>NC_137899.1:30655045-31255045 GCF_963455335.1 Martes martes
AAAAAGACTCTTACACATTGGAACTACATATAGAACATACAGGTATTAGCAAAAGTTGTCCAGGACAATTTCTCTCCACTCTTTAAAGAGTTTTAAGCAATTCACTTTGAGATTCCATATGGACCAGAGAAACTGATGATATCCACATTTTAGCTTAAATTTTTTTTATATTGTGCTATCAATCTAATTATCACATTTGCACCATTCATTGGAGTTATTTGGTTTTGAGTGTCCACAATATGTACCTAGCATAACCTCTTCTTCATCTTTATTCAAATGAATGCATACAACTGTAAAGTATTATGTAAAATCAACCTAAATATTTTCCTGCCATGCCAGGAGAACTATTTAAGTAGTCAAAAATCCCTATTTGATTTCAATGACAGTATGTGGTTTCCAATTTCATGCAATAGCGTTGAGTACTTAAAGCTTATGCCTTTAAGCAACTAAGTCCATGATTTACACGAAGTAGGTAGAGTTACAATCTAAAGAGATTTATTGTGGATAGAAGTAGTTGGCATAATTTAATTCTAACATATATGCTTTATTATAATAGAATTTAATACTCAAGGAGATGAACTTCATCTTTAATCACATGAGATACAACTGTGAGAAGGAGAAATAAAAATGAAATCCAGATTTTAGAGAATACTTGATTTCATTCACATATACCTCTCTTCTACCTCTGCCTTGTCTAATATGAAAAGTGAAAAATTTTTTGTTGTAATACTTAATGTCCAAAGTACTAAATGCTGTTATATAGTTAATAATATAAAATGTTCTCTTAACATATCTTCTAATAAATGGAGACTTCTTGGCATTTATAATAATTCACATGTAATATATAATTTAATATTATAATATATATACACAAATAGTTATATGGTGTGCATAGGTATTATATCTATTAATTTTGTAAATAATTTCTGAATACAATGAAAATTTAGAACTTTAAAATTTTAAAATCTGTTTATATTTATTAATATTTTATAAAAATGTTAGTTTTCTAAAGATAGGTATTTATATTTGAAAAGATATTCTCAGAGAATTTAAGAAAAACATATACGGGCACCTGGTTGCCTCAGTCGTAAGAGTATACAAATTACTGATCCAGGATCATGAGCTTGAGCTCCATGTTGGGTGTAGACATCACTTAAATAAATAAATAAACTTAAAAAACATATAGAGCAAAAGTAATGAAATAATTATAACAAAATAAAAATAACATGGGAGTATTAATCTGATGCTTTAAAAGCTGAGTCAGACCTGGGTTAAAATTATTCAGGCAACATTTTTCATTTGCTGTGTGCCTATCAGAAAGTTATTTAGGATCTATGAGTCTCAGTCTCCTCAACTAAACTGGGATTAATGATAGAGCATAATGCCTTAGTACTTTTTACTCAATCACTAGCTATTATCTTATTCTTAAAATAAGAAATCATGTTTATTTGATTTGAATATTTCCACATCTGCTTAGTTCTCACACCATTCACTGTACTGTGGGATGACTTGGGTGAGAACTCTATATGAATTGTTTCTTCCTTTTAAGGACAGATAACAGAGTTTAAGCCCATACTTGATGTAAGGAGAGGTGGATTTAATAGAATTGGTACTGAATATTAATCTGTACCCATTTTTGTTACAAAGGTAAATTATATTTTGTTCATTAGAATTTTCATGAAATTCCAGTCTTCCAAGTGTGGAGGACTATAAATTATAGTTACTCTTTCATTAAAGTGTTACATGGCATAAATCACTGTCAGTCAAAAGGCGAATACAGCAACTGTTTAATAGTTGTAACAGAACCGTACTGTGTCAACTTAGATAAGCTGGAACTACATTTCCTAGAGTTCTCTTTCCCATAAACTAGTTAAGATTGACTATAAAAGAAATCTGCATGAGAGGTAGAAGGCAGAAGTTGAATTGCAACCATAAAATTCTCAAAGTTGTTCTGATCTGCTGGCCAACCACCTTGCTAGCATGGGGTAGCATCTAGGCCTGCAGCTCCTTCACCTTCTACCGATCTTATTTGTTAGCTTCTGTAAGACCTGGTCCTGGAACTCGTGCAGCTCCATAGCAGAAAATACCAAATTCTTCTGTAGGTCAACCAACTCAACAAAGTTGGAGGTAGTGAAAGAGACACTGATTCTAGTTTGTCCTTGTGGACCCCAGTTTATCCTTATAGGGTTCAGTCTGTCCTTGCTCTTCCAACTTCATGGGAGCTTTTCTTCCCTAATGCCAGTCTTGGTGACTTAGGACAACTTCAGGACCATTACTTGACTCAGTGGCAATAGATTGCAGAAATCCACAGAATTCTCCACCATCTTCCACAACTGTATAAGGTCAAATCCCTGTAATAAAATCCTTTTTAACATCACTCATACAAGTTCTGGTCTCTGATCAAACCCTAAATTACATAAGGAGATACCTTATTTCCATAAAACAGCTCGCTATGATATGTGATATAAAGGGAATACGGATTTGATCCATTTAAAAAGAAAACACAAGTTATTAGCTGATCATTGTATTTGTTTCTAAATGTGAATGGTTCCTCTCTTTTAAGAGCATATTAAGATCTAGAACCAATAAGTTATATTAATTTTGGTATCACTTCAAACACAAAACTAGTGCTCACTTCAGCAGCACATATACAAACACAAAACTAAAAAATATTTTGATTCACACACAGGCACACACACATATACACACACATCTATATAGCATACAGTATAGAGAATACAATATATTTAGTATGTTTAGCACTCAATTTGAATGTAATTATGACAATCTCCAAGAATGTTCTGCTCTGAATACATAAAAGCTAAAAAGAAAATTTAAGATTCTCAGTCTCCTGAAATAGTGTCAAATTCTAGATATCATAACTTTGCATCCTGTTTTCCTTACCACTCTTAAAAATGTGGTAAAGAGAAATATATAAAAATTATATGATATAAATAGAACTTAAGGAAGTTTTGTGATGGACTATAGACATAAGATTTTTATTGCTACATGACCAAATCAAAGAAAAACAGTCAAATGTTGATCATGGCCTAGTTGCCTTGAGACAGAGCATATCCAAGAAAAATATTCCCAGAGTTAAATCTATGGGATGTTAAATCTATGATATGATGGTCAACATACACTCAGAAATGAGTAGAAATCCATTCCTGAAGATGTTCAAGTGCATAAAGAAGCAGAATACCAATGAGGACTATTAGATACTACATGTCAGGGGTGCCTGGATGGCTCAGTGGGTTGGGCCTCTGCCTTCGGCTCAGGTCATGAGAGTCCTGGGATCGAGCCCCACGTCGGGCTCTCTGCTCAGTGGGGAGCCTGCTTCCCCCTCTCTTCTCTGCCTGCCTCTCTACCTACTTGTGATCTCTCTCTCTCTCTCTGTCAAATAAATAAATAAATAAAATCTTTAGGGGGGGGGGAAGGAAAGAAACTGCATGTCAGTTTGACCGGCAACACCTGCTGACTATGTAGTTAGAAGTCAATGGCCAAAATCCCAGAGGAACTACCCAAACATTCTAATAAACCCTTCAAAGTATAAAATGCTTACTCTACTCTGAAAGTATGTACACTGATACCTGAGTGATATACAGTGTGTAATCGAATCTACATAACAGTTTGTTAACCAATGTCAAATATTTCAATTTTATTCTAACCAGTGAAGGATACAATTAAAATTTCCAGTTAACAACAACAACAACAACTCAATCTAAAATCCCCAAACCTTCTGAGTGTTTTTATATATTGTCTCTATTTTAAGTGCTAGCCTTACTTTGCAAATGCATTTGAATTTTAATCCTGAATCTAAAAGATTAAAAAAAACCCTAAATTTATGTATATGAGACCTGGTCCATGGAAATTCAAATACAATAATTACTATCTTATTTTGCCATATTAGAAAAAATATTAATTGAAAATATGAATAAAATCTAGTTTCTAAAAAAACTTTAATGACAAAGCTTCATTTTCTATATATCTTATGCCTAAAATAAAAAACTGGTTCTTCAGTTGCTTTGAAAGAAAATATGTACCTTATAACCAAATACGAGTTACATAAATTAGTTAATAAAAATAATGCATTTAGAATAGCTGGTATATAGAGTAAACTCCCACATACATTTATATATAAAATATACATATATATTTTAGTCCACTTACATGGTATTTTTCTTTTTTTATTGCAGTGTAGTTGACACACAATGCTACATTATTTTCAGTTGTATAACATGATTAGACAACTCTATATGTTCTACTATGCTCACCACATTATTATTACTTCTGAATGCTGAATTTAAACTATAATCATTTTGCTCAGTTTACCTGATACTGACCCCCAAGCAGAAATAAACACACATATGTGCATGTGCATGAAAGTCTATGCTCATTCCTGTAGCTTTTATAAGATTTTTACTGGCTTTCACGAAAAATCAGTGATCTGTACACCTGAAGTGTCATCAGATTTCATCATGGGAATCATATTTAAAAATGGACACAGTGACCATAGTCTTTCACCATTTAAAACGCCCACAGAAATTATAACCAATATTGTCAAGAACTGTAAATGGTCTGTGATTTTGTCTAACTTATAACAAGTTACTAAAATAGTTTCATGGATGCTGGCAGAAGTTACACGGTTCCTGAATCAGAGATAAAGGACATTGTTACTCACAAAAATAACAATAGTCTTAGAATCAGCATTTCTTATGCTAGCTCCCCAGCTCCAATTCCCAGTGGGCAGAATGAAAAGGGCCAGGTGACAACCTACACAGGCAATGAGGTGCATTACAGCAGAGGAGCCCTGGGTTAAGGGAACCTGAATATTTTATACTAGTCAGAAGCATACTGGCCATTACATTTTGTGAGAGATATTAGTTTATTGTATTGGGCAGTAAGCATACCTGCCCTTTGTACCAAGCGAGTCTCAAAGACTGCAAACCAGCCTTTTTTTTTTTTTTTTTTTTTTGCAAACCACCCTTTTAAGAGAGAGATACTACCTTCCAGATCTCTTCACTGTATAAGTATCTTTTAGGATTTTCTGCAAAGTAAACAGTCAGTGCCTCTATTCCATCAGATGTGCAGAACTGTGTGAAAGAACCATGAAAAATTATCTCCCAACAACTATACATTAAGGTTTTGAGGTTTAATGAAGACCTAAGATGTTTGTAGAATTAAGAGGGAATTCAGTTACCATTTAAAAAAATGTTAATATGACTTGAAGTCCCTAAAACAAAATAAAAAAATAAAAAAAGTTGATATCAACTTTGACCTTTGAAAAAGTAAATGAAGTTCAAGGGTTAATGTGCATTTTGGATTATAATGAAACTTAAGATGTCTGTGTGGCTTCAAATTCTCCACTGCATTCACTTGGCAAAAAACAGCATTGCTAAGGCCCTGCAATTTGAGCCATGATAAATTTGATAGACATGTTATAATATGCATCATAGCATTAAAAATGAATAACTAAAGGCAAAAATATAAAAATAAATCCTTCAAGAATTGGAAAAATGTCCCAAAATTCAGGTGCATGACAATACGCTTTGAAATGTATCCAACAATAGCAATGTTATGAGAATCTGCTTTTTTGTGTTCATCTCAGATGGTTGAAATTTTGATTTCCAATGACGTTCAAAATATTTCTAACAGTCATACGGTTGCCATTTGGTTTTATTGAAACTTAGTGCAAAGAGAGATGGTTTAGTAGGATAAACAAAGAAGATACAGAGAGCTATTGATTTGAAACAGATTCTTTTACCAGCTTAGCATGTATTCAGTTTTCATTTACAAAACAGGGTCAAGGAAGTTAATCCCTCAATAGAAATGTTATTATGAATAACAAAGTGGATTTTAAGGACCAGAAAAAATATCACAAATGAAAGTAAAGGTGAATAATAGCAGTCAGAATAGAGATATCTGGATTGCATTTATCTCCTTATTCAGGGACTCTGTCCAATAATATTACATATAATTTTTTTCAAATTACAATCTCAAGTTACAACAATGGAAAAGTTCATGAGCATTTAACTCCCCTAATACAGAAATGCCACAACTGTATAATAGTGTAGAACCTACTACACCAAGAAAGCATATTAGTTTATATCTAGTATATTCACTTCCACAATAGGAAAAAATAAATACAGATTAATGATGTTGTCAGAAATGTCGTTATTAGCAGCCTAAGATCCATTTATATTCTCTCTCTCCCTCCAACTACACATAGATGAAGAAAGAAAGGGAATATAAATGTCTCCCAGATTGCAGATTCCCTCTTTACCACAAAGTCCATCTTTGTGGAGTAGTTACTTGAATTCCAGCTGCTGATTTAACATATGTATTTGATGCAAAACTGAGCCATAAGAAATGATGTTGTGTATCTTTCCAGCTGCCTGGGAAAATGGGAAGGGGCTCAATGTTTTGTATGATGCTACATTCGGTAAACTGTGTAGGGTAAGGAACTATGGATGGACAGGAACTATGTAAATTCAATCTAGTGGCATATCCTGACTTCCCAGGTGGCTGTGCCATCTTAACCATCTTAACCAGATTTAAGACTGATCCACTTTCAAGATATATAAAATCAGTCAGTGTCTTTGCCTCACTTTTCCTATTGTACTCTTGCATCTGAATCTAATTCCAAGAAGGCAGCACTTCCTCCAGGAAGGTTTGTTTAAAGGAGCTTTATTGGGGCACCTGGGTAGCTCAGTTGGTTAAGTCTCTGCCTTCAGCTCGGGTCATGATCCCAGGACCCTGGGATCGAGCCCTGTGTTGAGCACCCTGCTCAGAAGGGAGTTTGCTTCTCCCCCTCCCTCTGCTGCTCTCCCTGCTTAGGGTCTCTCACTCACTTGCTCTCTCTCTCTAATAAATGAATAAAATCTTTAAAAAGTATATATGAACTTTATTTCTAGAGGACTTCTTAAGAAAACACTAAAACCAGAGGGAACAGTAAACTCAGATTCTAGAAACCATGGAGTGTACTCAAGGACGTCACTAGTTTACTTTTCTCTAAATGTTCAGGTCAGTTCTTATTTTGGTTACAATTCTATCTTGCAGTCCTAATGGCTGCAAAAACTACTCAAGCCTCATTCTTGTGGTTTTTAGCATTCACAGGGGCTCTTTGAAAGGAATTTCTGTCCACATGTCACAGCTGACTATTATTTACTCAAGATAGAGTGCAGAATTTCTATCAACCTATGTGTCACTTTAAAAATCAATCATATTGAATGAAAGTTCTCAAAAACTCCTTATGCTTAGTCTTTATTTCTAAGTGGTTAAGAAATTACTGGTAAAAATATTAATGGTATCCAGGAAATCAACCAATTGCTATTTTCTAAAATCACATATTAAGAAAGAAATGGAAAAAATGCATCTGTGTATTAAAGTCCAAAATAATGAATAAATGTATTTATTTAAATATGTATTTTATTTAAATAAAATATTTTATTTAAATATGTATTTATGTATTTTATTTGTATTTTATTTATTTTAAATATGTATGTATTTTATTTAAATAAAATACATACATATTTAATGTATTTTATTTAAATACATTTATTTAAATAAATGTATTTTATTTAAATAAAATAAATATGTAAATTGAAGTACATAAATGAGGCTCCCTGAAAAGAAAACAAATTTTAACAAAATGCATTTGGAGTGCATAAAATATATTTTGAATTACAGGTCAATGAAAAGCACTATTAAAGGAATAAAATGGGTTAACAGAAAAACAATAGGAAATATATTTTAATAATTGAATGTATTTTTTAGTGTTTGGTGTTTAGTATTTGGAGCTAGAGGAAAGATACATTTTTTGAACAAAAATATATGAAAACTATTGTGTTTTTCTTTCATTAAATAAGTGCTAACAAAGAGAAAACAAAATATATCGCAATTGAATTTATTTAATTCAAAAGAATGTAGAATAATAACCAAAGAACATTTTATCATGTTACATTAATTAGTTCACTTTTGAGAAGATTAATATGACTAATATTGCCATACCATTAAACCTTCATAAATTTACATCTCTCAATGCACACATAATTATCTGTCTCTACCATAAGGTATGTGACATGATTTGTAAGTTGTCAGCATGTTTATTACAACGCAGTATGAAATGGTCAGGTGCCATTAATACCTTGTATCATATAGCAAACTCTTCATGTCTTAGTTCCTTTTAATTTAGTATTTTGAATCCCATAAGCATTTTCAATAAGCCTGGATAGTGAACTAAAGTTGCCCTTCTTAGGGAGGAAACCTCCCAGGTCACAGTCAGGGTTACCGATAGGGCATTGTGCAGCTCATCACTTCACTGCAGCTGCTGAACTCACTGCATCTGGGCTAACACCAGAATCCCTCTGTTTAGTACTGATACCAGAATGGGAGGGTAGGGAAGGGAAGAAGAGGAGAGGAGGG
Source organism: Martes martes (assembly GCF_963455335.1). NCBI lineage: Eukaryota > Metazoa > Chordata > Mammalia > Carnivora > Mustelidae > Martes > Martes martes. The sequence goes on from NC_137899.1 coordinate 30,663,470, forward strand.
ATAGGCAGAGGGGAGCCACAAAATATGAGGTAAATGCACTGAGGTGAATTTTGGAAACCACAAACACAAAAGATTATCGGCAATCTTAGCAAATGAATGAGCTGATTCACTCATTAAATCATATGCTCTGTACTTGGCTATAGAGCTTATTATAAAATCCAGGTATTTTTTGTCAGATCAGTATCAGATTATCTTTAATTTTCAAACTGAATTAAATTCAGAATAGTGTAACACCTCAGTGGTCATGATCTTTAAAGAGGACCAAATTAATTACATTAATGATGTTTTCATTAGAAATTGCCTAAGCAACTCTATTAAATATACCATAATACTAATAGCTAGTATTTGTATCATGCATTACAACCTATATAATAATTTCACTTGTTATTGTTTCGGTCTTACAGGAATGCTGTGAGGTGGTTGTCATGCCAAACACTCTTGATGAAATCAGAACAGGTATTAAGTAGAATCTTCACTGTTTAGTTTCTGTGTATTAATAGGCAAGTTCAAATCCATATATGCCATATGACACCAAAAACTTCAACAGAGGCACAGAAATTCTGATCTCAACTTCTAGCATGTACTCAAAATGTTCTAAAATTTTGAATGAAAAGATTTTGAATGGATATTCTGGATCATTCTATTTCCTGATCAAGAAAATGGGGGTAGTGATACCCATCTCATAAAGTTATTATTAAAATTACATTAACAAAATAGCATTTAAGTTATCATACTACTCAACACAGGAAAGATTCTCAATAATTCTGTGTTTCATGTCTTCACTTGTTAAACTTTGATAGGAAGAGAAAGAGTCTGTTTTTTTGTGTGTGTTTTTTTAATTTATTTATTTGACAGACAGAGATGACAGGTAGGCAGAGAGGCAGGCAGAGAGAGAGAGGGAAGCAAGCTCCCCGCTGAGCAGAGAGCCCCACGTGGGGCTCGATCCCGGGACCCTGGGATCATGGCCTGAGCCAAAGGCAGAGGCTTAACCCACTGAGCCACCCACGTGCCCCGAAAGAGTCTGTTTTTAAAAGTCACACCAGTAAAATATCAATTTCTATCTGTCCTTAGTTATTATCACATTGAAATCTTTCAACATAATCTGTTAAAAGTAAACATGGCATTGTGACATTAATTATTCTTTGTGTATTCAGTCATGTGTTTTGCCTTATACTTGTGAAGTATTTTCTTTTTTTAAATAATTTTCGTGAAAACTATTAATCTTGTTTGTCACAACTATAAAACATGTAATGTCACATGTAATGTCTCACGTAATGGGTAACATAATAAAGCATTCCAAAACTTAAAGTACTTCATAAGTAGAGTTAATGAGTCCTTGGGAGTATCAACATAAAATCCCTAACTTCTCTGGACTCCTACTTCATTGTTCTTTCTATTTACCCCTTTCCAATAGTCCTAACATATGCATCAATTTGGGAAGGTTTAATATTTGATAGAACACACTTTTTCTGGGTCCATTTTCACATAATTAGAAAAATGTTTATTGTGCTATGAAGGTGTTATGTAACTTATCAATACTGTATTTAAAATAAAATTTTCAAGGATGAAATTTCCCATGTTTGCTAATACAGAGTTAATCAAGGATGGGGGTTATCTGTACTTTGTGCTCCTTTAACTACCTTCCTTTACCTATAGCAAACACTGCTACCAGATTGAGGCATTCTTTCCCCATGAACTCAGATTCCACCTCTAAATCATTCTAAACATATACATCATCTTGGGCAACTGCTATCAATCAATCAAGGTGTCCCTTGAAAATATCTACATACCTACATACATATACATTCACGTTAATGTATGTTTTTAACCACCTAAGGTAAATTTCTTCTAAATACCAATATATAAACAAAACATTTAGATTTTTTCTTGTTTTAGAAATCCAAAAACATCTAAGACAAAACATAACACAAATTATATATGTTTTCAATCCTGTAATTCATTTTACTTTATTGATTTAAATGATTATAACTGCTTTTTATGATCTGTGCTATATAGCTGGCTAATAGTTGGCTATATCTCAAAACAGCAACCCACTTAATTTTACTGACAAAAGTTTACTTTAGGAAAAATGGCCTATATCTTTTTACAATGGTAAAACCATTGTAGAGCTGCTTACCATTCCTCTTTTTTTTTCCCATAGCACCCAGGACAATGTCTGTTATGTCATTACTCAATCTATATTTATTGAAGAAGCCAGCGTGTATGAAAGGAAGGAAGGAAGGGAGAGGAAAGGAAAGGAAAAGAAAAGAAAGAAAAGAATAGAATGGAAAAAAAGGAGTGGTAATTTAATCGTGACTCAGAGTAAAAAAATTTCATATCATCCAAAAGGAATTAAAGAGCAATTAACATATGAAAACCAATTTGTACAAAGAAGGTGACTTACTGAATACGAGTACATATGCTGCAAAATTGCTTTTGTCAATTACCTTTTACATATATATAAATCCTCAAAGGGAACATATTTTTGCTTTATTTAGGCATGTTGTTACTTTTACCTACTTTCTTTAAATAAAATGTCAATATCTGAAATTAAATATTTTGTTTCTAAAGTGATTAAGTACACAGGTAAAGTATGGTATTTATTTAATATAATACTGAACAAAAGTGATGATAGAGTAACAGATCACTTACGCAATTACTGAGATGATTTAGTAGACTGATACTTACCAGGATATCTTTGCCAGCCCACTTGCATTCATCTCTTCTGGTATAAGATACTGGCCACACAATCTGAGGATGGAGAAAAACACAACTTTATGCCATGTTAAGTTCTCTAAGTGATCCACCATTACAGACTGTTTCACCAAGTTGGGGCAACTTAGATAAAGAAAGTTCCACAAAACACTATGTGACAGGGACTTTTCAGCTTAGACTTTGCAGTGGCATCAGTTAATTGGTATGAACTTAAACCATTCCATCTCTGTCTACCCGTCAGACTTTGCTGTATATGAAAGTTGAGCAACACACAATTTATGTAGTCAACAGAGCTAAGTAGTGTAGAGAAGACAACTATCAGGCACACGAGGAGGATGTGAAAATCTAGGGAAGAGAGGTAGAAATAAACGTAACATGAGGCTTACATTCTTCTAAATCAATCTGTCTTTACCATGAAATAGTGATCATGAAATTTAACAGAGAGAAAGAGATCACAAGTAGGCAGAGAGGAAGGCAGAGAAAGAGGGGGAAGCAGATACCCTGCTGAGCAGATTCCAGGACTCTGAGTTCGATTCCAGGACCCTGAGATCATGACCTGAGCCGAAGGCAGAGGCTTTAACCCACTGAGCCACCCAGGCACCCCTGATCATGAAATTTAAACACTGGGTACTCTGCATCCTATTCTCTAATTCAAATCTTAGCATAACACACTAGAATGAGCCACTAAGAGGGTTTAGAAAACCCCATCTTAGAAAGGAATCTTTTTTTTTTTTTTGGACAGGACGTGGGTAAGAGTAGCATTGTATACTTTCTGGTGATAAAGAAGGAAATGAAGAAGCAAATAGCTCTAAAAGCTTCACCACTGTGGGAAAAACTTACACTAACTGAAAAACATTTGTGTTTTCATCCCTAATATTTCACATTCATCCTTTGATAACATTTTTGCTAAATTTGAAAGGTTCCTATATTCTATGACTACAGTGACAGTGGTAGTTAAGACAAGACTTTTTTGGTAGTTTAGAGGACTGTGGGTATATTTTCCTCATAATATTAATGTAAATATCCTCCTCTAAATTTTAATATAAAATTTTTCAGTTCGCCAGGTCAATTCAAATGACTATTATCTGTATTGGGGCAGAACAATTTAATTTTTTTAAAATTCATCTTTCTCTTCTGGTAAGAGTTAATTTAAAAAAATGTATGTAAAAAAAATCCAAACATTGTGGCAATCATTTATGTCTACTAGATAGCTTTTAGTCTCAAAATGACTGATCATCATTTATTTGGGAACCTCTTGTTAATTCATTATATACGGTCATGAACTTGTACAAGGACTGTGATATTCAATCTAGAGACTCAAAAAACAAAATACAACAAATTTATAAGCAAGAATGTAGAACATACTGAAACAACCTATGATGGACCTATTTCAGGTCCATGTCACAATTTTAAAAACCCTAGAAATTTTTGAGTATGGATTCATTTTTATCATTTGAAGCTTTTAATTCATGTATTCTTTTCTTTTTCATGTGCTTTTCCTTTCATGTATATCTTTGTATGTAAATTAAAAATATCATTTGACCTGTTCCACAAAGTTCTTATATAGTAATCACATAATAAAAAAACAATGTAACAATGGTAAATGCATATCCTTAAAATTCACATTACCCTGACTTCTGAATTCCTACAGCCAAATGCTGGGTAGTTCGTTCCACAGGTTCCACAGCCCCATCTTTACGTCGGCTGTGGAAAACCCAAGTGATCTATTCTTAAAGTTTACAATGGGAGGCTAAAATACAACTTTTATTAAAGACACAATAATAATAACACAGTGTAGGGCTAAGATTTATGGACTTTCATATTAAGCTTGCCAGCTACATTACATAAAACTTACAGATTATTAAAACATGTAATTTTTAATTAAAACAGGCAAGTTTTTTTCTCATGATTTTTTAGCTCTTGACTGTTGTTGAGAAGCATGGGCCTCATTTTATCATTACTCTCTTATGTCAAATGTTAATGAAAATAATTTTGGTAACATTTATGATTAATTCTCTCATACTTAAAGGAGTATGAACTCTCAACTTTCTAGAGTTCCAGAGTAAAAATATATAAATAAATAAAGCTTAAAAATCCGGCATGAGTAAAACAAATTCAGCCTATAAAATTCTACTTTGGGGGCGCCTGGGTGGCTTAGTGGGTTAAAGCCTCTGCCTTCGGCTCAGGTCATGATCCCAGGGTCCTGGGATCGAGCCCCACATCGGGCTCTCTGCTGAGCATAGAGCCTGCTTCTCTTCCTCTCTCTCCCCCTACCTCTCTGCCTACTTGTGATCTCTGTCTGTCAAATAAACAAATAAAATCTTTAAAAAATATATTAAAAAAATTCTACTTTGGAAAGCAATTTAATGAAGATAACTGTAAGTCAGTGGAATAAATATATATATATTTATTTTATATAAAAAATATGTATTTGTCATTTCTAACAGTAATAATTTCCACAAAGAATAATTCCTAACTTTTCAGTTACATTTGTTAACCTGTTGATATTTTGTCTTCTTTGCTCAAAAATTTCTCAGTTAACTAACAATGACAAACTTTCTTATTCTCATATTGAAAGGGCTTCATGATCTATATTACACTTTCCTTTCCTCATGCCTCTATGCTTCTATTCATGGCAGCCCCTCTTACTCATTATTTAGTAAGGAAGCATTTATGCCTTAAAGAAATAGCACCCTTTTATCAAGGCCTAGAATCTTTTCATGGTCCTTCCCAATCTGAGAATATGTTGTCTCTAACAAGGATTGGCCTACTATGCACTTATATGTTCATTATCTTATCTTTAATATTACAAGTCCCTCAAGAATTATTTGATATCCTAAAGTGACCCCTATAAAAAGTTTATCACAAGAGTAGAAGCTTCAGAAAATGTTGAATAACATTATACATAGGTTAAGAAGAATATTAATAGACAAATATATGTGAATTCTTAAGTAAACTGCATTTGCCCTACAGACAGTGTGATATAATTAAATAATATGTTTGGAATGAGATGCTTTATAATTAGAAATATGTCTTCCATTAGAATAATGATTTTAACCTTAAGAGCAGGAGCTATAACAATACTATGACATTGGGCAAGTCACCTAATTTTAATTAATTCACTACTTCAGTATATATTTATTACAAGTCTAGTTGGTAGAAGATACTGTGGTTATATCCCAGACATACAAATGGCTCTGGGATTTTCCTCATCTATAAAACAGTAGGTTGTCTCCTATGAAAATTAGGTCTTTTCAATTCTAGAACATACTATTTAAATTAAAAATCTTTATTATTTTATTATTTAGAGAAGAATGGTAAACATTAAATATATATTCTGAGGTATTATATACTCACATATTATCTATAGATACATGCACATTTATTTTTATTCAATATGTGAATTTTATAAAATGATAAAAGTGTTATAAACACTGAAATCTGAGCTGATATAATTATGAAGATATAAAATTTTTCTTAATCTTCTTAGAATTTTCATTCATGACATAAAAAGGATGACTTCTTTTCACTAAACAACAAAACCTGCTTATTTTATGACGTTTACAAAGGACTCCAAGGTAAGTACTTTTGTCATTTAAGGAAAATTAAACAGATAACCAGTTTTCTTAGGCAACAGATAACCTTTGTGATATTGCTATGATCTGAGAAGACTTAGAAATCAAGTAGATTGAAAAATCAGAAAAAGGAATATCAAAGGTGATTTTTAAATGCCATATATTAATCCCAAAGTATATCAGTAAGGGGCATTGCTGTCTTATATGATATATATAATGACTTAAATCTTTATGCACAGTCAGAATTTTAGTGTTTGAATAATAAGAAAGTAAAAGCCTTAGGTTCAGTGGTATACTCTATTAGAGATAATAATCAGTTTTGAATTTTATCTTCATTTGATCCTTAAAGCAATATTCTCCAACCAGAACAAAAGCTTTTTATAGAATTCAGTTACTTTTAAAAATTTATTGTCTGATCTGTTAAAGTTTATCAGAAGTTAAGGTACACCACCCTAAAGCCCTAAATGTTAAGAAGCAAAACTAACATACATAAAAACTGACGTGAATGTACTCTTAAAAAATGTTATACTAGCATTCTTACAAAAGCTACTGCATAAAAGATCTTTGTCCCTCAGAGAATTATGACTAGAAATACTAAGTGTGAAAAAATGACTGACTTTGAACATAGCATATGGACTCAGTAGCATAATTTCCACTAATTTTTCAATCCATTTTTATTTTCTGAACTGTATATGTTATTAATTAAATAAGTCAGAAGCACTATAAAGAATAAGGATAAAGACAATAGACTTCTAGTGTCTAAATGACCACATTTGTAAAAACTTCACACGGAAAACAGATCTTCTAGATGAGGGTTTGGCAAACTGTGTGTGTAAAAGGCCAGATAGTAAATATTTTAGGCTCTGTGAGCCAGATGATCTCAATCAGAACTATTCAATTCTGCCATTGTTGAATGAAAGCAAACATAGATAATATGTAAATGGCTGAGAGTGTCTCTGTTCTAAAAAACATTTTACAAAAACAGGTGACACACCAGATTAGGCATGTGTATGATGACTGTTGAACTCCACATTTGTTGGTACTACAGAGAGATGTTTAAATATTTTTTTCTTAAATATTTTTCTTTTATTTTATTTGACAGAGAGAAAGATCACAAGCAGGCAGAGAGGCAGGCAGAAGAGGGGGAACCAGGCTCCCCAGTGGCAGAGAGCCCCAGGACCCTGAGATCATGACCTGGGCCAAAGGCAGAGGTTAACCCACTAAGCAACCCAGGCGCCCCCTTCCCCAAGAGATGTATAAATTTATACATACATACATATATATACAACATTTCACATATGACATTAATTATGATATATGCCTATAATGATTCAGATATTTAGTTTTATGCAGCAAAAATTATATAAATATGGAAGGACAAGCTGAAGTTATAATGATCATTGAAAATACTACAGTTTCTTCCTTGATGATTTTTATGGTTTGCTGCATCCATTGATTCGTGATAAACAAATCAGTGCATTACTTTTACTTGCATCTGAAAAGATAAAATAATAATTTTAACAATTTTTCCAGTTGTCACACTGTTAAATAGCTATAGAATTAACTGTTAAATAGGTTGAGATGTTTTAAAAGAACTACAGTGTATATATTAGAATAAAGATACCTTTTGAAAATCCTTGATATTAACCAGGTTGAATGAAAATATGTGATCCTTTGCTCCAACATACAGCCTACTCCGTTCCTCATCCAAAAGGAAGGTATGATAACTGGAGCTGTTGGCCAAGCCATTGAAAGTGATCACATTGTTGGATTCCAACATTTCTGCAAGGTAACAAAGCAAGACATTGGGTGTTAATGTGAGGTCCTACATGAGCATGGGCTATTGGTACATGGCAATCTAACTACTGCCTGCCATAGTTACCAATCAGTGGTTGTTCTTATTGATGGTACTAAGAAATATACAGGAGCATTTTTCTTTTTAACACTTCATTGAAATGGAAATCACACCCATTAGTTTGCTGATTTCATACTCAAGACCACACACTCCTTCAAAAGAAAGGGACAGAAATACCTCATCACTCAACTAATCTAATGGATCTCTCTGCATGCAATGATAGAAAGAAATGCTCAGCATTGTATACAAAATGTCTTTAATATTACAAAGACTTTTTTAAGGGGTTTCATCTGTTCCAAGTTGCTATCTAGAAGGATAAGCATAGGGGCCAAAAGAGCAGAAGTAGTATGGGGGAAACATTTTAAACTCCTAGTTGTTTGAGCCTTTTTTTTTTTTTTTTTTTGATTTTTTAAAAAATTCCTTTGAGATATATATAGAGAGAGCATGAGCAGGGTGAGAGGTAGAGAGAGAGAGAGAAGCAGACTCCCTGCTGAGCAGGGAGCCCAATGTGGGGCTCAATCCCAGGACTCTGGGATCATGACCTGAGCAGAAGACAGACGCTTAACTGACTGAGTCACCTAGGCACCCGTAGGGCTTCCTTTCAGTGACGAATTTTTACATGTCTTTTTGACCATGAAATCATTAATTCTACTAAGTCTTTTGTAATATTTTATAACTGACATATATAGAGAAACCAAGTTAGGTTTTTATGAAAACATAAGTTATATGAATTTTACTATCTGACTTCAAATTTTTCAGTTTGTTATCATTCTTTTATTTGTTTTAGCTGTAAAGGGGCAAATGCTGAACTTTCAGACCTATACATAAGTGAGAAAAACATTTTTAAAAAAATAATAATAATGTTAATTGTAAGTCCACTTTTGCTTTAGAAAGGCAGTTGTTGAGAATCACCAAAGAGGTTTTCTTTAACTATTGGCTTCAAAAAAATTATGTATAATGCCACCACAAACCCCCTTCCAAGGGATAGAAATTGAGGATTCTCCAAAACTGTGTCCTGAATCAATGATACAGATTTTTCCAATGCACAGATAGTAGAACCCTTTCATCAACACCCGCAAAATGTAGAATGTGTTTTCCAAGGACAGGAAGCAGCAATGCAGACCCTTCCTCTGCCCCAGCCCTGACCCCAGGTCATTAACCCTTTGACAAATTTCCCTTCTTTATTGATTTTTCCTACTGCCTTCTTCATATTACCAAAAATGCTATTTCAGTGGAAGATAAAATTCAAACTCCTTAACTTAGCCAGGTCACTACCATTATGAATTTAGACACTAACCCAATATTCCTCCCTCATGTCTTGCATCCTATAGGAAAACGGGCTCTGCATTTGCCACTTTTTAGCCTTTGCTTCTATTGTTTCTGACATCTACAATGATACACCACCTTAACAAAAAAGTATTGATTCTTAAGAGCTAGTTCAAATGCATGCTCCAAGAAATTCTCATAGAAATAATTTCTTTATAATGTTTGCTTAAATTACTGATTGCTTCTATCACACTGTCAATCATTCATATAAATGACTTATTTGCCAGAATTAACATTCCCTCTCATCAGGAAATACAGAATTAATAGCTCACTATTCACAACTCACATGATTTCTTTTCCTTATTACCAGTCAGTAAATATTAAATTGAACGTTCATTTCTATCCATTGATTTATCTATCCATCCACCTAATACATAAAAATACAAGAATTAACAAATTATTAAAAGATGATTGTCTAATTCACTCATGAAAAACAGTAAAATATTGGACTAGCCTTATCCTTCCCTACACCCAACCAAAAAAAAAAAAAAAGGAAGAAAGGAAGGAAGGAAGGAAGGGAAAAGGGAGGAAGGAAGGAAGGAGAGATGGAGTGAGAATTTCATTCATGAGTTATATCTGAAATAAATGAGAGTTAATTAGTCTTCAAAGAGAAAAAACAGAATTCACTACATGATATCTGAATTTAAATCTCAGCCCCTTGCCAGTGTCCCAATATCTGCAAATAATCAATGCTACAGAGATCAATATAAGACTGAAATTTCACGTACCCTGAGCTGTGTGAGGACAGAAAGGACTACTACGAGAAGCAGGGGCTACGTTACTGGATATGTTCACTGACTGACTGAATAGCTGTTCAAGAAGATACTAATTATCAAATAGAGAAGATACCCTTCGACATGCCTTCCAATTCTAAAATCTATAATAATTCTACCCTAATACAAGAAAAATCAAATACATAGGGAATTAGGCAAACTGACAAAAAAGTCAGCTGGGTCTAAACCAAGACAATTATATAAATATTAAGCAACAGGAGGATTCCTTAAAAGACACAAAGGTGGATTTTAATTGGAAACACATAGAAACTACATAAGGGAGCTCTAAGCATCAAGTGGAAGTAGTTATAGGAAGATAACTACTATATCTACAGAACGTGGAGTCAGCCAGGTATAGATCAGAACACAGTACTTACTAGCTATGCAAACTAGGATGAACTCCTTATGCTACCTGGACCTCAGTTTTTGGAAAAGGGGGGTTAATAATACATCTTCTAAGAGTTATTATGAAGGTGAAGTTAGATAATTCATGTAAAATACCTAGAACAATTGTTTACGTAGTTAAGCACACAATCACCTGTGTGAATAAGTAGAGGTAAAACATTAATATGTTCAACATGCTTGACTAGAAGTAGGAAATTAAGGTCCAGATGGAGCATACTGAAAAGTTACTTTTCTACCAAATATGCTAACTTGTTAACACTACAATTTTGCCTGGTGAAGGGATAAATAAGAAGAGCAATATGTTCTTTGGTTTACATTAATATTAAATATAAATGCCATTTTAAGAACAGTGAAATATTCTTTTTGTTTGCCAACTTCTGTAACCTAAATTTTATTATTTTTAATTTTTTAAAGATTTTATTTATTTATTACACAGAGAGATCACAAGTAGGCAGAGAGGCAAGCAAAAAGAGAGGGGGAAGCAGGCTCCCTGCTGAGCAGAGAGCCCAATGTGGGGCTTGATCCTAGGACCCTGGGATCATGACCTGAGCTGAAGGCAGAGGCTTAACCCACTGAGCCACCCAGGTGACCCTGTAACCTAAATTTTAAATAATAAATGTAATGCATATCTATATTGTAATTCCCAACAATGAAAATATTCACCCAATTGAAAAATAAGTTACAGGTTAAATTTTGTAAATTTGTGCGGCGAGAATCACTGGTTCCTCAATACAGACAACTTAGAGAAGTCTGTAGTGGTTTATGTATGACATCACAATGGAAACAAACAACACCTTAAAAAAAATGTTACTGCCAGATCATTTCATTAAACAAAAAGGCAGTATTTTCCTGGAGTATGGGTTAGCAGCTGTTTTCTCCATCACTTTCAAATATACTTGATTTTGCTTAATTATTCTTTTTAAATTCAATTTCTATCTATGAGGAATTTTATCTCTTTATAACCGAGGAAAGAGTCTTTTCGAGACCCTCATGGTACCTCCCTACCAGGGATTTTATATTTCTTTATAACCGAGAAAAGAAGGTATCCCACCAACTAACTAGGGAAAAAGAACCATGATCTTCCCTAATGAGTCAATTCTAATTCTCATTCTAATTATTTATTTATAAATTTTCAGATCTTTTTTTCTGAATTCATCATAGTCTCTAATGTAGCCACATTTGAAGAAAAAAAAAGTTAGTGTTTTAATGCACTACCAGTACATTATTTAAGAATTTGAAAAATTATTTTATGAACTGATGCTCTTCCTAAATGTTTATTTTAATACATAAAAAGAAAAAAGATGGGAGAATTTATATCAAAATCATACATGACTACTTATCTCCACATAATAAAGCTGGAATGTTCCTGTAGACTGATTATCTTTAGGACAAAAATAGATTTCTACAGATGATTATATTACAAAAACCGGGTCAGATTCTCAAAAGGCAATAAAATCAATAAATTTCTAGAATGCAAGACCGCCCAGAGTTAGACGTTTTTATAGTAGGATGAAGATCTGCCTGACCTTCAAATCCAAACAATAGTCACACTGTTCTTCATATTTCTGACTTCCATTTCTCATTCTCTCTCTCTCTCTTTCTCCTTTTTCTTACCCTTCTTCTAAATTTTATAGCGTGAATGGTAATAGGACCCTACCAGTTTCCGGATTCAAATTAAATGCCTGTATTCATTCATGGCTTTAGACTTATGCCCTTTTTCCATGACTTGAACTTTGTCCTTTCATAGAACAGTCAAAGATCCCATTTAAAGAAGTCAAAGCTGGATCAATACGAAGTCAAATATTTTGACTAAATGATGACTACATCCAGATATTTGTAAATATTGGAAAGTTCATTAAAGTCCAAAGTTTTGGATCCCACATTTTAGTGTTTCCTAAATTTCATAAATCAAAAATATTTCCAAAGCAAAATAGGAGCTAAAATAAAAGTTGGTCACTTTTTGTTTCATTATAAAAATAACAGAAACAAGTACTATTGACTATCATATCATTTCATACAAAAAAGGAGGCATTTTATTAAAGTAATAAAAAGAAGAGGAAGAAAACACACACACACAAAAGATAATTCTTAGATATGAATTAATTTATGTTGTAGAAAAATTTACCTTATTTTTACTACTTTATTTTTATTCCAAGATTTCTTTATTTTACTTTTTTAAAGATTTATTTTTTTATTTAAGAAAGAGAGAGAGAGTGCAACCAGGAAGAGGGAAGAGAGAAGCAGACTCCCTGCCGAGGGAGCCAGAGGCAGGGCTCACTCAATCCCAGGGACCCTGAGATCATGACCTGAGCAGAAATCAAGAGTTGGATGCTCAACTGACTGAGCCACCCAGGCGCCCCCCAAGGACTTGATTTTAAAACTACCACAGAGAAGGGTAATAACTTTCCGCAGACTTCTATTTGGCAACTACTCCTCTAAGATAAACTGTCAACGATGAACTCTGTTCCTAGCATGTCTAGCCAGTGCATCTTGCTATTACATAGATAGAGTCAATATTCGTGGATGTCTACATGCTTTTATTTCTTTAGTGATGCTGAGTCTATTTTCTCAATTAACAAAGTTTGGTAGGTATTATTCAAATATACTTAGAGAAATCTATCTTCTTCTTCCTCTATTTTTTTGTTTTGTTTTAAGGATTTGATTTATTTACTTGACAGAGAGAGATCACAAGTAGGCAGAGCAGCAGGCAGAGAGAGGGGGAAAGCAGGCTCCTTGCCGAGCAGACAGCCCAATGCAGGGCCCGATCCAAGGACCCTGAAATCATGACCTGAGTCGAAGGCAGAGGCTTAACCCACTGAGCCACCCAGGGGCCCTGAAAAATCTATCTTCTAATTTCAGTATCAGTAAACACTCAAAATAAGTACCAAAATTAAACACCCTGACCTGAGAGTAACTTTTACCTTACTACTTTCTCAGACCATGCCAGAGGCCACACAACACTCTATATAAACACAATCCCACCACCTTTGCCTAGAACATTTCTTAAAGTTCTTCCAACTCTTCTCTTTTTATTTGCTAATAGTCTGATCTCTAATGTCTCCCAACACATTGAATTTATGCCAGGACTCTCCTCTGACAGATGCTTGTTATTTGTAGATGATGTGAATAATCAGCTTCTTGACTTGGACAGACTCCCAGATCAAGGGATAAAGTGCCCACACTTGTGCTTCAGAAAAGTGAAGGTCCATTACCAGCTCAAGCCCAGCTTCTATGCTGCTAGATGTCACACAATGAACCACACTGTCAGGGAAGGAGAGTATATTTTTCCTCAAATATAGTTTTCCTCAATATGCTTGCAAAACATCAATTGCAGGCCTACCTGCAATATTAATCTGTTTTTCTGTTTTTCACTCTTTTTATAATGTGAAAAATATGTGTGGAGAGTTACTTCCTCATTGTTTAATCTAATTCAACATATATCCAGTCCTTATATATGTGTTACACATGGGCATTGGCTAACAACTATGTGGAATATAAAGATTAATAAAACCTTGATGGAAGTGCAACAAATGCCCTCAGAGAAGCAAAAACCAAATGAACAAAAATGAGAATAATAAGAGCTAAGAAATTTAGCAGAAGGGAAAAATTAATGCGTCCAGGAAAAGTAGATAATCCTTGGAGAACGTGCTTGACAATTAAACCTGGCCTTAAAAAAATGTGTAAGACTTTGTAAGCCCTTGACCAGCTGAATGAGATGTGGAAGAGCATTCCATATCAAAAGCTGCTGAATGATTTCTAGGTATATTCATTAGTCTCCCACAACAACAACGCTGTGAGGTAACAGTTTTCATTCCCATTTTTTCTCACGAGGAAAGTTACTCAGATAGATATTGGGAATATCCTAGGTCACAGAACTAGTGTGGTGTGAAGTCAAGATATCCACTCCCATCTGACACCAGGACACCAGGTTCTTTTGCTCTTACCCCATTCTATGTCTTAAATCTTTATATTATTTTAAATGCTCTGTACTTTAACTATTTTGCACAGTAGTAACTCCATGGGTAATCTTTTCTACAAGTGTTTCTTTTGCCACTAGTAGTATTTTACATGTCTTAAATGTCTATCTTCCAAGACAGATTTCCCTCTGAAGGCCACACAAAGGTTTATCAGAAACCTCTATTCAGATAGTGCACAGATCTGAGAGTTGTGACTTGGACAGAACTCACTCCCTTTTCTTCTTTCCATTACTGATATCATCACCTTTCTGTATGTTTTAAAACTGGTTGCAGGTATCATTGATCCAAATGATCACAAACCAGAACCTCTTCATCATCCACAGATTCATTCTATTACCTCAGTTTTGTATAAACCTGTAATAATTTATTGTGTATTTTCTTTTGCTTACATCCTCAGTCATTGTCATAATTCAATTCATCATAATTCCTTTGATTATTATAATCATCTTCTAACAGACCTCCCTCTATAGGTTTACCCCAACAAACCATATTAGCACTACCTCCAGAAAAATCTTCTGTTACTGTTGAGAAAAAAGGCACTTTTACTCTATCCCTTTCCTTCGAATCTCATGGGAAAAAGAGGAAAAGAAAATAATAAAATAGAGAAACATATCCATCTTAAATGAAGAGAGGGAGAAATATCAAACCACAAATTTTTAAGAGAATATACCCAATATAGCAAAAGCATGAAATATTTTCAGATAGAATGCTAAAATCTAGCACATACCTCCATATATTTAGGTAGTACAGAGTTAGTAACCAAATAGTTAACAAATCATAAAATTTTCATCCTCAACTACTTTATTACTGAAATAAACTCTAGGAATCTATATGGCTATTAAGTTATTGGAAAATGTCCATAAAGAAAGTACAGCTAAAGTACAAAGGTGACATCACCACCACCACCACCGTCATCATCATCACAACTAACACCTGTATTCAAGGTATACTTCTAACCACATACACACAAAGGATTATCTTCAATTAACTCCAGGGTATTCTATCTATAGTTACCACAGCCTAGGGGCTGTCTATTCTCTCAGTGCTCTCAAATTTTCATCCTCATGTGCACAGGGGAATCTACTCACCTTTGAGGATCTAGTTCAAGCCTCTCCCAACCTTTTAAGGACAGTGTACTATGCTTTCCTTTGTAAAACACAGTGCCATGTACAAACGTAGATTAATCACTGCTTCATCTCTTAAGCTCCCTTTCTAGAGTTAAAATATGCTATTATTTATTTTTGTTTTTCTAGTTCTGGAACATTTTCCTGGCATATACCTATTACTGGCACATAGAAACAAGTATCTCAACAAATATTATTCAAAACAGCTTAACTGTTTAAAAGACTCAGGTAAAGTAAATAGTAACAAAACTCAGGTAAAGTAAATAAAACTAAGGTAAACGAAACTCAGGTAAAGTAAATAACAACAAACATCTCAACAAAAACTCAGGTAAAGTAAATAATAACAAGCATCTATAAAAAAAGCAAATGTAGCACTACATATTGCATTCAGATTATATTCTAGCTTTTCTAATTAGTTACAGGTTCCATTCAAATGACTAATAAAATTATGCCATCTAAACCCTAAATTACTTACAACCTGGCTATAAAATTATAATAAACTGGCTGATTTTTAAAATTCTTTATGCTAAGTACAATTATGGTCATTTTACATACAACAACCATATGAATCAACTTTTCAGACTTTTGTTTAATGAGTAATATTAAACACAAAAACTACTGCAATTGCAATAGTTTAACTGGTTCCCTATCTCAATTTCTCTCAACTTCAATATATTCTTCAAGGCATGACCAAAGTGACCAGAGCATATTTCAAAAATGCAATACTTTTAAGGTGCCTGAACCCACCACTGTTACCTTGGACCAGGGTCCCTGATAAAGGCACAGTCCCTAATTTTCCTCTGCTATCTTATTTTATGCCTGTCTCTGTAAGTTCCCAGAATTCTATTAGAAATGGCAAATTTACTCTTCTCTAAACCTGGTCTGCCCCCTCCTTGCTTCCATTTTACTTTCCCTGTTCTCATGCTTCAAGATACAGTTAGGGGCAAACCTCCAATGAAAGCCTTGAGAATTAGCAGGTGTTACTCCCTCTTCTGATGTCCCATCCACTCTGATCACAACATACACTAATGTTTTAATTGCATGCCACTCATTTGCATGGATATGTGCTTTAGTCCTCTCAGATATAAAGTTAGCAAAGTGCCATATGTGTTATCTGTAGAAGAAATGGTTAACCATACACTTAATTAATTATTGAATTTGATATCTAAAAAATCTTTAGAGTATGAAGTCTGATCACTTCCATTTACAAAAAGCATAAACAGCTGCAGAGGTCAGGTTTGTATTAAATTCTCCTGGCTTTAGTTTAATGTTCTTTCTTAATAAATTTCTAGAAAAACTATCACTTTAATTTTTCTCCTAATTTTTTGCTGCCTGATCCTTGGTAAGTTTTTGTAAAATATATAGTCAAAACATAAAAATTGCTAACAATGTACAAAAAACTAATGCATGATGCATACATAATCTGTAACCTTTACTTCTCCTTGGAAAAATAAAAGTGAATTTAAATGTATTACATAAAGCAACTAAATGTTTTAGTATGAATAAAAGTGATTAATATCACTATGCAATGCAACTGATCATTCATTTCTGTGCAAGATGATTAGTCACTAAAAATTTCCAATTAAAGTGTAGATCCTTCTTTTTTAAGATTTTTTTTTAATTTATTTGAGAGAGATCACAAGAAGGCAGAGAGGCAGGCAGAGAGAGGAGGAAGCAGGCCCCCCGCTGAGCAGAAAGCCTGATGTGGGACTCGATCCCAAGACCTGAGATCATGACCTGAGCTGAAGGCATAGGCTTTAACCTACTGAGCCACCCAGGTGCCCCCAGATCCTTCTTTTATAATTCACACTGGTTTAATTTAGTGCATGGGGTGATAGGCAAGTAATACAGAGATTGAAACTTTGTTTTTGATTGTCTTTATGTCTTAATTATTTATAAGGTTTCTCTATAGGCAGGTTTCTATTACCAGTCAGTGTTCATTAAATGCCTATGAGAAGCAAGCATTGTATTATCATTAGCAAAGTTAAAGAGAACAAAAAGGAGGCTTACCTAATTAATACAATTGAACGTCTAATTTCTTTCAGGCAGTCCTGGTCAATTATTTACAGGTACCAAAGCATACATTTCAGGGTCTTTTTCAAATAACTATCATATTACACATAACTATAAGGAAGAAAATGTTTTCTGACATTCACAAATTGCTTACTTCATTTCTCCAGTAACAAAACAGTGGAAAATATTCACATACGGAGAATTAAAAAGCTATGAACCACTTGTTACCTGTTATCTGTTATATACGCCCACTATAAGAATCATGTTAAACTGCTTAAGAATGATTTATTTGAATTTTTCTAATGCTGAGCAAATGAGTTTTTACTTAAGAAAGACACTGAGTATTCCATCAGTATTTTTCCATCATTTCCACCCCAAGATATATTTATGGGTGGAAAGAAGCCTTCCTTATTCATGGACAAAAACTGATACATTCAAGTGTGAACACTCTGGAGAATGTATTTATTTCAGTGTTCATAGGTGTCTCTTTTTGATCAAGATAAGAATCTATTTCTTAGAGTTGGAAGAGAGAGAAGGTCAAAAGGAAGTCCAGATCATACGGGGAGTCTCAAGGATCAATCAAGTAACCAAATCAGAGGAGCAGGGGTGTGTGGCTGGTGGTAGGAATTACTGAAACCATAGATTTAGTTAACAAAAGGTATTTACTATAAGTTTATCAAATGAATGAAAAGATGCATTTCTGATTAGGTGGATAAAAGGGACATGTTTATGAGCATGTAAAAGTGCATCTGGGTTAGATTACCCATAATTTATCTTGCTCCCCTTACCACTCTAGTCTCTTCATTCTCTAAACTGCATGGTGCTTGGGTGTTACAAACACAGACAATTTGAGTTTTTCAGTTAAAGAAGTAGAAGTTGTTCACCTGAAAGCTTATTTGACTGTCTTTGGGGCGGGGGGTGAGGTAAATAGGGAGGGCATTCATACAGCATACCAGGCATGTCCCACTCCTTTAACTAGAATAGATTGATTACGAAGGCTTCTGGCTTGCCCATAAAAGGATTTTATTTGAATCAGATTTCCCTGTAGAGGGATGGAACAGAGATGGGAGCAGAGGGTGTTGAAAAATCAATGAACTCAAAAGATCTCTAGATAAAACCATACCATGTGTTCCGAGGCCATTCCAATCTTAGTAACAATAATACCCTATTTGTGATGACACACTATAAATATGTTTCCCCTAATAAAGTGTTTAATTTTGGAGTGGACATATTTCAGAATTTATTAAGCAGAGGAATTCAGATGGTTTAATGAAGTACGCACATAAGAATTCATTGACATTTCATAATTTTTTAACATACACAAAACAAAGAAGTAGATGGGATTATTATATAGATAATTTGGGAGATTTTAGTTTTCCTATAATCTGCTCTGCCCAAATACTTTCTTTTTTTGCCAAAAAAACCTCATGGTATTAGTTCTAAAATCTACTTGGTACAAAAAATAATTTAAGAATTTTATCTTATATAGGAAATAAGACAAGTTGAAATTGTTCAATTTTTGTTTTCCAAGCATATTCTGCTATAAGTGTACTCTAAGATTAGATCATGTTTACAAATGTTCTGGGATTGAAATTAAAGATAATGTGAGCCAGGTTTGGTTTAAGAGCCCTAAGGACAACTCAGTGATTGCCTAGGATGAAGCTAAGAATCCAGAATGTTTGTTGAAAATCCTTGCTTTCCCAGGGCCCATTAAAATCAAGCACATCTCTGGGCTGAACAGGACAGCAGACACTAAATATTCTCTAGACCAGTGCAGGACACAGACATTTATCCCCACAAGAACAAAAGTCTAATTCAGAACTAGATTTACCTCTTTTAGAATGTGCAAAGAAAGCAGCATAAGTTAATTTCTTCTTAAACTTCCTTCTATACTTCGTCTAAATGTTATCGTTTCCCTCTTACAACAACAAAAAACCCCAAGCCAAAACACTAATGAAAGTATTAGAATGAATGATAAATAATAAACATTGTTTAGAATGAAATATGATCTCCTTTTAATCTCTGACTTAATACACATTTAAAATGACACTCTCCCATTAGTTTGAATAGAGAATAATAGAGGTAAAACTTGCCTTTAGTCAGGAGAAGAGAAAGTGTTAGTGGTATTAAGTTCTAATCATTGCAGTTCAGTGTGAGTATGAAAGAATCATATAACATTATCTAAGGTCACCAATTTCTAAATTCTTTCATTTTCCTGATACTTTTTATTTGGCATGTAAATAGTTAAAAGAAGATTATCTCTACCAATCATTTATAATATTAGTGTTATTGTTAAATTTTGGATTAAACAATTGAAAATAATTTTTCATCTTTAAAATTTGAACATTTCTTCAAAAATAGGTATTTATTTTTAAAAATTCTCTTCAAATTAATAAATTGTTATGAAAACAATAACCTACGTACTCCCACCTCATGAAACTTGCTTTGAAAACTCAGACTTTGTATTTTGCTCTGTCCCAAAGTGGCAGTACATCTTTAATAAGATTTCCAAGATTTTAAATATTTATTTTAATTTTATACTTTCTTTAAAGGCAATTATTTAAAACAGGCATTTGTGTCTTGTTAGGCTAAATGCCACTACTGATAAGACTCAAAAAGTGGTAGAAAGTAGAATTACAAAATCAAAAAAAATCCTAGCTTTCCCAATTACAACTATTGTTTTATCATTTCTAATCACTCAAAGGGAAGAAATTACTTCTCCTTTAAAAACTCAAGAAATTAGTTTAAAAGTTCATAGCTGAGTTTGTTTGATGAACTTAATGACTTCCACCTCATTTAGTAAATCAGAATCTAAAAAATGTTACACTCAACCCTCTTGATAGGCTCTGGAGTTTATCAGCCCTGCTTTGCCACTTCATTAGCTGTCAGGAACCAGTAAATGATATTGCAACGAAAGTCTTGATTCAGGTAGTTGAAAATGCTCTTATTGCAAAAGAACCAATTATCAACAGACATGCAGTTAAAAGACGGTCTATCAGGAAAGCACCTCATCCACATACATACAGTTGGTTATCATCTTTGTAGACATCAAAGAAAGAGAGAGCTTTTGAACTATCAGTAGTTGATTTGTAACATTCAGAAAAAATACACACATTGATTTAATAATACATTGCAGCAGAGTTATCACTGACCTTAGAACTCTTACCTTAAAATCATGTGAGGGCAACAAAATAGGGATAAAAAAGCATATTTTCTTACCAAAGGGATAAATGCATAAAAGAAAAGGTGCACTTTTAATCCATACGCTTAAATGGATTCTTGTATTTGACCTTACACTATTTTTATGGCCAATCTTTTATTAAATGTATTTTTGTTTTGTTAATTAAACAAAACTACCATGAACTTCCCCTTTAATGTACAAATACTATTTGAGGTTCAAAATTTACTTTAGTGAAATTTAATTTTAATTATACAGCCTCTTACTTTCTCCCTACCTTCTACAGTATTTCTTATCGTTGGTAAACAGAAATTTGGGTATATCTTGAATATCCCAAATACTAGAAAATATTTTCTGTGACATTTATATGTCATTATCTAGATACTAAGAACTGGTAAAGCTATTTCTTTGCCAAATGAAAGCAAACACACATATTAATGAATGAATGAACACTGGTGTGTTCCATAAAACACTAATTTGCTTTGATGCTCCATGGAATAAAGTATTCCATGAGAAGTTGAGTTTGAGAGAATACTGCATTTCTCATTACACTAGACTTCAAATTAACACCTTAAAGCCTTTTGGAAGACTAGCTGTGAGGAAATTTGCCTAAGGAAACTTTATTAAATTCGATGTTTCTCAACCTCGTATGATATAGTCTTTTTATATAAAAGCACTCCATTTTTCAATAAATATTTAGAGAGATACTATCTTATTAATGGCAGACTTTGATTACTATAAATATGACTTACTAATAAATACTGGGCTGTTAAATGGGGAAAATAGTTTGGTGGGAATTGTTTTTATTTTTTATTTTATTTTATTTTTTTTAAAGATTTTATTTATTTATTTGCCAGAGAGAGAGAGAGAGAGCGAGCACAGGCAGGCAGAGCGGCAGCAGAGGCAGAGGGAGAAGCAGCCTCCCTGCCAAGCAAGGAGCCTGATGTGGGACTCGATCCCAGGACACTGGGATCATGACCTGAGCCGAAGGCAGCCGCTTAACCAACTGAGCCACCCAGGCGTCCCATGGGGGAATTGTTTTTAAATGATAGACATTTTCTAGGCTAATTATTCTGAAAAACAGATGCAGACCAATTTCTTTGTGCTCTACTGTTGTCTTCAACTTTTTGTATTTTTGGCAGGAACAGTGTTGTAATAATGATGCTACATGCTTTTGGTAGATTCCTTAGTATGATTTTAACTTATTTTTATTTTTTTAAAAGATTTTATTTATTTATTTGACAGACAGAGATCACAACTAGGCAGAAAGGCAGGTGGGGGGTGGGGAGCAGGCTCCCCACTGAGCAGGGAGCCGGATGCAGGGCTCCATCCCAGGACCCTGAGCTCATGACCTGAGCAGAAGGCAGAGGCTTAACTCACTGAGCCACCCAGGTGCCCCTTAACTTATTTTTAATACAAATTTCCAAACTAAAGAAAAACTATATAAGGTAAAAAGAAACTAAGAAAGGTTATAAAATTGGTGTAACAAATATTTAGTATCTAATTCAGCTAAAACTGATTAATAGGCATTGTCTGAATAAAAATATTGGACAGTTTCCTACAACTGCAATCATATGCCTAGAACTGAAAAATAAAACATAAATCACTCTATGTTTTCTGTAAGTTTTAAAAGAGTTCTCTCTCTCTCTCTTTTTTTTGGTCTTTCTTTCCGGTTTTAAAATATATCAGTATCTGTACATTTTGGGCCAAGTCTTTCTTGTAAGGCAGTATATATTGTATAGCCATTGCATATATTGTAATATGTATCAGATATAAACACACAGATACATCATTACTCTGATATATACAGGCCTTGGGACTAAGAGTGTGTCCATCTGTCTTGGTGAGAGTGAGGAGTCTTTCCAGAGCTGGCCCAGTGAATGAGGGCAACTGGTCCTGGGTGTTGAGGCTGGCTGGGTCTTCACCGCACTTGACAAGGCTGTAGCCACGGGGCTGCAAGCTGGCCATCAGCGGCTGTCCTTGTCTTGCAATGCTTTGCTGTGTGAGTAGAAGTGGGCTTGACTAGCACTGAGATGGGAGATGACAACTTCTTAGCGTACTTACTGTCATTCCTCGCTCCTGCACTCTCGGCGGACTCGGCTAATCGGTCAGCGCATTCAGAATCTGCACGCCAGCCACGCCCGCAGGCCTTTCGGAAGGGTAAGGCGCGTTCCCGCCAACATGGTGGGGGAAGGAAGCCTTGTGAGCAGCACAGTTTGATAGCCAAGCCCCAGTGCTAAGAGGACAATATCCAGGTCTCAAAGCCACGCAGTGGCCCAGTCAGGCCTGGAACTCACACTAAAGACGCTATTGAATGCCCTGCTCTTGTCATCAACCCTTTCAGACCGGGACCAAATTCTGGAACCACCATATTCCCCAATCGTGCCACGGGGGTACTGGCTGTCTACCCTGAAATACTCATTAAACACAGCGTTGTCCCTGGCACAGGAAGGATTTGTACAAAACCTCCAGGGAAGACGGCTCAGAAAGGGGCTTCCAAATCCCACTCTTTGAGCCCCTGCTGGACGCCCCACGGTGGCATATCTACAGCGGGGCCTTAGGGCAACCTGCCCATTTCCCTCAGCTCTCTGCAGTGGTTTACTGCTCCCGCGACTCCTGCGTCCACCAGACCAGCTCCCGGGGCCGCGGGGGCGGGGAGACAGAGCACGAGCGCCCACGCCCCTCCCCCATGGGTGCAGGCGGGAGGGTGAATTACCTACCAGGAGAGAGCCGGGGTCTCTCTGACGGGTCACCCCGGCCGTAGGAAACAACCCTTCAGGAGCTAAAACCACGGCATGGGCGGTGTTCTGGGTTTTTTTAAAAAATTATTCCGTGTTAAAATGATAAAATAATATATCCTTGTAAATACGTTGAAATAGTAGGACCCGCCAGCACTTAAAAAAAAAAAAAAACAACAGAAGGCGGGCAGGGTGAGACAGGTGAAATAAAACCGGCCTCAGAACAGCCTCACAGAACAAAGAAACCAAGGCCGACCTCCCCGCACTTCCCGGAGGAAGCCAAATCTCGCGAGATCTCCGGAATTCTACAACGGCTGACACGGGGGGGGGGGGGAACCCTGCACTTTTATTTATTTTTTTAAACGGACATGACAGTTGGAAATATTTACTCACCTGATTAGAAGGCTTCAAAATACATGAAAAACTGATAGAACTATACAGAGAAATAGGCAAATCCACTTTTATGTTCAGAGATATCAACAATCCTTTTCAAATAATTGATAGACCACCCTTCCAAATGTACATGTATAGGCTAAAGATGCATAAAGGATACAGATTATCAACCTTCTTGACCTAGTTGACATTTGTAGAATACCTCTAATAAACAAGAATACAATATACGGCCATTTCAAATAAATACAGAACACAGACAGTCCATATTCTAAGCCGTAAAGCAAGTCTCAATAAATGCAAATAATTCAAGTCATGAAGTATGTACTCTGACTGCAGTGTATTTTCTTCCGTTATTGATTTATGTCAAGGAAAATTATATTTTCATGCTCAAGCAGCACTGAGTCCAAATGTCCACCTCTCTTTGAGACTTGTGGAATCCTTAAAATGACAGTAGCCGGTTTAATTCCATTTGTGTGCAAGACATTACATTTTACAAAAGCAGCTGTTTTTCATGGAATATGTCCAGGTTTTCTCCTCAGGATATAAACCAGTGACCTCATACTTCCAACTCAAGACCCCTATCTATCAACACTCTTTCCCATGCAAGATTTCATTATGCAGGATTCTTCCTATGGCTGGATCAGCATAACCAGGACTACATAAAATAGTGTCTCTTTTAATTAGACTCAAATGTGCTCAAGTCCCATTAGATTTTCATAGAATATATTTTTTTTTAAATTACTCCAAAGTTTCTGAGAGAATTTGAATGTATTTTAGCTTTCACCAACTCTATACCTTCCTAGTCCGCAGCTTCTATATTTTAAGAGGTTGATGTGTTTTGGCCAGGTGTGCCTTGTTCTTCCCAAACAACCCGACAAAAAACACTCGACCTCAAATAGGACATCTTTTCCACTTTGGGAATTTCTCTTGAGTAGGTTAGAAATTGTGTCAACTTGTATCAAATATGCCCTTAAGAAGTTACCAAACGCAGGCTTCTCAGCTTTAACCCTTCCTTCTTCTGTATGCTCATTAGGTTATTTTAATTACATAGGGGAAGATGAAAAAGACTGAAGTCAAAATGGTTTAAATATATTTCTGCTCTATCCACGAAAAGTGTTTAAAGTGTGTATTCTATTTGCTGATGAGATCTGATTTTGTTAAAGTTATATTAATAATGTTTTTCTGACATTGAAGCAACTCAATATAATTACTTTCAAATACATCCATTTTAACTCTAGGGTTAAGGAAGATTCAGAAAGCTCAGAAAGCTTCCAACCCAAGGAAGATTCAGAAACCATATTAAGTCCACATCTGATTTATGATGGAGCTACTGGCAAGAGTCTATGAATTTCTTTGCCTCTGTAACACCACATGTAAAATACCTACTTCTAAATATTTCTTAAGCTAACTTAAAAAGAAAAAGAATGATGCAACATCTAAATATATTTAAAGTCTTTTCTTTCTGAGGACATTATAATGATTCCAACTTTTTAAGGTTTCTAGACAATCCTTTCCAATTGGAATTTTGTAAATTTATTGTGGGTTTTTTTTTTTTTTTTCATTTTTGTTTCATATCATCCTCTGGAATCAATGGTTACCAGTATTTACATGAGCTGTCAGGGGAAAAAAAAGAAATAATGGGGTTTATATTTCCTGAGGTGACCAGAGTATCATGACTACTCAGTTATTTGGATTCAGTTCAAGTATAAAGTCTCCATCTGTGAGCCTTATAGCAGAAAAGTACATTTTCCAAACTTTCCCTCCTGACAGGTAATCACAAACCTCTTAAAGTGTGACCCTTAACATGCTATTGTTAGAGCTATGGTAGGATTCTGTGGGTCATTCTATGACTTGAGAGTATTTACAAAATAATCTATTAGAAAAAAATTATTTAGATTAATGTTTCATAATTGAGTGAGCCACAGGAAAAGATAGCTATATTACTTTGCTTTGTATTTATTGCCTGAATTGTCTGTGAGGGGATTATTTGTAAAATACACATTCCAATTCTACGTATGTGGCATGTTTCTGTGGGAAAGTTTGTATGCATATAAGTCTGTATACAGTGAAGATACACATGTCAAAAAGACATGAAATGTATGTGGGAATATGATGTTTTTCGCCAGCTGTGTGTTCTAGCTATAGGATTTTTTCCTTATATATTTATTTGAATGAAAGTCATAGTCCTCCATCCTGACCCATAAAATGTTAATCCTTTCAAGAACGTCTCAATTTCTTTTGTTAAAGGGACTCTGTATAACAATATCAAGACTTAATCCTTACTTGTAACTAACCTTTTCACCTAAAGGTGGATAACCAGACTTGAAATGTTCAATCTGCTTGCCTGCCCTGACTTAAAATACATGTATAGAATCCTGTATTTTTTCTTTACATCCTCCCCCACGAAAATTGGCAATCAGCATTACAATTTTCAAGCTTAGTATATACTGACCAAGTGATTGAATGCCTAATGCAATTTTAACATTATCTGGAATATTTTCATAGGCAAAAATGTACTCTTCCAAATGGCGTGTTCTAGAAAGGATGCTAATCATTAACATTCCTTTGAGTATTAAAATCTGTTTTTCCTTCACACTGGTATCTCTAGTTTTCCGAAATCCTTATAAAAGTACTTTACAATTTGTTTGTTTACCTGCAAAAATGCAGGTATAACTATGAGTTATTAACTGTTTTTCTTACTGAAAAAATGTCTACATCCTTGAAATACCATACTTCGTCACTGAAAGATGAATAACATCTGCAGGGATCTTAAAAGCCTTAAGTTCAGAACCTGTTGAATGTTAATCTGAGAATTCATGTTTAAGGTTTGTTGATGACCACACATTGACTACTAACAAACAAGGTTAAGGGGATTCTGCAGAGCAGATATGCTAGGAAAGAGCCAAAAGGTGAATTTTGCGTGTTTGCTTACTTTAATAATGGTGTGTGTGTGTGTCTGTGTGTGTGTGTGTGTGTGTGTGTGTGTAAGTAGCACTAGCCATCTTTTCTGAAGAACCAGAGCACATAGCTTGTTCAAGCAATTTTAATGTTCTGACTAGGACACTGTTGAGATTTTAACTACAGAAAAATTGATAGAAAAGTACAAAATTTAGTAAGTCACAGTTAATTCTATCCTTAGAATACATCCCAAGCTCACAGACACCTTTCAATTGCCACCAGGAACAATCCAGTTTGAGACATTATCCTCTTTCCTGGACTAATGCAACATAATTCTAAATAAATTCAACTACACCATTCAATGCATTGGACACAGAATAATCAGGGGGATCCTCTTAAAATATTATCATATTATGCATTCCCTCTGCTTGAGTCCCTATCATGATATGGTCAGTATCTTTTTAATTCCTTTCACCTTCACCATACTTAGATCTATAGTTCTTTTCTGTTTTGGGTCTTTAGCAGATGCTATGACTTTGGTCCAGACTCTTGCAATCCTAACCCTCTCCTCTCCACTTGATTAACTTGAAGCTTGTCTTCCTTCCTTCCTTCCTTCCCTCCTTTCTTTCTTTTTTTTTTTTTTTTTTAATTTATTCATTTGAGACAGAGAGAACCTGAACAGGGGAAAAAAGAAGTAGAGCACAAGGGAGAAGCAGGCTCCCCACTGAGCAGGGAGCCTGACACTGGGCTAGAGCTCAAGGCAGGTGCATAACTGCTTGAGCAGCCCATGTGCCCCATGAACCTTATATTTCAAGTTGAATGTTGTGGCTTCAGTGATGGCTTCCTTGATGTGAAAATCTAAGATAGATCCCACTGTTAAATTTTCTCACGATATCCTATTTTTTTCATAGCATTTATCACAGGGTTGAACTCCACATATTTACTTTTGGCTGTAACTTTTTTTTACTATTCCTTCCCGCAACTAGATTATAAATGTCAGCTGGGTAAAACCACATGTCTGTGCCTCCTTGTACCTCCTCTGCATAACAGTGCCTAGCACACTGAAGGTATTTTAAAAATATTGATTGAATAAATTGTGAATAAAAAGTTATTGAGCGGGCAGCTGCGTGGCTCAGTTGGTTAAGCATCTGCCTTTGGCTCAGGTCACCATCTCAGGGTCCTGGGATTAAACCTCTGCAGCAGGTTCCCTGCTCTGTGGGGAGTCTGTTTTTTGTTTTCAAAACAAAACACCAACTCCCCCCCACCCCCAACAACCCCACCACTTGGGCACTCTCTCTTTTTCAAATAAATAAACAAAATCTTTTTTTAAAAAAGTTTGAGTAAAATCCCATTGCTGATTATACTTTCATTGATCATTGCATATTGCTATGATGCCCTGAATTATATTTGTTTTTCTATAATTTTAACACAATGTTTTCTACAGAATATAATAATTCTACAAGATGACAGCAAAGAAGGAAACTGTACATGTTAGTTTTTGTAGATGTCAAGTAATTCTAAAATCTGTATAATAGGTCACAATTCAGTCCTAAATTATAGAAAATTTTATGGACTGATTTTTAAAGTTGACCTCTGTAAGAGTTTATAATTTCATAAGCAAGCCTCATTTGACTTGCTAGATCTGGTAAGCAATGACTTTTTGCATTTTCATTGGCTCAAAATACATTGCTTTTTTCCCATTTTTTTTCTTTTCAAAGAACAGGACTGTACCTTTTGCCCAATCTCGTCTGTTTACAAAAAATCTTTAGAAAAATCTGCCACTAGGCATAGTGAAAAGCCACTTCAAATTGCTCACCAAGGTCTTAAAGATACAATATCCACAAAATTCTAATTGATATTTTAGTGCTTGATACGGTTATGGTTATATTGAAGGATTGTTTCTATACCCACAGAAGTATCCAGTCCACTAAAGATTGCTAAACTTTACAGAAGCAGCAAATTAAAACAAATTAACAAACAAAAAACTCACTGCTTCCACACTAACTTTTTCATTTTACAGTAATTTAAAAGAAATAGGGTGTTTTGTTTTGTTTTGTTTTGTTTTGGAAGCACTCATCTTTATAAATATATTTTTCCTTAAGAAATAATACACATAAATCCTATTTAGTATAACATTTTAGATGCACAACTCTTACATAAAGCTCTATCAGTCTATCCTTGCTGTATCTCTAAGCGAGCTGACATAGTAATTGTGGGGGAAATAAAATTAGAATACCACCTCTTCACACCAGTTAGAGAAAAGCATTCAACATTAAGGCAATTTGCAGTTTGAGAAGTGTGTTACTTAGTGATACTATAATTCAACCACAGAATAAACTGTCAAAAAATATGGCTAGGCTTTTTTAGCTCTTGATGCAATCTAAGCATTAATGGTCCTAGTAATTTGAGGACTGAAAATACCCTTTTGAACCACATGCTTTAGGTAATTACTTATTACAAGTTGGGTGTTGACAATTGTGTTCCGATGGACTTAATACAGTGAATTTCATATTTTGGATATTTTGTTGTTTTTAGAAAGTCAGAACAGAAATCTTGAAACCAAGAGAACAAAAGTCCCACAATAGAAAGCATCAATTTTCACACTGGAAGGAATAAAGGCATAAAGATCATAAGCTGATCCTCAAAATACGATTGATTTATGATCCATATTTATTTCTGAAATAATTCATGGCTTTTTAAACCACAAAAGGTAGCTATAAGGTCTTGATAAAACCTGAGGTACTATAACCTTACAGTAAAAGGACACTCTTAAGGAGTATAGTGATTCCATGGTTATTCTCACTAATGAAATTGCAACAAATATTGGTATTGAAATATTTTTATTATAGACTATTCTGTGGACTAAGGGGGAAAACGTATTTATTTAGTTCTAAGCTATGGCAGGTACCCTTTGCACATTTTATATCCATTATTCTTATAATAACTTTATGAGGTAGGTAGAGTTATTTCAATTTAGAGAAGGGAAGACTGCTCTTCAAAGAGGTAAAGAAACATGGGTAAGCCCTCAGAGCTAGCAAGTGTCAAGCCCATCTGAATTTAAACTTACCACAGGCCACGTTCTGCTTGCTCTGACCGAATTACTCATCAGAATTAGTTCCTGGGCATGAGTAGAAGAGAATGCTTTTTATTGAAGTCTTTTTTTAATCAGTTCAGAGTTAAAAATGTGAGCACACAGTCTTTACCCTACAAACACCTCCTATAGCGCAAACCATCCCAAGCACACTCCTGGGACCCCAAGAGTTCCGGCTCCTCCACCTTAGGAAAACCACCGTTAGAAGGTTTTTACTTTGCTAAACTATAAAAGTAGTTGGCAAGTCCACGAAATAGGTGTTTGAAGTGATGTATGAAATGATTTCATTCTATACTGTATATTTTCTTTTCTGCATTGGAGATTGTAGAAATACTGTGATTTATGGATCGTAGAAATACCTTGATCTCTGTGGTCTGACTTTGGAACTGGTCCAGAGCAGTGCAGGACAAGTGTGCTCATTCATAAGTAAAATACTTCTGCATATTGACTTCACTTAAGATCAAAAGCCAACAGATATTTAAAATGTTGACAAACCAATTGCCAGGGGGTAGAATATGGATATATTCTATTTCTTAAATATCCTGGAAGAATCAATATTTAAATTATCTGATGCTATTAATACTTCATTTGCCAGCACACTGATATAAGCTTATCATTAAAAATAGCAACAATGTATTCAAAACTGCTTGGCTCTGTACTAATTTTAATCCTGACCTTAATTCCCATCCTGAGAGTTTAGCCTGCTTAAATATACAGTATTTAACATAAGGTCTTACTGGATTTACTTGGAATAAAATGTTTATATTTTGCATTTCATGTTACTGAAAGAGCAAGAATATTCAGCTTCATGTCTCTCCTACTAAATACTATAAACATAATATTTTAATGATATTTCTATATTATGGTACAGAAGCACCTGTGTGCATAAAGTTTGCTCTGAAATGTCATTTATTAAGTTCATTTTTCTCTAGTAAAAGAGAAACTAGAGAAACAATTAGATGCTGTTATTATCGGTGAGTAACTAGTGGAGTTAATCCGTTATGTACAAGCTAGTAGGATCTTAAAAATGTTGGTGTGGACAAGGAAGTAAAGCAGAATACCCAGCTGGAGCCAAATATGAGATCCAGACTTGGCTTGGTTTCAGGAATTGGGGACCTCTCATTTGTTTCAGGACCTGGGAAGAAGGGAGCAAGGGAGAAATTTCCTAGCAAATTTCAGGGATAAAAATTGGGGAATGCTTCTAAGTATAGCAAGTTGTCATTCAATTTGTCTTTTGGCCCATATGCTTCCTGACTGGCTTGTTTTCTGTTGTTTTTCAAAGAGAGGTTAAAGGAAAAATTGAGAGATGTATTTTATTTAAAGCACTTTTCAAATTGCAGACAGAAGTTTTACTCCTTCCATAGCAGAACTGGGAGCGAACTATTACTTTCTACTTACTGACAAACAACCCAAGAGCGTGGCACACTTCAAGATCTTAGAGGTAATGCTTTGCTGAGGAGTTTCAGAAAAGGTCTTACTTCTCAGTGGCTAGCAGAGCTGTGTCTGTGTCACCTAGTGCTATAAGACCCCAGGAAAATGGAGGTGCACAGCTAACTAACAGCATTGTTTGGTTGAGAGTTCATATTAGCTGAATTAGATTTGTTATTGAAAATGCAATGAGACTCTGGGAACTCATAAATACTTGGGAAGAGAGCTACACAGAGGCTGGGATCTTGCATTAGGAGTTGTATACCAAAGTCAGGAAAAATACAAGTGATTAATTAATACAATTGCTGGTAAGTCCTTTAGAAACTCAAGTTCCAAATACTGTGCAAGGACCATTAAAATTTATTTTCTAGGCAAACAAAGAATGAATATTAGCGATAAAATAACTTGTCAAAGACCACACAAATTGTAGCTGCATTTTAATTCTAAATTGTTGATCCCCAAATCCAAACTTTCTAGGATTTGTATGCTTTGTACAAAATTATCTTTATCCTATAAATTATGTTTAGAAGAATAAACTTAAAATTCCAAGTTTTATATATGTGTGTGTTTTTTCTATGTTATTACATATGATATATATGTATTTATGACATATAGATATATAGCACTTATTTATTTATGTATTTATTTATTTTAAAGAGGGGAGAAAGGAAGTGTCTTGGTTTTGTTTTTTGCTTTTTGTTTTTAGCTTTTTGTTTTTAAGATTTTATTTATTTATTTAACAAAGGGAGACACAGCAAGAGTGAAGTAACACAAGCAGAGGGAGTGGGAGAGGGAGAAGAGGTTTGCTGCTGAGCAAGGAGCCCAACGAGGAGCTCGATCCCAGTACCCTGGGATCATGACCTGAGCTGAAGGCAGACACTGAACAATTGAGCCACCCAGGCGCCCCGATATACCTTTTAAAGCTCACTTAAAGAAGCAAACAGTGAGTAGGTGGTGAGAGCAAATATATGCCAAAGCCACAAAATATAACTGTCCTTATTCTATGTAAGTGAGTATTTTTGGTTTTGCCTTTAATTTTCAGAAACAGCAAAGTTAAAATAATGAACAGTGGTGACACCAAATTTAGTTTAAATAATGTTGAACATTCTACTATCAAAAATGCATAGAAATACTTTGAACAAAATATTTTCATAAAATGAGATCAGAACAGCATGACCCCTCATTAGTATATTATCTTAGATATAATTTTAAATAAGTAAAACAATGAAATTAGTAATATAAATAGATATTTTCTACAGTCTAAATTTTATGAACTCATGTTGGCCAACGTTTGGGAGAAATCTTTGTAAATTATCTATCACTTTCTAATTAAATCATCTTTTCCAATGGCCCATACTTATGCTTTTGAAGGAATGACATTTATATGGGGAAAATGTCAATTAACTTCATATAGTACTATTTTAATAGAGATGTTAAATTATAAAACCAAAGGTAAACACTCATGAAAGATACTTGAATGATTTGGGAACCATTTCTTGTAATTCTGCCTATACCTTAATTCACTGATAAATTCATTGCCATGATTTATTCTGAATTTACTAAAATAGCAAGATTTTTACAACAAAATTCTTAGAATAAATCTGATATTTTTATCTCTGAAGCTTCTTATACACTTATGAAGATCAGAATTATATTTATGTAATACTCTGTGGCTGAGTAAACATTTCTCTTTTGTGCTTGGGCTTCTACCTATACCTGGGAAAGGACACACTTGTGTATTTGTTGATAACAATACCTGTTAACTACAACAACTTCAACTTATGTTATTTTTATATTCGAGCATGTACTCTTATATTAGCATAGCTAGTCCTAACAATAACCCTATGAGGTAGATTCTATTATTACTCCTAATTTATGGTGAGAAATTTTATTTAAAATCCTGTGTGTGCTAGATAGCTCAAGCAGAGAATATGGGCAACTTGGCTTAACAATCTTTGTTCTTATCTATTAGGAAGCACTGCCCTTTATGCTTTGAAACAATAAGTCAAGTAAACAACTCTTAATTTTTAACACATTCCTTATTCCTATGGCATTAGGCCCAGGTGACATAGAATCCTCATTTTAATGTACAGATTTGTATCAAGGCTCCAGTTTAGACTTTTTATTTATGACTCTATTTATAGTAAACATGAGTACATGTGATATTGGATTATATAAAATACAGAAAGTGATAAGTGGTAAGATAAGGTGGATGAGATAAGTAACAGCAATGTTGAGTTAATAATGGACAACGTATTTTGTGAACTTTTTTCTGTCTATTTTGTTTATCACTGTATAAAGTGCCTAGAAGAATGTTTATCATATAATGAGTATTCAGTAAATATTTGCCAAATAAATGCTGCAAAAATAATTTAGGTTTTCTGACAGAGCAGAAAGATGGGATAATCAAAAGACAGATTTAAAAGCATAATGCATCTTGTAAGACATGGTAGGAAATAAAGAATTTATCTGGAAGATGAAGGGAAATTATTGACTGCAGGAAAAAAATTAGAAGGGGAGGAGACCTCCTCAGGATTTTGCTCCAGAAAGGACACGTATGTTCCTCAACCTACCTATGGGACATGTGGTTGGGGTGTCCAGGTGGCTGCTAAATATGGACTGGAGTCATTAAAACTCTGAGTCTCCACCACACCCACAGCATCCCTCTGAATAAAAGGAACAGTAGTTTGCTGCCATGTTTTATGTTACGCAAACACAATTTAATGGTTCAGAGATCTCTGCCTTAGCCAAACTCGGTACTCTAGAAGTCTCTGGCATCATCTGGTACAATAACTCTTTTCAGTAGAAATATTTTGTTATTGAATCCTAACTGAAAAGATTAAATTTACTCTCTTAGGGGTTTTCAATACTAGAGAAATGGAGAATTGAATATGGCAAGCAACCAGACACAGAGGGAAGGTTGTAAGAAGAACCCGAGACAAAGTTATGAAAAGGCAGAAACTATGAGGTGGAGAGTACGATACAGACAACTTGTAAGCAGTGTTAACAGAATTAGGGAGAAATGACAGTCATCTGGCACAGATTTTTCTATGTCATTTAGAGATACAGTTTAAGAATTCCCAATGTCTCCATTTCCTAGTTCAAGCTTCACATCACTCCAAGAGATTAAAAGAAAAGTTACTCTAATTTCCATTTCTAAATACAAATGGAAGAAACAAACAAAAAAAAAGAACTATCAATACTGAGACAATTTGTTGAAATGGCTTAATTTTGAAAAACATTCCCATAATGAATACAATGTTTTATATATTTTTTTAAGATTTTATTTATTTCACAGAGAGAGACATCACAAGTAGGCAGAGAGGCAGGCAGAGAGAGGGAGAAGCCTGCTGCCTGCTGAGAAGAGAGCCCGATGCAGGGCTCTATCCCAGAACCCTGGGATCATGACCTGAGCCAAAGGCAGAGGCTTGACCCACTGAGCCCCCAGGTTGATTTTTAATTAGAAAACACTGCTTCTGAAAAAGAGGATGAAAAATAAACAAAGAGGTTGTGAGACAAAATCATGTGTCCCCTGGATTGTTTTTCCTTATATTCAAAAGACTTGTGCAAAAATTCAAACTAAATTAATGTGTATAGCCCTCTCTTTTTACTAATTTCATGTATGGCAATTTTGCAAACTCAGTTGTTCTGTTTGTAGCCCACATGTGCAGAGATCTCTGTTCGATTGCTTTGATTTCTAACGCTTGAGACAGGAGTGCTTCTGTGGTGTTGGTTGCTTGCTTGCTTTCTCTCTTTCTTTCTTTCCTTTTCCCTAAAGATTTTATTCATTCATTTGCTAGAGAGAGACAGAGACAGAGAGAGCACAGTAGGGGGAGATGCAAAAGGAGAGGGAGGAGCGGACTCCCCCTCCAGCTGGGAGCCCCACATGGGGCTTGATCCCAAGACCTGGA
The DNA here is from genome assembly GCF_963455335.1 of Martes martes. Lineage (NCBI taxonomy): Eukaryota > Metazoa > Chordata > Mammalia > Carnivora > Mustelidae > Martes > Martes martes. The sequence continues at coordinate 30,698,870 of NC_137899.1, forward strand.
GATCATGACTTGAGCCGAAGGCAGACGCCCAACCATCTGAGCCACGCAGGCACCCTGGTTGTTTTCGTTAGTAAGATAACAACAATATTACAAACACACAAGGAAGTATTGAAAGGAAAGAACAGACTTTCTACAAAATTATCTGGCAGAAGAAATTACTGTACGCTTCAAAAAGGAATATCACATTTTTCTACACCTGGAGGGAAATGAATGATGGCTATTGAATTATGGAAATTATATACTTAATAAGCCAACTTATACCCTTTCATAAACAAATTAGAAGATTAGCAGAATAGAATCTTATTTTAGGGGCGCCTGGGTGGCTCAGTGGGTTAAAGCCTCTGCCTTTGGCTCAGGTCATGATCCCAAGGTCCTGGGATCGAGCCCCACATCGAGCCCCACATCGGGCTCTCTGCTCGGCAGGGAACCTGCTTCCCTCTCTCTCTCTACTTGCCTCTCTGCCTACTTGTGATCTCTGTCAAATAAATAAATAAAATCTTTAAAAAAAAAAAAAGAATCTTATTTTAGAATTTGATGAGAACCAATTGGGATATTACCATAATACCTACTAGCTCACAGCATATATGAGTCTTTCTGCCTTTTGAATTAATCTTTTATTATACATTTTACAATTGTCTTCATTATCTAAATTTATCAGATAATGATTTAAGCTTATTTGCTACGTGGCTGTAATATAAGACTTTATTTTCTTGAGGGCTCAAGCCTGTATTGAACTATATGTCACTAGAGCACGGATACCACTGACAAGCTTTAAAAAATGTTGAATCTACTATGATTGATGCTACACTGAAGTTAGGTGTCCCTATTTCATTGTTTCTCAGTCTCAGCAGGTGATTTGAAAGTATACTCAGTGGTGAGAACTCTACATTGTTCTCCAATGCGTTAAGTATTGTGATGAAAATAACATTATTTTAGTATATGTGCTGCTGAAGTGAGCACTGAAAATAACATTACTGTAAAACGTAAATAACATTTCTATTATACACAAATATGGAGAAGAAAATAGGAGCATTCAGTTTTTCCATTACTTATATTATCTGTTGAACACAATGGAGCATCATAAACTGGTCAAAAAATGTAAGTTGTGGGCCCTATCTCTGCCACAAATCTTTAAGAGTAAAAGCAATGAATCGTCTTAAACTTAATTTTATGACTAATAAAATTAATAAGTTGGCCAACAGGATATGTAATATCGCTGGTTTACCATGTTAAAATTTGAGCATTATAATCATCGTAATTTATGTATCTATATAAATGCTCTTTATTATAAACCTTGATTACTGAACAAAATGTAAATGGCCATGAAGGATTTTAAAATTAATTTTAATGAATTTACTGCTTTTTAAATAAGAATCATTATGATTTTATCATAAAGATTCATAAAAAGATTAAAAAAGATTTAAAAAAATTTTTTTTCCGGATTTTCTTCTTTGCTCTAAAAAACAAAAATACCATCTTTTGCTGTTAGGTCACGATGAATAGCCTCCAGTCAATCAATCCCAGAAATAATGACACTTTCCTGGGCAGTAACATTAAAAAATGTGATCACAGAGGGCAACGTTGTTATTAATGCACACAATAAAGATGAAATCAATTTTAAAAATGAGATGCTATTTGTTAAAACTGACCATAACCAATAACAATTCCTTTGTATGAATCTTTAAAGCTTTTTAGTAGAGAAGATATCACTTGTCTTATTAAATGGCTTCATATTTAGCAGATACTAAGACCTAAAGCTGTTTTTCTTCCAGGATACTTTTATCTAAAAATGAAGTGCCTTCTACTAAGAGAGCTCTAGCAAGAAAAGTAAAAAATGTTTTAAAAAGGAAAATGAAAAGAAAGAAAATGACAAATATAAGTGTCACCAAGCACATTGCAATTTCAGTCTTCAAGTTGCAAAGATGAATGAGACATCAGGGGCAAACAGCTTTGTTAGCACAGCCTTGACATAAGTTATGGAAGGCGAGCACATCTTGATACTCCAAGTTACAATGACTCAATCTCTTGTGATAATAGAGCATTTTTATATAAGCATTTCTTTACATTTTGCCCATCTTCCTAATTATAAAAGCCTATCATTTCATTTTAAAAAAACGAAAGTAACTTTTTGTAATACAAGAACACACAAAATTAAAGGGTAGTTACCATGCAACTACTACTGTAATTCTTCAGGTGCTGAACACTGCAATGAATTTTTAAATGTAATTTATAGGGTTTTCGACACAATGTTTTTTATGCTAATAAGGTTTCACAACAGCAAATGTTGTGACGATTTGGGATTGCTAGAAAATGCCATTACATTTTCTTCTATATTCTGTATTTATATTTGCAACAATTATCTGAGATAGATTTGATATGTGTGTAAAAAACTTTATATAGAGTTTTCAAATGGAACAGCGCAACTGAAAATTATTCTAGGGTTTTGTGAATATTGTGATAGACTTGCCTTTAGAGACATACATATATATGTAAGATCTCTGATAATATTTTCAGACTTCTTTGCATTTAAAAATTTAATTATCCAATCTCCTTGGATGTGTACAATTGATTCTCATGAAAAGCTCTTGCTGCATAAAGAGATTTCCAAGCTGAAAACAGACAGTGTGTGGCTTACTGTTTGCCAAGTGTTGCCATCTTAAAATCTTGACTGTTGAAACAATAACATTTTGGCTGCTTTTATAACACTCATTTAATGTTTACAGTTTGGTAAATGTGCATTTTTTTAACCGAGGGCTTACCTAATTAAACTGGACCAGTGTAAGAACTAGGTCAATGTATTGCGAACAAAATAATCCCAATATGGTTGGGTTACAGAAAAGCTCAATTTTGCTCATTGAGTTCTATCGATTTTTGGCAGAGAGGAAAGATAGAAAGAACAGATGGTAGAAGAAAGAAATTGAGCTGCTGGGTGATGGAATACACGATCACACTGAATTATAAAGAATGGTGCTCCAGTCTCTTGAATAGTTATTTCAATTAGGGTACAAAATCAACATATACCTCCTATTCTGAAAGAACACAAATTTTTCAACAAAAATGAGCATAGAGTTCAGTTTCAAGTTGTGACCATCAGGGTTAAAACGTGACATCACATGAAGGGGAAAGGCTGCTTTCTGCTGTTAATCTAATGAAACGTAAATTGTATTTCCTTGTTTGGGTTGGAGAATGGAAGGAGATTTGCACTTACTCACTGACGGAGATTTATACTACCTTGAAATAAGTCAAGCTTTTTTATATGAGTAAACTAAATGTAAATATGTAAATGAACACTTTTGCCCTGACCAAGATTAGAGAGTGTTCTGCATTCAAATAGACAAAATCCTAGAAAAATTCATTCTTTTCAAAATTGTAATAGAAAGTTATCAATTTACCATAATACAGCCAATTAATTTCATGTTGATTTTGGCATTACTTTCAATTTTTTTTATTATTTTATCATTTAAGTCCAGATAAATGACATCTTGACCAGCTAAGTAGTAGATAAAAAAATTAAATGGAACAAAGAATAAACAAAACTATTAATGAAGAAAATAGAATTCTTACACTTTAAAGGAACAATTTATATAAGAAAAAAAGAATCCCATTAAGAGAGGACCAAACTATTTAATGCTAAACACTTTAAAATATGTTTATACTAAACCTTATATTTTATACTGTTTACATGGGAATATAATTATTTTGAGTTTTCTGCATTTGCTGTACCATGAGAATAACAACACAAGCCATACTAAGTAGCTTCAAACAGTCAAAGAGAGAAAGAGCAGCTGTTAACTTGTAAGTTCAGTGGTAGAGGAAGAAAGCTAAATGATCAAAAGCAAGATTTCACTACACTTTCTCAAATCTCAAGTACACTCTTTTTAAGTTTTGCATCAGAATTTGTCTATATTTTGTGAGTCAACCAACCAATATATTCATTTCATACATCTCCACACTGTCAGTCATTGGGATCAAATTGATTTTTGATCTTTAAAAGGCAAAAAATAAATAGCTTGGTCATTTCCAAGTCTCACTAAGTTCATTGATCAGAAACCTTTTGCTCTCAAGGGTCGGATAGTAAATATCTTTGGCACTGCAGACCAAGAGGCAACACTGAAGATTTTGTGTGGTTTCTTCTAGAACAAGAGAGAACATTTCCACATTTTTTTTTTTAATTGACAAAACTCAAAACTTCATTCTTATGGAACTGAAGTTTGAGCTTCATATGATTTTACATTATAACTCTTGTTTTGACTTTGCTTCCAATCTTTTACATATAAAAAACTCTTCCTAGCTTGCAAGCTACACAAAAACAGGCAGCAGGCTGTTTAACCCACAGGCTATAATTTCCTGACCCCCGATTCAATCTCTTTTATTTTTGTTTTGGAAAGTATCTAATTATAGAAGGAAACGTAAGTTCATTTACCTGAGCAAGTATAAGTCTCTTAACCTGAGACTCACATTCCTGGTGTATGTACCTGGAAGACTTTGGGAAAAATATTAATTTAATGACTAAATTCTGAGTTCTTTTGTGTCCCTATCACAAAGTAAAGGATAAGTTTTTGCTTTTTCCAGCACTTTATGGTTATAGTTCAGAGGTAAAGTTTAGTGACAAGCAATTAATCCTTTGAAGCAGAAGTATAGTTATTATTTAACAATTTAGTTATTATCCACATCCTCAGTCTCTCTCTGTTTAAGGTATATAGGCAATTTTTGTCACATCATGTTTTCAAGTTTCATTACTAATTACAAAAAAAAAAAAAAGAACAAGCAAACCGTAAGAGCCTTTCCTTGAAACTTCCAAACTATTTTTTAAAAACACTTACACAAAATGCCACTTATTTATTAGGAAGATGGATTCAAATACATCTACTATAATGGAGAAACCCCACATAACAAATTCTCTACTAAGCTGTGTAAATGACGGTACCATACACTGAGTGATAGAGGCCAAGAGAGTGAGTCTGAGAGGAGGACCTAATGAACTCAGGTTGACTGGGAGTCAAGTTACATATGAACTGAAGTTGGTACATCCAATGGGAGAGGCCCAGCCTGCAAAGAAATATATATGTGTAAAATTGAGAAGCAGAAATATGAAACGTAAGTCAAATCCTAGGGTCCAGAAATACAAGATAAAGCATACTTTTACTAATTATTTATAAGTTTGTGACAGTCAAGGCAAGTATCATGAAGTATTCCAACTATTCATCTGGGCACCTCTCAAAACATTTTTTAAGTGAAAGAGCTGAATTAAAAACCAAAATATAACTTGTGATGTTCATAGTTGCCAACTTGTCCTTATCCCTGAACAGAAGAACTCATCACTTACTGTAAAACGAGAGCAGCCACATTACCTAAACACATTATCCAAGAAAGTTTTTCTCTTTCTTCTTGAAAGAGTGATGAGCCTCTTAACATTTCATAAAGACTGCCCATTTCAGTTATACTGTGAAGTAATGCCTACAAGAAAGGATCTGCAACAGAATGTGACAACTGACTCTAGTCTCTGATTTCATTCATTTGTCAAAAATTTTGCCAGAACTTAGGAACCTTTATGTGAACCAGGTCCAATTTGCCAGCAAGGCTGGGGTAGTGCTTGGATGTTAGAAAGGGATTTATGGTTTAGAGAGTAAATCCTGTGGAACACAGAGGTTTTGCATTATTTCAACCTCAACCAGCCATATTATAGAAGTTTCACTTGAGTGTTGCATAAAATTTTCTTAATGTTTATGGTAATGGTTTGTATGCTCAAACATCTTCAGCATCAACAAAACAGACTAAAACAATTTGCTTTTGCAAAAATTACTTTTCATATATTACTTTTTTTAGTCCAGTAAACTTAATTATGTAAGTATATAATGGCATATGATTAACCATACATTGCTGGAAAACTACACATACTGATTCACTTCAAAAACCGGTGAAAGATTTTACAGAAAACCATGACATTTTTTAAATAAAGATATAGAATAAAGATCTAAAATTAGAATTAATCTTGTAATCCTAATTGTTCATTTTTTTTAATGTGGCCCTAACGCTTAGAGGAAAAAAATTTGCCCAAATATTTTAGTTATTGGTATGAGTCTTAAGTTAGGAATAGGTAAATAATCTGTTTTAATTCTTGGAAATGCAATATTCTCTGAATGTTTAACATCCCAAGCCCCATAGCACTAATTATATCAAGATTTTTAGAACTTTGTGATTTTTTAATTAATTTCAAAGCCATTTTTTCCCCTGTAATGAGTATATACAATTGCACAGTTGCAGCCTTAAGCGGTGATTTCTTCCAATCACTTGGAATCAGATCTTTTTCAGTGGAGAGCAATGATTAAAAGTGATGATTTCACTTACGTAAAGTATCTAAAACAGACAAATTCATAGAATCAGAGAATGGAATGGTGGTTACCAGGAGTTGGAGGGGTGAGTTTTAGGGGGTTAGTAATCATCGAGCATAATGTTTCAGTTAAGCAAGATGAACAAGCTGTAGACATCTAGTGTACAACATTGTCAACATAGTGTACAGCATAGTCAACAGTAGGTATTGTATGTTTTAAAAGTTTATTAAGAGGATAGACTTCATGTTAAGAGCTCTTACAGCAATTAAAAAATAATTCTAAAATTTCTTTTTCCTTACAACTTCTGTGACTTGTTCTACTTCTGTTTTGGTTTCTTTGTCCATAAAAGGATGGACATGTCTACGGCCTAGAATGGTTGTAATGATTACATGAGACAGTTCACAGAAAAATCTTAGCACTACTTCTGGCTAATAATAAATATTCATTAAATGTGATTGTTGTTTTTTTTTTTTAATCATCTCCATTATTCACTGTAACAGAAACACAGAAGTTTTTAAATGTAACTTAAAGCAATTGTTTTATTGCTAACCATATTCAAGCATCAGTGTACATCAACACTGGGGAATATCAATCATTCTCAGTAAAAAGGAATAGGAAGCCAGCACCTCAAGGTTCTACCACGTCAGATAATTATCCTGAGTGTCTGCTTTCCTTGCTTTTGAGTCACAATGGCTCACCGCTCAGAGGTACGTGGGCAAGCATTCGGTGTTATTTGGGAGCCTGATTCTAGGGTTGAAAACTGGAATTTTCTTGAGAACAAATTGTATTCTCTTCTTTTGGAGTTATCCGGATGACTTAAGGGTAGAGCATGAGATAAACAGATAAATGGTTTTGGTTATTTAAATAATAGCCGGCAAATGCTTTGGAAACCTAGAGTAGTCTTTTTATTTTTTTTCTCCTTACTATTATTATATCCATCATTTTGAATAAAGCATTCAGATAAACATTTTATCAGGTGGATGCATCTACTACTGAAAGCTTGATGTATGGATCTTGCATGTCTGGAAGTAAGCAAAGGAACAGACTCTATGTGAACCTTGCCTGCCCCACTAAAGAATGCTCTGAAGTTTTATAGCAGTTTTTATTTATGGTCACAGTGATTCACCAACACTAACAAGCATTAAATTTTCACAGCACTCCTATCACTTTATTTGGCATGGGAAATGGTAAATCTGTGATAGCCTAAATATGGAATTCTGATTAAAACTCTCAATATTTTTTTCTAAGAATAATTCTTTCTATTTAGTTGCTCCCTTTTTAATATATGAACTATCTTATTTCCTTGACTTTATAAATTATTTAGGATGCAGTTCTTAAATTTCAGTAGATACAAATCTTGGTACAAAGTGCAGATTAAGAGGTTACTCTGTGGTATGTTGTAAATTGCTGAAGCAATTTAAATAAAGGTCCCAATTAGTGTGACTGGTAAGTATTTTGAAAAAAGGAGCAGCCAAGTCAAAAAATTATTATCCAGACTGGAAGAGAGATCAGAGGGGTGTAAATATGTTTTCTATTGGAATTTCTACCACAAATGGTTCTCTCTTCCTGTATTTAATGGAAAACATGCCATGAGTTTGATGTATACCTATCAAAAAGAGAAAAAAACTGCATTTATTATCTTCTAAGATGTATGAGGGTATTTATTTATGAAAGATGGCAGGGCAAACCACTAGGGTGTCAGATTCATGCCCATAAGAATCTGGAACAGTGGCTTAAAAATGAGCACATTTCCCCAAGGACAATAGCAGAAAAATCAGTATTTGTACCAACTGAGCCAATCTTCCTACGATTAGCGTCTAAGACTCAAGAGTAGACTTTCAGAATGTTTAAATATTTCTTTAAGTGTTTCACAGAATTTTCAAATCTGACAGAGTAATTCCTAGTATTCCACATTCGCTCACATTTCCTAGCAATTCTGACAATGCTAGTTTGTGAACTGAAAGCAATGACTGATTAACTTTAGTAAATAATTCAGATAATTCAGTCTGGAGCCATCTTTCTTAGTAGAATGCATTAATTTTAGAGGTTGCAATACTCAGTTTCAGCAGTGAAGATAACTGGCTCTGGAAATTTAAAAAAAGATGGCACCGTCTAAGCTTTCTTTCATTGTTGCATAATAATGCAACAGTGGTGCTATCAGTGGTGCTATCAAGTTTCTTGAAAAAATTTTTGGAATAGGCCCCTGTGATTAGGAATACCCAGGAAAAAAGTTAGGAAAATGCTACTTCAAACAGTTATAAGGACATGATGAAGCAAGTTCATTCAAATTATCAAAAGGCACATTATAATAAATTACCTGCATATAGGATACTTGTGTTTGGATATCCTTGATAGACCATGTATTTTATTCTTCTAAATGATTATGATATCATATCTTCGTCTTTTACCTACAGCATCTGCCCATAATTGTTACAAAAGGTAAAAATCTTTCTGTTCTTGTCCTGAGCTAAAAGGAACTACATATTGTTAGGCACAATTTCAACAACAAATGAAATATAATGAGATTATGGGAGCATGTACTCACTTGTAATAATAATTTTTATGCATTCCATGCATAGTATCTATTATGTGCACTTTTCATAAAGTATATTCATAAAACACCCCCATTTAGTTACTCTTGTTATGCAATAACTCAGTATCATTTGTAAATTGAAATAATTTTGTAAGTTAGAGTTTTCTGTCTCAAATGGATGAGAGATATAAGAAAATCTAAAGTGTGAACCAGTATATTTTTAAGTCAAGTTTCCCCTTCCCCAATCCTGCCTCACAGCAATTATTTCCTCTCCTATATTCCACTCTTCTGATTTGATCACTCCTACCCCCTTAAGTTAGTCTTGCTAAACTTCTGGGTAGATCACAGCAACAGCATATCTATAAAGATGGGAATATCAGTCACTTTGCTCTTTTAACTCTCTTGTGTTACATGTCTTGGCCTAGTTGCTGCTTATCAATCTTCTCAGAAGAGAAGGAGAATAACAGAAAGTCAGACACAATAATTAGTATCGTCATCAAGTGGAGCCACATAGACTGAAATGATTTATTCAACCCCATGGTTACCACAACAGAGAGCAAAGGCAGTCAAACAAACTGCTTTTTCCCTCAAAGTATAGCTTATGTATTTACTTAATTGCTCCCACCATTATCTCAACTCTTGATTTATCTCACTGGTGCCTTCCTTCAATCCTCAGCTCTTATCTCACTCCTTCGTAAAGAATACCTCTTTTTCATTTCCATTACATTTATTATCTATTTTAAACTTTCACCACTTGACCTGATATCTCATACTATGAGCCATCCTTATATTTTCTATTAATGTCTAATACTCACTAGTCATTCACCATGCCAACCACTTTGCTTAGTGTTCCATGAGTGCGTATTTATATTGATTTGAGAAAGAGAGAGAGCTCATAAGTGGGGTTGGAGGAGTAGGGGGTGGGTAGGAGGGAAGGGGAAAGAATCTCAAGCAGACTCTGAGCTGAGTGCAGACCTGCCTGATGCAGGGCTTGATCTCAGGACCCCGAGATCATTACATGAGCCAAAATCAAGAGTCCCACGCTTGGGGCACCTGGGTGGCTCAGTGGGTTAAAGCCTCTGCCTTCAGCTCAGGTCATGATCCCAGAGTCCTGGGATCAAGCCCCACATCTGGCTCTCTGCCGAGCTTCTCTTCCTGCCTCTCTGCCTACTTGGGATCTCTGTCTGTCAAATAAATAAATAAAATCTTAAAAAAAAAATGAGTCCCATGCTTACCAGACTGAGCCATCCAGGCGCCCCCTCCCCCATGATATATTTTACAAAGTACCTTCCCAGCCTCATGTAATCTACACAACCATCTAAAAGGGTAGATCTTTTAGTATCCCCAACTTACAAATAACCACTGAGTTTTAGTGAGGTATATTATCCAAGATCACACACACAATGTGTTAGATCTGAGCTCAAATCTGATTACAAAAACCATGTTCTTAACTACAATGTTCTACTGATTTCAACTAGCGTGTGGTTCTGGGCTCAGTGCCATGCACCCAGAATGCACTCAAATACATCAATTAAAATTAATGATGATGACAACTTTTATGAGTTATTTAATCATTTCCATTGGAAACTGAAGCATTAAAGAAAGAACAGTTATTGAACACCTCTTTTGTGGTATGCATTGTGTGCTCAGAGAAGTCAAGTTAATTGCTCATAGTTATTTCAATTAGTACCTGAACTTACCCCATATGATTTTCTTAACTATGGCTAGGCAAACTAAAATGGTTAAGTATTTCATGAAATGTCCTTGACTCTTTCTCTCCTTTTGTTTATAATTTATTTCCATTACCTAGAATGTTCTCCATTCTTCCTCTCTCTTCCATGCATGCCAAAAGGCTCTCTGATGCCCACCTCAAGTGTTTCTTCTCACATAAAGACTTTCCTGATACCTTGCTTCTCTGTGATATTTCACCTTTCTGATTTCTCACCATTCTTTTTTAGGATACATTACTCTTCGTACATTTGCCCCATAATGTGTGTTTTGACATACTTGCTTATTTTCTCCACTAAATAGAGCTCCTTGGGGCAGAATGCACACCATCTTTATCTGTACATGTCCCATAAGTTACAGTGTACTTCACTGCATATTGTATTAGTAGATATTATAGTAATGATCAAATATTATAGAGAATCATCAATGACTGACATTTTTTGAGTTCCTGAGTTGGTTTTCACTGCCTCACTATTAGCCATTCCTTTCCATCTAAGATTAAATTAACTGCTGTTTCATAAACAAGTTGTACACACTAATGTCCCATGTGTCCAGACTATGTTTCTACCAAAAAGGCCTTCCAGGCTCTTCCCTGCAAAATTTTCTGTACTCTTATAATCCAGTTTAATTCTTACTCCCTGTAAAACATATTTTCCTCATTCTCAATAGCATACCATAGCATAATTAACAAACCACTGCCACCTCTAAACATCATAGCATTTGTTTTTTGCATAAGTGATGGACCAGACTGTCTCATCATTGGGTCCTTTAATCTGTCAAACACTGTGTTGTGATGTTTTTTTAAGAAAAAGGAATAATCTTATGTGTTTTCCTATTCCTAGTAATCATTACAGTGGTTAATGTACAGTTGCGCTTACTAACTTTTTGTTTCTTAGAAATGAATTTAGAAGTTTTTAAAGAATATTTCCTGATGAGAAAGAGAGTAATATTTAAAGAAGCAAAAGTACAGTAATATGGAGATGTACACCGACAAATCAGGATCATACTTGAACCCAAACCACAGCAACACCAACAATACATGCACACACACACACACACACACACACACACACCCCAGATGGAAAGATGTGTCTCTCTTCCAGCCCACTGAGTCAGAGTTTCTCTGCTTAGTTCCTCCATTCCATCATTCTCTCTCTCCTTAAAATTCTCTACTGTTGCTCTATGCAGTTAACCCCAAGTGGCAACTGGCATTTGTGTAGCACACTGTAGAATGAATTTTATTTGTGAAAACTTTATATTAAAAAAAAATAGCCCAATAGCATGCTAAACCCTAATTAGTCTGGATTGATAAGGGAGGGTAAGAGGGTTCTGCGCAGGGAATGTTCTTTATCTCTGTCCCAGTTTCTCATAGGCCCTGGCCCACAACATGCCCATTGGAAGAAGGGTGGCAGGATGAGCCAAGGTTTGGAGACTTCCTTTGCTCCAAATATTAGCGAATGTTATTTAGATACTTAGTGTAATGATTTATTTCTTGGTTTCCTCAGATAAATATCTTAGAATAAGTGGAACTTTGTTTATTCTTTGTTTGTTTTATCATGAGCAAATTCGGAGTAAAAAAGACCTGATTGCAGTGTAACAAAATCTGACCTTGTATGTTTTTTTTTTTCCCATTGCAAAGATAATAAGAAAATGCTTCAATATTGATCTTTTGTTTCTTTCATTTTGCCTTATTTTCTTTCCTACCACTAGCATGCGTACATGTGCACATAGTATGTGTGTGTCTAGTAACACTACTTTGAATCTGTGTTATCTTCATATGTGGCTTTATATATAGCAAAAGTAGAAATATATTAAATATATAAATATATATATAAATATATATATATAAATATATAAATAATATATTAAAAGAGGCATAGCATTATCATATTGAGATTATATTTTGATAAAGAATAACTGTAGCCAGCTGTAATCTACACATGGTAACTACAGGTAAGAAAACAGAAAGTTCTGAAAGTTGCTGAGAGTCGGTCCTAAAAGTTCTCCTCCTAAGGAAAAAAAAAAATTCTGCCCCCATGTTTGGTAAGGGATGTTAACTAGACATATTGTGGTGATCATTTTGCAATATATATATACAAATACTGAATCATTATATTGTACACCTGAAACCAATTAATATTGTATGTCAATTATATATCAATGAAAAAGTAAAAAAGAAATAAAATGCAACCCTAGGGAAAAGTTTCTCAGGGACAGACTGACATAATTATGTCTTACTACAGCTACTTACATATTAACAATTACTTAAGGTAAAAAATATTTGCCTTTGAATATTGTGTCCTAGAAATAAGGCAGTGGCACAAAGTAGAACTGTGTTTCACATTTATTGTACTTTACTAAGGGAACACTTAGAATTCATCACTGATTATTTTTACATTTAAGTTACTATTAAAAGGCAAGTTGCTCTTTGTGATGTGGTTATAATTTATAACCAGAGACAGTCTAAGTTTTTAAGCTAAGACTATACCTCACCTTCACATATCATTTACATATACTGATTGCTTCCACATGTCTGGCATAAGGTAAAATAGTTTATGAGCATTGTAATATGGCAAAAGCCACAATGAAATAAAATTCATCTTTGTCTGGAGCACCACAGAAATTTATTCATGCTGGTGCATAAAGTGTTTTCCAAAGGAATTCTGCCTTCCAGAAAAATCCTTTAAAAGCCGAATGTGGCTAGTGTCACCTCCTTTCGTAAGGACGTCTAACTTTCCTAGTCTGGCTTCCAAGTGTCCTCTGTTAGACAAAAGCCCCTTTAAGTTACTCTCGACATGTTCTTCATTCTATTTACTGGCTTCAGACTGCAAGTTTATTTTCTTGATGACCGAATATCCCCTTTCCTGCAAATGGGTTATTTGCAATCACAGGTGGTTACAGAACTGGTCAGAAAGCCCTAGACTTTATATCTACAGTGTTTCATTCAGACTCAGGGACATATAAAATAGAAATATTGTGCTAACTCCTATGTGAATTCAATACTCTTTAAGTTGTCATGAAGGATGTTGTGCCTTCATGGACTAAGTCATAACAAAATAATATTAAGGCAACCATTACACCATTTAAGAGGATATGCTGTAAGTACAGAAGCAAATAAAACTAGTCATTTCCCGGTTATTTTTCCTAAATATTAAATGACTGACTTTGGTTCATGTTGAAAACATGAATTGGAACTTACAGTCTGTGAGATGCAGCAACCCTTTCCTTAAGAAACAGGTGCTTCCTTGCTCAGCCTGGCTCAGTAAGTATTCACAGCCAGAGACCAGCCATCATCTGCCCCAGTAGCTTTATGGATACATGCATATGGATTCTGTTGAAGTCACACTTGAAGCTTGGTCAAGCAACAGGTCAACGTCAAGACGTTTACCTTCACGCACACTGGACTGAAAGGCCTAATGTTAGACTCAGCTGTTTTTTCATCAATTGTTTCCTTTCAACACCAGCCTTTGACAAAGCCTCCTCAAATGTTCCCTGACCAGCTGACATCGACAAATCTCATGTCTTCTACATTCAGACTATTATTTTACAAGTCTTTGAAATAAGTGCTATACAAATATAACAATTGTGAATTTCTTGATATTATTATTATTAATTTAACTCACAAAAAAGTGAAGGTTAGAGAATCTGTGCATGCATACCCATACCAAAGAGCAAAACATGGTGTCTAGAACCTTCTTTGTATGAGGCTGTGACCGGGCAAATCACAATGTATTGTTATTATCCCGATACCAGCTACCAGTTACTGTAAAGCAGCGATTCTCCCACTTTAGGGAGGAGCAACCTGAGGCTAATAAAGCTAATAACATGTCCACTTCCACCTCCATGTTAGGAGGTGGACATGTTATTAGCTTTATTAGCTAATATTAGCCTCAGAGTCAATTCAATTCAATGCTTTCTTCGCTATGCTAAGATTCCTCTTGTCCTTGTGAAATCTTTGCTAGTAGCTGAATTTTAAAAAGCCACTAATTTTTAATAGGCCAACAAGCAAGCACTTGAACACTGTAAACACAGCATGACTTCCTGCTCAATAACACTAAATAAAGATAATATATATCATCAAATTTATTTATTTTGCACATTCCAAGTTCAGAATGTTAGAATTCATTTTGTACACTCCAAGAATGTGAAATTTTATTCTCTCAGAAACATAAAAAGGCAGTAAATCTGGCTGTTCAGGTGGGGCATATGAGAGACATTTGGCTATTACCTCTATCTTCAGTTTTTCTAAGAAAACACAGTTGTTTGAAAAGATGTATAATATGTACAACGGAGAAACCATTTGGGAGAATGAGGTCCATAGTGTGTGTCACATGTGTTATGCCTCAATCTTAGAGACTGAGATCTGTACTAAAGAAACAAATTACTACAGCATCACTAATTTCACTTCCTTATATGGCATCTGCCTAAACCGGTCAAAACAGATTCTTCCAAAACGAATGTGCTAATATTTATAAAGCTGTGGACAGAAGTACTATCAGAGGGTAGACAGTCCTCTCTAATCTGACAGCGAAAGAGCGATGCCCATGAGACAAGTATTCATCTTATTTCTGATGAAACAACACTGAACAAAACAGACATGACTCCACTCTGCCTTGCTAAGTGATTTCAGGCGTGCAAGAAAAACTTTTTTCTAGTCACTTGGTCCCATTTTGCTGTTATGTTGGAAATCTTTCTCAAGAAGCTGTCTGGATTAGAAGGCTGAATGATAGAGAGAGGATGTGTGCTCTGTTAGAATGTGCCAAGGGAACCTTAATTCTGTTCTGAATAGGCACCTCGGGAAGCAAAAGCAGGCTGAGACTCTATTGAACACGAAGAACACGCAGTGAAAGCAAGAAACTCCATGGCTCGGGGCCAATGTGTGAGAGCCTACCAGGGGACTGGAGTCTTAGGAGAAGTTCCTTTGTTTGTGCACAGCTTCCCATTCTGTCTAGTGAGAATCAAGTGCAAAGGAATGAATCCCTGTACACCAGTCCAGGAGAAAAAAAATCTATTAAAGAAGGATGAGCCCACATAATATCATAACCTGAAAACAAAAGGGCCACCCTCCATATCTTGTTTGATCTTGTGAGTAACATTGTGACAGAGGAAGCTGTGTGCACAATATCTCATTGGAAGCCCTAAATGTGTGCTCCACCATGAATCTAAGAGAACTGGAAGGAATTAATAGGTAATAGAACATTTTAAGTGGATGGCTGTATCCTAAATGATACTAGATTGTTGGACTTTAACATTTTACATGAAAGCATGAATATCAGCAGTTTTTCTTAAAAATAACTTCCATTTTTCTGGACGTGTGAAAATGTATTGCTCCATGTAAATAAGGCAGAGCTACCTGCCTACATATGGAGTCTCTGTACCCCAGGAGAACAAGATCATTATACGAGGTCCAATCTGTACTGTAGCCGTTTGTTTTAGAATCTTGCTTCAGCGTCTCAGCTAATGCCCCATTAACTCAGAACTGAAGGCCAGCTACCAGGTTTCTGGATTCCTAAAGCATTGCTTTGCACATACCACTCATTTACAAACTTTAAAAGGTTTCATCACCTACTGTTCAAATCTGGAATTTGCACTTTATAATCTTCTTCAAAAATTTCTATCAGTCATCCATATTTAAAGTACCCCTGCAGTTATAAATGACTTTCTCTCCCGTATTTTACTTTCCACAATAGGTTACGTCTTATACTCAGATCTATTTGATATTTGGTCTCATCTCTGCGCCTTAGTCCTCTCACTGGAATGATTTTATGTCACCTCCTCACTTATTCCTTTAACCACTTCATGAATTTAATAAGGCACTATCATGTGTAAGACTCTGTACTTGACTGAGAATAGAAAATACCTGGCTGGCTCAGTTGTTAGAGCATGTGACTCTTGGTCTTGGGTTTGTAAGTTTGAGTCCCACGTTGGAGGTAGAGATTACTTTAAAAAAATAAAATATTAAAAAAAAAACCACAACAAGAAAACAGATAAAGAAGTTGATGTTCAAAAGCCAATAATCTGGCCAATAATCTCCCCTTCCAAGTCGTTAAGTTTCTTCAGGATAGTTGCCATATACTTTTTATACTTCTCTGCCTTTTAAAAGGCTTATGAAAGGAGATACTCAAGTCAATGTTTATTGGCAAGAATAGCATCAGTAAACAACTAAGTCTGGCAAGATGTGCTCCCAGGAAGGAAAGTTCACAATTGTGATGCTGAGAAGTTGATACCAGGTGGTTGCATGGTTCAGGCTGCAAGGTGGAGAGTTTCACTTTCCAGTTACTACCAATTGTTGTATCACACTCCTACCTGTAGAAATTTAAAACTTATCGTCCTTGAATTCTCCAGATCCTCCTCACACACAGTCATTTACCAAATCTAATGTTTCTTTACATTCAATACAGCTCATCTTCAGCCTTCCTCTCTCAATTTCATTATCATGATCCTTACACAGGGATTAATTTCCTCATATGTGAACAACTCCAAGACCTCCAATTAGTTCCCTCTATGCCCTAGACTCCTTTAAGTTAATCATTCTCTTAGGTCAAGTTAAGAGTTTGGACTTTAATCAGTAAAATCTTAAAACAAAAGAAAGGCATAATTAGATTTGAATTTCAGAAAGAATTGTAGCCAGTAGTGATGGAAAGAAGAGACAGTAATTAAAGGCGGCTGTTGCCATAGTACGGCAAGTGAAGATAAGGATCTGACTTAATGTGGAAGAGAGAACGGACAGATTTGAGCGACTCAAGAGATAGAATCCACCAGACATCTAGTTAGACATGGGGTGAGCCCGCGAGAGAATAGGCAAAGATGCTTCTGGCCTGGACAGCTGGAGCAAAGTGACAACATCCTCTGAAATGGGAATAAGGAGGACAAACACATTTGAAGAAAAGTCAGTGGTCGAAGTTTTGAACAAGTTGAGCTGGAGTGCCCCATGAGAGATCCAGGTGTAGATATTCTGTAACCTTTGACACGTGGGAGAGATAAATGCCAAAGACCCCAGCTGGCTCAGTCCCTCCCCAGAGTTCGTAGTGTTTGGGAAAGCAGGCAGGGGCTTGGGCAGATGGGGAGAAGCTCCCTGGGTAAAGAATTTCTGGTTGGGTGAGCTTTCTGCTTCTGGGTCATCATTTGGGCAACATTTCTACATTTCAAGGGTCAGGGAGGTTATTTTGTCCTTTGATCAGCTTATTTTATATGTATAAAGCTGAGGCAGTTGGACTAAAATTATGGGAAGTACACTCTCTGTATCAGGCACAACGTCTAGTTTAGATCATTAGGTACATGGATGTAGAAGGGGTAACTGACTGAAAATTAAAAGCGGCAAGATTACCTAATTAAGAAATTGTCATTTTGTTTGCTCTTCTGGAGAGCCATCTGATAAAAATAAGAAGTTCTAAACCTCTTCCCAAGAGAGACATAAGGGCTTTTAATTTTTGAGGCCTAGAAATGTTTCCATATTCCCAGGGGCGACTTAACAGGATTTTCTTTCAAAAGGAGAGGCTTCAATAAGATTTATTTGGAAAAGACAAGAAGGTAGTGGATGAAGACTATTTCTAGGGCAAAGACGGGGATGGAGGACGAGGGAGGAATGGAGCCAGAATCAGTGAAAAAAAGATTACATATTTTAAATCTGGAGAGGTGGAAGGGTATTGTATTGGGGGAATCTTTGTCCTGCTCACACCCGGAACTCTGGAGGTGGAAGGACTTGACAGTATGATCACTGTGTGCGTTCCAGTGGAGGCAAGACACTAAGGAGCCAACATGCTGGGAAGGATCAATGAAGGGACCCTGGAAGAGGCATGTCGGCGGCTTCCTCGAGTAGGGATGCCTTGGTGAGGACAGAAAACTCCATTAGCCAGCAGCTTTGTACGGTGGAAAATGTTCTGCGAAGATCCAACATTAAAGGACAGAAGGTCATAGCCAATCCTGAACTACCCAAGACCTGATATCAAGCAAAGGACCCGATACCCTCACTGTTTCTCAGCATTCCACTTTCCACAATCCACAATTAAACATAAAGTTGTTTGGAAAAATAATGACTTGAATGTAACTTTTCTTGTATTTGTTATGAATATACACTCACAAGTACTGCATATAAACACATTGATTTGTGTAGTTCTTCATTTATATATAGTTCTGCAAGTACAGTTACACTATTACAATCAAATTTCCAGAAGTGACCAGGAACCAACAACTTTGCCTAATACATTATGAAATGTGCCAAAATACTGCTAAGCTGTTTGTTGAAACCAATGTTTTCCTAAGTGAACCAGAGAAACATCCAGAATGATAATGGATGGCTAAGCAAATTAAAAAATATGCAGTATATAATTTTACAATTAAACATGGTACCTAACAGAATATACAGTTAAAGGAACATTTTAATACCTGATACTCATCATATAAATGACATGGGTGCCTTCAAATTAAAAAACAAGGATTTATAAAAATAGCAACTTCTTGGAGCACCTGGGTGGCTCAGTTGGTTAAGCCTCTGCCTTTGGCCCAGGTCATGATCTCAGGGTCCTGGGATCAAGCCCCGCATCGGGCTCTCTGCTCAGCAGGGAGCCTGCTTCCCCCCCTCTGCCTGCTGCTCTGCTTACTTGTGATCTCTCTCCCTCTGTCACATAAATAAATAAAATATTAAAAAAAAATAGCAACTTCTTTTTTCACAAATTCTTGGCAGATCGATTAAGGAAATAATAAAGCAGAAAACCATAGGAAATAGCTAGGAAAACAGGAAGAAAACTTCATTCTAATCCAGTATATTTTATAAGCTCAAGGAGCTATACTTAACAGTGTTTTCTACACTGGATAACTGAGCTCAACTTTCCTTTCTTTCTTCCATTGGTTTGAAAGAAGCCTGTTCAATGTACTTTACAGACAAATCCCAAAGGAAAGAAGGATTGTGACCACTGTGGAAAAGTCCTTACAGATATGCTACCACTTGGCCCCCCTTCGATCTCATTTTCAGTCAAACCTAGACAACCGCATATTAACTCCATGATGTTCCAAGCCTGATATGCTGCAGCTTTAAGTTCCCTTGTTAAAGGACAGATTTGTTTCTGTATCACATTTGAATGCGGAAAAATTACATAACTATACTATTTTGTAAGCTATGTAAAAATATATTGTCTTCCTGAAAGGAAAAACAAGCCACAAAGAAATAGTTTTAGATAGTGGTAATTACCACTTTCTCTACTTCTGCCTTCTCACATTCTTCTCTTTTGAGGTCCACCTTCTTTGCATCCTATTTTTAAAAAGTCCACTGACATTTTTAGGGAGATGTGATACTGCCTTCCTCAGAAGTTCTACTATATTCACTGCACCCAAGAATCTACTTGTTCATGAAGAAATTGTCACATGCCATATGTGTTTGTGTGTGTCTGTGTGCATTTTACAAACAGGATACAAATAAAAACTATGTATTAATTACAATAATGGAATTTAAAAATAATTGAAATTTGCATAGCTGATGAAAATCTAGGTTCTTTTCAAGGATGATCATAGCAGAGCCAAGTTTATTCTCTTGAAATTTCAAATTTGAAGATAAGAAAACTAAAATTTCTAACACACATGATGAAAATTCCCAAGTACTTGTCTAGTTTTGATTTGATCTCGCTTATAAACAACCTTGTTTTGGCTTTCCCCATATATATTACTTAAGGGCTGGGATGAGACCTTAATTACTTTTTAATGTCACTTAATAGCTCTGATTTGTATACACAGTACTCTTAGTAGTTGTCCTCTTGTCCTTTCCTGTGGCTACTTCTGCTTTGTCACAAGACCAACATATTTTATAAGAATTTAACATCAAGCACATAAACTAATGTATATTCTAGACATCAGTTCTAGACCTATAAGTGGACTAAAAAAAATCAGTCAACTCAAAGATAAGAGGAAGCAAGGAAAACATCTTAGCAAGCTGTCAGAGAGCAAAGTCAGGATTCTCTCAAAAGCAGGAACAAGGAAATATAGTCAATTTCAATTTTTTAAAAAATGATTGTACTTTCAAGTTTGTTTGGTAGAGTTGATCTGTTCTACACAAATGTTTGGATACAATGAAACAGACGATGAGACATTTTATCTTTAGCCACTCTCTGGTTTTAGAATAGCCTCCCTCACTTTCTTTTCTGGCTATGTGTATAGAGACACAATAATGGAAAAAAAAAATCGGGGTGTTCCTCCAAAGACATGACACAACTCATCAACCTGGTTCCTAGGATCTTCCAAGATGTAAGTATTGCTATATATTCTCCATGTCTTACTTGCAGGCAGGTAAAGATAGCCAGACACTTTGTGATTCGGTCTAGAAACAAGCTTGGTTCGGAGGAGGTACTGTTTGTGGAGAGCACACTGCTCCCATACCCTTTGTGCACTTCTAAGTGCCTCGGCTAAGAGCTTCCTCCCCTAGTGTCTAGCACTAAGCTTACTTCCCCTACATTACAATGTACAATTCACATGCAATGAATTGATTTATTACACACGTGCATTCTTTCTGTACTCACTTACACAGAGGCATTTTGCATTTAAAAAACAAGGTGTGTCAAATGAAGCCCAGAATCACTCAACAAGTCACTGTTCTAGCCATTGAGAGTCTAATGATGAGAAATAATAGACTCGGCCTTGACAACCTCACCGTCTGGCACTACAGAGATGATCCTTTTAAGTAATTTTACAAACCAAAGAAGTCATTTGACATATTCAATAGTACTAAGCTCCATTTAGTTCACCGATGAAGACTCAAGTGGGTGATGCTATATTTTATCAAAAGACATGTTTATGATTTCAGCAACAGAGTGAGTTACTGTGAAATTTGGTCAACATTGTTTCCCATGTCATATCTCTCTCTCCAAGCAAAGGAAACCTGGAAGCACAGGTTTAATGACTCATTTAGGAGACGACAAGATGCTCTAAATTTGTGGTCTCTTTAAGTTTTACCCTAAACTTGTAGAAAATACTAAGATTCAATTGTTCTTGATATTTATCAACAGCATTTTATTTTTGCTTATCTTCATTCCCTAATTTGAGTATGTGTAAATTGTATATTTTCTTATCCTGGGTTTGACAGAGTCCAGCTTTGTTACTGTTTCGAAATAGTGTGTGAATTCCTATTTATACTGATGTTTATGTCTTGGCAATAGAAGGAGATAGTAACTGGAGACATTCGGACTTATCTGTGGCAGATACAATTTATTGATTCTTCCCTATGTTTAATTATGATAATAATTTAAAACAACCTACAAATCACAAGGAGTCACTTTAAAAAATATACCTTATGTGATTTACTAAACATCTTACTGTCTCAATTAGCTACTCCACAATTACGATGGCAATAATGTGCCACAGGCAGGCTGCGTCATTTCTTTTAAGAACATTTTATGATTCAGACTTAAAAGAAATAGCTATGTGTGTATATATATATTTATATATATGTATGTATGTATATATATATGAATGTGCATAAATATTTAATATACATAAAGACACATGAAGCTGTCCTTCCAAATTCTGATTGTTTGGTACTATTATTTTACCCACTATTTTGTTTTACATTTTACAGATCAATTTCACTTGTAAAGTCTTACATAAGTAAAAAAAATCCATCCATCTATTTATTTATTTATTTATTTATAACCATTTCCTTTCCCAGGGTCCAAATGTACCAATAAATGTATGTACAGAGCACATCAAAATCTTTAGCAAACTGCATTTTAACTAATGCTTCTGCACTGGGCATGTTACATCTCCTGACTCTTCTGCCAGTTTTTCCAAACTTGGCCTCCACACATTACTCTGTGTATATTTATCCTAGCAGCCTGCCCATTTCCAAACTAATGAAAGAGCTGTCACAAATTGCTAGTGCCACCTATTAGTGGAAGCATAGAACTGCAAATCATGATAATTCCTTTAAATAGCACCTTAGAAGTCATGAGGGGTAAGATCTATCCCTAGACTCACACTTGTTCTAATTTATGTTTACAGCTGCTGGTCTTTTTAAAATAAGCTTTCACTGCACGCACTAAACTTAGATGCTGCCATGAGTTTTGGAGATTTTACCAATAACTTTGCACTAGTGAATCCTTTCATCATAGATTTTTTTTTCATAAAGGTTGGATGAGTGCAATGTCTTAATCAATTAATATGTAACTTTCCATGATATAATATCACGACTTTGAAAATGCATGCTATTAGATAACGACTGATTAAAAATTCAGTATTGGTTTCTCTGGAAGGTTTTAGAACAACTGAGGTATAAATTCTGTTTAGCGTAGTCCTGACTTTAGATACAAAATTCTCCAAAACATATAAAGGTGTGCAATTTCAACCTTTGAACTGTGACATGTAGGTATGTCACTGAAGCTTAAATAAGAACAATTGGGATGAGAAAGTAAGCCACAAAATTTCTTATTGCTGACTCAAGTTTATGACAACTTTAAAAGTTCCTTAAAGTACATATCTGAAGTACAATTATACATTCACATTAAGCATAAATAGATTATGCACTGCAACCAAAAGTTTACTTTCATTTCCTTACAAGGAACATATGTGATCATATTAATTAATTTTAATTAAATTTATTCTTGAAAGATCTTTCACTTGCATTAATGTTTGAATACAGAATATGATTCAGCAAAAATCATAACATTTTTGTTAATTTTGTTGTTTGATTTATATGTGATAATCGAAAGTAAGAAAACAAAGAGAAATTAGTTTTCAGAGATCTATACATCTATTTAGTGGCCTAAGTATTCGTGTATTTTATCTCCCTGTCAGCAGTGGAAACGTAGAAATCATTTATATGAAGAGAAATAACAACATAAAGTTAGAATTGGAAAAATTATCTCTTCAGTATTCAGTTTTCTTTAAGCTAGTAATGACTGAATATCATTACCAAAATTTGGTGGGTTAGAATTTTACATGGCATGGTTTTGTGGTCTCAGTTATTTTCCTGCTTGCTAAAGTCTACACTGTATAAATTATTATTTCAAAGGCCAATCTGGTCAGCAGTTTTAATCAGAGAAGCCACAAACTGGAGACTTTCACTAGCCTGCATTTGATCTGACCAGGTCTGGATCACAAGATGGGTGACTGAGCATCTTGTTTTATTTTATTTTGCATTATTTTGCCAGAATATATTTATTAAGTAGGTGAATAAAAATTTCTGGTTTTTAAGTGTGCTTAAATTGAAGATTTCAGAATCAAAACATGATTTTTAAAGTTAATAGAATTTGAGAAGAAAAGACCATGTTGAATGAGAATCAGCAAGTTAGAGACCTGCTGTCAAATAGAGAATGACTATAGGAGAAAATATATTAAAGATATTGCCATGAATTTATAGCTTCTTTGCTCTGTGTGGGTGTGTATGAATATATATATATTCCTCTACCTCTCATAGAAACTTTTCTTTTTAGCTGTGAGGAGATTATCAGTATAAGACATATTCCATATTATATAACCCTGGGAATACTTGAGATATCCATGAGGACTTTTCATGGGACCCAAAAGATAACACCCACTCTAAAATAAATAAATGAATACATAATTTAAAATACAAAAATCACTGTAAAACAGTAACAATTTTGTTGCAAAGCATTCATAAATTTCACAACCTGTAGGTTGCCAAGATTACTTTTTCTCAGCTATAAGACATTAACATGAAGTTTTGTCATTCAAATATACTCATACTCATATATATACACATATATATGTTTGTATGCATGTATCTGTGTGCTTTGGTAGAAGTAAAGAAAAATCTCTGAAAAGTCACCAAGTTTAATTAGTAAATCATTATTCATATTAATGAAATCTGAAGTGATCATAATAATGTTCTGAGTAATGAAAAAAATGTTTTTTTAAATGTTATTTCATAATTTTTAGTTAAACACTATCTTCTATTATCAGAAAGATACGTGTGAGAATTTTGATTTAACTGATAGTCTCATTGTAATAATTCTAAGTCTCTGTGTGGGGGGTAGAAAAGCTTTGCAAAGTATGAAAAGAAGGCCTTTAAAACAATTATTTAGATGCTATTTACTAAGTCCTCCCTATGAAAGTAAAGTTAAAGGCATTGATTTAACTTTTGGATTCACATGATCACCATCACATTCCGACTTGCATGTGTCTTTGATTTCTACTAAAACTGAAGCACACAGTGTCCTGGAAAAGCTCATTACACTGAGTGATGGAACATTTGTCATTTGTTTAAAACCCCAAACCTAATTTATTTCCTTGTGATTTCCATAGGTTTTTCTGAAGTCTTCATTGTACCACACATTCCAAAAGGAAGATTATATGATAGTCTGGTTTTTCATGAGAAAAGTGAAATTTGACTAGTTTTGTAGAAGAAATAAACAGTTATGCATCAGTTTTAAAGGGAAACATTTTAACATTTAGCTATATTATATATATTTAAGGAAGGCAAAAGTATCTCTGAATGGATGTTTCTTGAGGATAATTTGTATGTGACTGCTGAGATTTACAGAGTTCTCACATTTGCTTCCCCCACAAGGATTCTAAATCAGATTGGTTCAGAGGAAAAGCCAGCATACCCCATTTTTCTAATATTATCACTTCTCCAGATGGTCCTGAACACATCTATTCAATCCCTTTTTCCTAGAAAGTAAAGAGGTACCTTATTAGGTATATGTGCATATCCACTACAAAGACTCCCTTCTTCTTCTTTTTCTTTCTCATTTAACATATCAAATCTCTTTCGTTTCCTACTAGGCAAGATGACAAGTAGAAAGTAAGCACAGTGATTGCCTGTTAACTTCGTCTTAGCAACCTGAGCAACGAGAGAGTTAATGGTGGATCTTTGAAAACAAGTGACCATGGGAAATTAGGGTTGGCAGGGATTTAACTCTTCATGAATCATGCTGGAATATTTTTAAGGGCAAAGCAGTGGATGTTTTAACCGTGTTTGACATCTAATTAAGGAGGAAAAAGAAGTAGCTAAAAAAAAAAATCTCTATTATACTTTAGAAACAAAGTACTGACAATTGGCTACCAGGCATTTGCTTTGGCAAAACATGTAGAGACAAAAAGGTAATGACAGACCAATAAAATCACAGAAGAAAAATTGCTTGGGCCATTCCTTTTCTTCTTCTTCTTCTTTTTCTTGTTCATTTCACAGTTTATTTTACCAAATAGCCAAGCCCTAGGTATTTCAATAGAATTGTTATGTACGTGAGGGGCAGTTTTTGCTTAAAAAAAAAAAAAAAAGCAGAATAATTCTAATCGATGCCAGTGCTAAAAGGAGTTTATAAAGACAGTGTCCAATAGATACACATTGTCAATGTATACAAGTTTAAAGCCTGTACACATATCAAAGTACTACTCCAATTGAATGCTATCTGTTTAGTGTATGGAAAGGAAGGGCACCTCTTCTATAATGGAGAGTAATCTATTACCATGGAAATAAAATTCTTGCAAAATAAATATAACTCTCAATTCTTGTTTATTTTACAATTTATTTAGGATTTAAACAAGTATCTCCAAATCTAGTAGATTTTTAAAAGTGTGTTTCATGCTTCAAATCTGTTACTCTAAAATTATAACATATAGCCATTGGCATCTTCAAGAAGTAAAGTTGCATGTGAAACTTACTCATAAGGCATATAAACTTGGATAAAATCGACCATCAACCTAAGTATTATTTGATGGCATCCTCTCCAAGTATGAAGATGGAAAGCAAAACCTGAGGAAAATACAGATGCCATAATATCATATACTCTAAAAATAATTTAAAGACAGTTACTAGAGATAGAGATTTAATTGAATATGTAATAGGGGCTGTATGATTTTTTAAAATCTTGCACGATAAATACAACTGCAATTCTGTTTGCTGATGTTTTCAATCCATTCTCACTTTCATCATAGGAAACTATTATAGGAAAAATAAATGTATCTTTCAACCCAAGGTATTTAATCTAGCAAGTATTAATTCCAAATAAACACATTTAATAGGTGTTGAATTTTCTAATCCAAAGTGTGAAAATTACATCTCTCTTTCCTATTTGTGGTCCTCATTCACGCTACAGCATTCAGAAAGAGATGTTCCCCATCATGTGAAAATTAAAGAATATGTTTCTGGCATAAAAGCAGTGTGCAGTAGACAGACAGCTCTACAGACAGATTCAATGATTTTCTTTCACATTATAGGCTAAAAACAGAATATAACTGAAGCTTCCTCCTGACCCACCCCCAATTCCCGAAATCTGAGAATCCTAAGAAAGCAACACCTTAGGGAGTAAAAGTACTTGAGTTAAAACATTTTAATCTCCAGCTCCATTCTCCTAACATCTCAGTTACATAAACATTCTCTTTCATTAAAAGTTTTATATGTATGTAATTTTCAATCTATGTTAGCATTATTTGATATACATATCTATAAAATCTATCTAAACAAATACAGAACAAATATTTTCTTTAAAGTCCTCATTAAAAACCAAGCATATGCATTAAACTGTAACCAAATAAAGTAGCAGCAACCATGTGATAAAGCTTTTTTCTTTCTTAAATTTACACTCTTTTTGAAAAGAAGTTCACACAACTAGCTATACAACCAGGAAGTAATGTCTCTTCAATTCTCACTGAAGTACATATGGAATTAAATAACATTATATTTCAAAGGCTTTAGCTTTACACCAATTAGCCAAATACACAGTCTTTTGTACAATCATAACACACTGTGGAAAAACTAGTCTGTTCCCTCCAGTTTATATTCTCTTGGCAAACCATGATCTACTGCTTATGTTAAGCATCTGATTGTCAGATTTGAACAAACTGAATATTCATGATGATGATTAACCATTTAGTGCCTAAAACTAAGAAAATACAATTTGTCATAACAATTACTACAGGTGAGGCACTCACATCTACAAAGAGACTATTTTTTGCAATAGCGATTTTTAAAAGATATTTTCATAGAAGTAGAGTCAGAAAAATTAACAGAACATATGATCACATATACAGCTCAGCATTCACCAGGCATTCAGCTCTTCTCTGCAAATGTGATTAAATGTTCTTTGTTTGCATTTAAATTGTCGTATATCAAACAGGAGACATGCTTTTAGAAGAAAGTGTTTAAATCATCTCAGAAAGATACACACAATCACATAGGTTTCCCAGGTTAAACTCAAGGTTTTATGGTTTGGGTTGGGAGGGAGTTCAAGGAATGAAAAGGTTGGGGCGGGGGGGGGGGCACAGGCAGGGGGCATTACAAAGCTAGCCGAAATAAAAGAAAAATAAAGATTTACCTTTGTAGGATAATTTCAGCCTTGGCACGTTGTTCTTCCCATTTTGATAGTTTGCTCTCGCTGTAAGTAACACTCCCCAGAAAAGAGAGACAATCCTAGCGAACCAGCCCATGCTGCAGACGCTGTAGGTCCCTAGGCTGCTTCAGCCTTCCCTCCTGTATTGTGCGGCCAGAGAAGTTCAAACAATCTGGAAACTGGAGGTAACAGGTGATTTAGGTCAGTTTCATTCATAAATGCAGACAATCAAGACCTCACCGCAACACTAACACCTCTTCTTCTGTAATAGTCACTGAAGCCCAGAAACTTCAAACCCTCCAAAAAAAAAAAAAAAAAAAAAATCGAGCCAGGCACCAGATAATGAGGCACAACTGTTGTGTGGAAAGAAAAAAAAAAAAATTAACAAGGGCTGCGGCAGTGGTGCTTAAGAAGCAGTTCCTTTTATCTAGGCTCTTCTGATAGCCGGTGGCGGACTCTAATCCTGCTCTCTGCTTCATTCGGCTCCGGGGAAGCAGAATGAAAGGGAAACAGAGAAAGAGAGAGAGAAAGAAAGAGAGAGAGGGAGAGAGAGAGAGAGAGGAACCGTGAGCAGCGCGGACTTTTCCTGTACACATGTAGGGAGAGATGACACAAGATCCCACAGACAGGTTTTCCCAACACTCACTAGACTGGCTGACAATGGGAGAACAGGCGAGCTCAACCCACTCCCCTTCCCTCCTGTCACACAACACATGCAAAAAACATCTCATAGAGATTAGAGCCGGGAGCAGAACCCTCCAGCGTGCCTGTGAAAGGCATGTAGCTATAAATTTACTTCCCAAGGCACGCGTTGTTTTATAGCCATTTTTAGGTGCAATTTTGATTAAAAAAATCTGAAATCTGCTACCTACCTAATTTACAACTGATACTCCTGGTATAATTCCTTTGAACTAGTGTGTTATATGTGTATATGTATGTGTCTATATATATACATATAGATACATACATATATTCATATATGTCTATATGTATATCTTTTTCACCACTATAACTTTAACCACTGAAGGTTTTAAAGCCTTGTTAGAGATCATTCCCTCTTCCCAACAAACCCCCTTGGCTCAACTACCCCCTTCCCCCGCCCCACTGCAATTTCAGTGAAGAAATTCCTAGTAAAGCCCATTTCAACAATCAGTTCAAGACAAATATAGGTCCACTGAGAATTATAAATTACAACTCAAAGGGATACTCAGAATTTAAAAACATCTATGGTTTTTCAGCTTCTGGAATGCTCTGGCTAACATTTGTAATGCATCACATCTCATTAATTAAAGCTACTTCCCTAGTTTTGGTATAGAGGGCAGAGGAAGATGACAAAGTTCACAAAAGTCCCTGCTGAGTGTCAAGGACCAATGTAAAGAGGATATCTCTGTGTCTTCATGAGCTGGCAAAGGGTTACTAAATTTTTTGTGCACACGAGTGTGTGTGTTCAGGGAGTCACACAGACACTTTCAGTTCTTTCCTAAATAGACATTGTGTCTGAGGTGTTTCAATTTCTCTTCTATTTTTCTTTTGATTTTTTCTCCAAAGCTGATATCCTTATAGGATTTGGGGGGTTGGCGAGATATAGAAGTTAATAGGACAGAACTTTCCCCTCTTTACTCCTCAACTCTCTCTGCCCTACCCGCCCCCCATACAACACACACAATTGAAATACAGAAGAGAGACCCCTACTTCAATAGTGTGGGAATTTCTCAACTGAAAGAAGTGGGTGAGTCTCCCAATTACAAACGTAAACACTTACTGAAAGTGGCTTACTTAGTAATCTTACGAAAAAAGATCTAAGCATCTGTCACTACAGCTTTCATGATCTCATGACTTGATGTCTACAGACCAATAGGGAAAAAGCATCTCCCCCCCACTCCCCACTTCTGTCTGTCTCCCTGTCACTGTCTCTGTCTCTCTGTCACTATCTGTCTCTCTCTTCGTGTGTGTGTGTGTGTGTGTGTGTGTGTGTGTGTTAGAGTGGGTGGGTGGAGGAGGAGGAGGAAGAGGATGAAGAGGATTTAAAGGAGGGAGAATGGGGGAAGGGGCAGGAGGATTCTCTCTACTTCACTAGATTGATTCATCAAACTGACCGTATTGTATTTGTCAGTTTCCGCAAGCCTATTGATCAGTCAGTATTGTTAAGAAAATAAAATCCAAAAATAATGTTGATTTTACTGATTCCCACACTTGTTATCCTGAGCACTTTTCATGCTCTAGGCAATGGATTAAGGCTACAAATGACAAGAGGCTTGTCTGTCTTCCATGGATTACTCTCTATGGACATTTATTCTACAGAGGAATTCATGTTACTTGGGATTACTTAGAGGATTGGACTAATGAATTATCCTTTTGAAACATCACATATAATCAGTTTGAATAGTTTAAATAGTTGCACCATTTTCATTAATATATATATTAAATGTCTTTAAATATTTATTTTTTC
This sequence comes from Martes martes, assembly GCF_963455335.1. Taxonomy (NCBI): domain Eukaryota; kingdom Metazoa; phylum Chordata; class Mammalia; order Carnivora; family Mustelidae; genus Martes; species Martes martes. The sequence goes on from NC_137899.1 coordinate 30,729,185, forward strand.
TCTAGCTCTCGGTACTAGGGTAGGGGAACAAGTTTATATTTGTCAAAACTAAGCAGGATAAGCAAACTTAGAAATGGATCCATTTCACTTGCGTAATGTCTAATTCTGAAACATTTTGATGTGTTCCAGGAAAAATGAAAGGTTGTAGGTAAAATTCAGATAAAAGAGGATCAGAATTGACTCCATGGGGAGGAAAGACATTCAATCTGGATTTTGAACCACAAAATCAGGACAGAGTTATTTAATTTTGTAAAACAAGTAATTTAAATTAATGTTGAAGTCTGGAATTTGGTAGCACAGACACCCCATGTATAGAAACACATACATAATTAAAAAAAAAACACTTTCATATACTTATCTGTATTTGATATTTTTCTTACCCTCTAAATTTTTTATGATCTTTGTGTCTTTTCAAGTTTTTGAAAGCGTAATAAATTCACCTTCACATATCCTTATCTGTGGACTTTTAATTTAAAAAGTCTGAAAACAGTAAATTCTTTGGGTAAGCATAACTGTGTTCGATTGATTAAATTATAAAATAATAGAAGAGTGTAGCCCTGCCATAGGTATTTTAAGTGTAATTAAAAAAAAAAAAAACTACATGCCTGAAAAAATACAAAAGTATTTGCAACCTATATTTCTACCTCTAAGGAAGTCTTTGACTTTCGTCAGGGTTCAAGTTGTTTTCAACTTTTTTCTTATACTCCCAAACACGTAAGGAATAATGAAGGTTAAACACACTTCTCAGCTGAGGTAGGAACAAGGTAGGGTTGGATCTGTGTGGGTGTTTATCAGAACTTTTCAAAATCTGGCTGTGTGTGTGAAATGGAAATTTTGACTCACCCCCTAAGGAACATCACTCCCTGCTCTGATGGTCTGTGGCCTAAGCTCCAGCATGAGCAAGCCTGCCCATTTGTCACCTTAGCCATTGATGTTAGTGCATCATTTACTATTCCTTAAAAGTCAGAAATAATATACTGACCTTTTAACATTAAATTTTATTTAAGGCATAAAGGAAAAATATTATTTTGTTTTTTTTTTAAAGTAGTCTATGTTCGATGATTCTCTAACTCACAGTCTATGTCATGTGCTATAATTAACTTGACTTGCAGTTGAATCCCTAATATCTTTGTAAATTTCAACTTTTCAGATGTTATCAGCTCTTCCTACAGAGTCAAATTTGAGCAGGTGCTTACTATGATGATCATGCTGTTGTATACCTTGCTGTCACATAAATCAGAAGTTTTTAACCTCGCCCTAATCCATATTGAGATGGATTACAAAGACTTTTGAGTGAGAGTGACAGTTTTCTGGGTGGTGTGCTTGATTTTCTAGAGAAACAACACTTCCAACTTCTCAACAGGTTGGTTAAGTTTTGTTTTTCCCCAAAGACCTGTATGGTCACAGAAGATACATATTAAAGCCTTCCTCCATTGAAAATATATTTTTGACCTCTGCATGTATTGGATAAAACCAATGTGGTATTTTTTTAAATGCCCACTCTCTGTATTTTATTTATATGAAACAAATTGGGATGGCAACCAACACTGTCATTAAAGAGCAGAAATGATTGTTCTAACTTGTGAGATGGTATTCGAAGCACTTCCTCAGGTTATAGATACCCTATATATCTTACTGGGTAAGAGAAAACTCTTCCTATATTTGTGCATAAAAGAATATAAGGAGAAATATAACTTAGATGTATTCAAAACTTTAGTGGATTAAATATACCCGAAGTTATGGTACACTTTGATAAACACGCTTGCCTCTCCCTGTAATGTCATTCCACCTCTTTTATTGTGCTTGGTTAGAGTACTGCTCCCAAAGTATGTGTCTCTGACAGAAGATGACCTCTTTAAGAGAAATAACTGAGTTCAGAATTTTAGACATGAGTTGGTTAGCCAGTTCTCTTTAAGAAGCAACACCAAGAAGGAAACCGACACTAAAAGTAGACAAATTTTTGGTACCCTCTCCAAGGTGTTATTCAACTGAGTCATGTTAAAAAAAAAAAAAAAAAAAGGCAAAAGAAAAAACCCCTGATATTAGTTTCTATCTAACATCTGCTATTTCTTACTTCTTCTTTTTTTTTTTCTTCAAGGGATGCTTTACTGCTATATGAGAAAGGCCTGTGATCAATAGAATTATAGCAAATGTCATAGTCTAACATTTGTCCTTGCTCTGACATCTCATGTTGGAAATTCATTTTTAATGAGGGTTTTTCTGGTACAGGGAATTTGAAACCTTTTCTTTTTCTAAAAAAGAATTGCGTGGGTGAAAACATTCTTTAGAAGATCAGAAGACATTTTATTAATTGGGCAAACTAAATAGTTGATGCATTATTTGTTCTAGCCAAAAATGATAGATTTGAAAAAAAAATGATAGATTTGAGAACTACTGTAGTAGTCACTGGAAGCTGGGGGTGGCGGGTTAAAAGCAATATTTAAGAAATTAAGTTAAACTTTTCAGAATCTGACCCTTGTGAATGCTTTTAGTATAAGCAACATGTGAAAGCATGAGTTGAGAGGAGGGATTGGTAAAAGACAAAGGCAATTCACTCTCTAGGGAAGCATTAACTCTTCCCTTGCTCTTTAACTCCCCTTCCCCACCTCCCAGCCCCTACCGTGACACTCCCCACCCCCAATGGAGATTTCAGGAAAATAAGCTCATCCTTCCTCTGGAATAATTTTGTAACAGCTTGGGAAAACAACAACAACAACAACGACAACAACAACAAAAAACTGTTTTGTGTTTTCTCTTGTGACATCCATGTTCATGAGACTTCAGCACAAATAGAGACTTAAAAGACTCCTTATTTTTCAAATGAATTGAAGTGACAAATGTTAGATCAATGCAGGAGACCAGAAACTGGCCAGTTAGATTATCTGTGGCCGCATATTTCAAGAAAAGTTTAGACAAGTAAGGGTATCAGAAATTATAGAGGAAGTTTATGAATGGTAAGGTGAGGTGGTAGCTTCTCTTTCTTTGAGAATCTGATTCCTGGGGCTGAGTAGGTGAGTTTCATTGGGTTAGTTTGAATGGGGGATGGAAAAGAGTGACAAAAAGGGATGAATTAACATTGTGTTTATGGTTAGTATCGGAGCTGCCAGAAGTGGCTAAAATCCAATTATTAGAACATGAATGATTATTTTTCCAGTCTCTCTTCCTTTGATGTTCTAAATTGATTGTATTTCCAACATTTTAAAATGTTTTAAACATGGGAGTTTTTCTTTTCCATCTACTTAAGGAGCTTGTCATCACTTACAGCTTCTTTATCAGATTATCTGATAAGTGAATGCAGTGTCCCTCAATATTAGCATATTGAAATAACAAAACAATGAAAATATCAAAATACCTGCTTTTTTCCTTTTTTTTTTTTTTTTTTTTTTAAGTGAGAGTGTCTCCACCTCAACTCAAATGGAACAGGAAAGTTTTCAAGTGAGACAAAAATCCCATTGTTAATACTGATCAGTACAGGCCAGGCAGTGAGGAGGAAAAAATGAGGCGTCCGTGGAATACAAATGAAATGAGCAGGTTGGCTGTTGAGTGTTTCAGAATATGAAGTTATTAATTATTTGGCTTTCAGGAAAGGCATATCACACAACTTCTCACTGAATAAATAAATAAGCAGATCTGTGTTAAATAAACAAGATGAAGAAACTATGTAGGCGTGTTTCAAGGATTACTTTACATCTGACTCAGGGAAAGCAGATGCATATAGTTTCCTTTTGTTATCCACTGAAAAGACTGTTTCACCTCAGATGTTAAGTTTTCTAAAATCTCTATATTCTAGGAACAGCCTTTTCCCCTTTACTTCTTTTAATGTTTTTAAAGAGTTCGCAACTGATAACGATGGAGAACAGAAATGCTGAAACCTAGAATTAAAGTTCTTTAAAAGGGTTTATTATAATGGCAAAACCAACTGCTTGGCGGATGGTGACTCAAAATCTGCAGCGTATTCTGGTTTTCAAGGGCACAGATTTCTCCAAATTGCAAGAGTCAGGAAGAAAAGAGTTCAGTTATTTTCTTCCCTTTCCTCTGCTGTCTCAAGTGTTAAATATCATTTGGTCCAGTCTATGCACCTTTATTTTCTCCTTTGTGGCACGGGGGTGGGGTTAGAATGAGATGCCAGGTGTCATTTCACTCTGTTGGCTATAGGAGCAGCTGTCACCTTATGGGAAAGATCAGGAAGTGTCCTGTTTATTAGCTAACAATTTATTATTATTATTAATAAATGATTTATGAAGAAAATTCAGATCTTCTCCATTTTTCCTCAGGGCCTACCCATATAATAAATCTATTTGAAAATCAATCAACATAAATTCATTTTCTCATGCCTGCTGTATCAATGAGAGGAGAAATAATATCCAATATGCCCAGCCTTGACTCTTCTTAAATTACAGATCCAAGTTGAAAATGGTTTGACTTGAGGATTTAAATGATAATGTGATGATTCCCATACTTGCTTTTTAAAAGTTGATCCATGGCTTTAGTAATTTAGAGCAAAGACCCCGCCCCCCAAATATTAACAGAGTGAATTTTATAAAACTCCATTTGAGGCATAAAAATAATAATATGAATTTTTTTGAAGTTACAGCTATTAACAACAAGTGAGTGCATTTCTCATGGTGTAACTTTGTAGAAATGGGATTTGATTTTTTGGTTTTGATAGCATCAGATGGTTTGGTGTTTGGTCGCTCATTCTGGCATATTAATTATTACAGATTTCGTGATGTTGTAAAACCTATTTTGATTCTGTTAAGCCAAAATAAAAATGTTTAGAGAAATAAGAAAACTAAATTTGAGTGAATCAAGCTCAACATGCTGATCTATTTCTTAGGCTGTGAACAGGAGTTAGGAGGCGCTTGCCACTGTGTGGAACCCGGCAAACCTCCAGAGATGTGACTGTAACTAGACGCTCAAATCCAGTCACCTTTGAAAACATTTTACTTACCATATTTCTTGCAGTATTTATTTCCTAATTACCCATTCATTCAACAAAATTTTGAGAATCACGTAGATGTCAGTCATTGTGACTTGCAAAACAAATTCCAACTTTTCTGAGAACAGCGACATGTATTCCCTATGAGGAGCACCAGTTTATCTTTTATTTTTTGGTAACTTTCTACCTGAAAGCATAAAAACTGTAAAGCTTTCTAGACCTCCTTTGGCCTAGAGGGAGAGATTTATTTATTTATTTAAAATACAGTCTACTGCTATTTTCTTTCTTTCTTTTATTTATTTTTTAATTTAAAAAATTTTAGTTTTTATTTTTCAATTTAAATTCAATTAATTAATGGATAGTGTACTATTAGTTTCAGAGGTAGACTATTTTCTTTTCATCAAATCCTGTATCTGTTTTCATTTCTCATATCCTATCTTCTCTGTTATTGCGGAAGACCCTAGCTGATGACAGATTATCTATGTATTTTGTTGGATTACTTACAATTATAGGCTATTGTATTCCCCTAAAGTTAATCTGCCTATATCGGGATTTTGCATTAGGGACTCTGGATGTAAGATCTTAAAAAAAGAAAGAAAGGAAAGAAAAGGACTTGCATAATTTTTCACAATGTTTTAGGAGTATTCTGGGAGCTGTCTCCTCTGTGAGTCTATGATACTGTGTGCATAGATCTATTATAGCTCTTACTACTTTTTAAGTTTCTTCAGTACACTCTAATGTCAAAAAGGAACAGAAACTTTTAAAATTTTATTTTCAGTGTTCAGCATTGCGCTCAGCATAGAGTAAGGTTTAACCTATTAATTATTGGATCGATTAATTAACTAATCAATTAAAGTGTAAGGGGGAAAATATCCTAGATAGTGAAAATATCGTGGCCTAGTAATTTCACAACTTTAATAGTTTGGTAGAAATAATTTATTTGCAGATAAAATTGCACTAGTTTCCCATGCTCTGATATTAAGCATGTATGGGAGTGTAGACAATACCATTACCGAGAGTTCTAATTTGCTGATTTAAAATGTTGCTAATGTTAAAAAAAAAAATGCTGCTAATGTAATGATAGTACAGCCCATGAAAGAGAATATCTTTGGCTCCTCCTTCAAAGCATAGGAGGTGTCATGGTTTCATTGTTTTATTATTACTATTGTTATTATTATACAGCTATGTATTTCTTCTCAGATTAAAGACCTCTCTTCAGATTTCCTTAGCTTCAAATGATGATAGTATGTTGCTGATATAGTTACTAATTGAAATGAGCATTCTAACAGGGTTTCCAAATGTATAGTATTTCCAAATGGCAGCAATAAATTCTCTCTCTCTCTCTTTTTTTTTTTTCATTTTAAAAATTAAGAATGGTGGTTATAAAACTCCCAGAAAGAAAGCCACCACGACTGTGAAAATGCATGTATTATATGAGACAGGATATGTGGGCTTAAGGCACAAGACCACAACTTGTAGCAATACCAGTGAAATTTTAGTTTCTTTGTCTAGAAATGAAGTTGATCATCCCCCTCTTCCCAAAGCACGTTAAGATCAAATCAGATATCACATTTGGCATTGCCCAATACAAGCGCATCCAGGAAGTCGCAGTTCCTAGGCCAAGTTTCTGTATCCACACCCAAGGGAGCAAGCCTCTGCGGTCACAGAGTTTGGCTCAACCTCCGGGCATCAGAATTAAAAATGAGGAACCAGGGCATCATGTCAAATATTGCTGAGAAAAGAAACAGTGATTCTAAAATGCCCTCTTGGAGAAAGAAAAGACAATCCCTTCAGAATCTCCGCAGTAGGCACTACAAATGTTACAGGAAAAAGCAGAATGGAGGAGCTGGGCTGTCATTAATTTTAGGGTCCTGTAAGTATTGCATTATTATTTAATTGTCCTGTAAGTATTGCATGTTAGGTTTTAAATGCACCAAATTTACATATCAAGTGCTGCAGGTTTGACCACGGAGAATAAGTTATCTAAATTAGGATACAAAGAGTAGAGAAAGCAGTAGTAAGAAACCATGACTTGGACTAACAAGCATGAGGTCGCCTTTACTAATCAGCTCGGCAACTGTAGGCAGCTGCGGACTGAAGGGGAACAGCATTTCACCTCTGAACAAATTGTTGGTGACTCATTGGCCAGATGTTTATTTGAGATCCTCCACCTTTCACAGTTTGCACAGTACAGAAAGAATTGTATCTTTTATGGTAAATGAAGCCTTAAATTAGAAGAGGACCCATTACCGGGACTAAATCCTGGACATGCAAGTGAGTTTTAATAACCTGAGTTGCAAGCTTCCTAGTTAGTGACTATTTACGTTTCAGGGCAAATTATTTTCCCAGATAAGTGTCATACTTAAATTTGGGAAGCAGAGAAGTTTAGGTCATCAGGTGAAACACCTGTATAACTATTATGGGAATATCTCCTGCTACTATTTATATTTTAAGTCATTACCTTTCATAGGTCAACAGCACTCTTTAGTATTTTCACTGTTGAGGAGTTTTCTTTCATGCTGTTTTCAGAACACCAGGGAATCTTGATTGGCTAGTAAGTAAGTTAATTTTCCATCCTAATGGAATGTTTTACTATAATAGTTTCAACAGGAACATTTCCCTTTTACCTGCATTATCAGTTAAAATACATAGGCAAAGACGTGGCAATGATTAACACTACACAGCGATCTTTGAAGAGTTTCTCAGGTCTACAGACAGATACCCACCAAATAGCATTTAGATTCAGAAATAAATTACGGATATCTTAATTTACAAAACAAGTACATCTTCATACTTATTTTTTTCTTAATAACTGCCAGAAGCTAAAACACAGCGAAGTATAAAAATACAATCGCGACGATCTGAATAGAATTACAGTTTCTATTTTCACGTAAGTATCAGTCCATGGCAAAACTTTCTAGAGGCATCGGCGATAAGCAGCGGGATAGGTGAAAGAAAGAAAGAATCGTGTTCTATAAACCGACACTGAATTTTAAAAATCCACGCCGTTGGACTCCCTCAAAAATGCTGTGCTTCCAATGTAGTTAGCAGCGTTTTCAAATGAGATTCAATACATGTGGAAAGCCGCTTAGTCTCCCACTAAATCGAGTCTATCAGAAAGTGGTTCAAATGTCACTAATTATTTTATAGGAATAATCATGTTGTAGCTTTAAACAAACTTAAGCTTTAGTCTACTTTAAGACTGGAGTGCCAGGATGAAAATAAAGACCCTTCTGCTGAAATAGACTGGATTGAGTTACATTTAACAAGATGCAGGATGTGGCACTTGAGCTATCTAACAGTGGTGGGCTGTTTGCCACCCCAGCAACTAGATCAGGTTTCCTTTGCCTCATACCATTGCAGAATAATTTCATCAAAATTACATGATTGACACTACAGCTTTCTTCCCATTCTGATTTATGGAAATGCTAATATCTCCACAATACATTTATGCTTTAAAAGTATTTGAAAAGAGAAATCAGCCAGCAATTTTACATTGTGAATTTTAAAAAAAACTTAGTTCATTGCACACAGAAGATGCCATTTTATTTCCTTGATGGCTATTCTTTTTCTGTTTTTTCTATGTGTTTTCATTAAATAAGCTTTGCGATACTTTCTGTTGTCCTTTCAACTATGAAAATGAGTGACTGGATGTTGTAAAAAATGGGCAAGAGATCCTTTTCCAGGTGTAATATTATAGTAAACATTAGTATTATAGTTAAGTATTCCCTTCCCTAGTTTCTTCTATCTGTAATTTGGTTAGTGTCCTCTTTATAGTAAATTCTCTACAAGGTCTTGCAAAATAATTTATTGTAACTGTAAGTCACCACAACCACCATTATGCTGCATTATGAATTAAATCTTTCTATGTATGTGTTGTGTTTCGGGCATATTTATATGTATTCATTCTGTCAGTTAAGTGCACCTATCATGAATATATTTGTCTTTAATACCACTTTAATTACAGGACATTTCAATGGTGAGACTCACATGGACTGTTTCCTGTTAAGTTCCTAGTGCAATTCCTTTCACACAATGGGTCCCCCATAAATGTAAGTGAATGACTTCCTGACTATTGTCATGGAGATGCAGGATGGGGTTGGTAGCAGAGACAAAGCTGGCTGTCAAAACCGTTATTTTCAGATGAACAGCAAAAACAGGCATTGAAAGAAATCTGAAGGTCTTCAGAAGAACTCTGCCCATTCTGTCACAAACAGATTCAAAGAATTTCATGTATTCCTGAGCCCAGGAAGATTGGTGTGAAAAACAAATTTCAGGATTAAGAAAAAAAAAAATTGGTCAATGACCATTTGCTTATTTAAAAAATAAAAAAGCAAAAATTGTTATGTTTTAAAAACTATCTTTAACTGAAGGAATTACTGTGTTCTCATTTGGGATATGTAGCAAAGTATTTTGTAGTAGGGTGATGAAATATCCTTAAATAATAGAATTTCATTAGGTATAGGTTTGACAGAAATGGCTTTCGTTTTGCCCAGTTCTTTGACCTATAAGCTAAATATCAGGTGTTATAACATTTAAGGGGTAAGTCTTCTTCCTGTGGAAGTAGGTGTGGGAAAAATGTGTCACCCTTTTCCCCTGAGGTTGGTGCGGCTGTTGGTGAGGGAGGCAGGTTTCCCTTCAAATGCTCTACATTGAAACAATGCTGCCACAAGAGAAAAAGACCGTGTCAGTAACAAGGACCTTAAAACAGTGAGATAGTGAGGGATCTGAATTAAGTGAATATCTTTTTTCCACAGATTACAATACATTTTAGTCTTATGTATTTTTATATGCATGCGTGTATATGTACATCTGTATATATGTGTATATGTACATGCACATATATACGTATAAACAAACACATATACACACACACATTAAATATACTCCAACAAACATTTATTAAACTTCTGTTCCAGGCACTGTGTGAAGATTGTAAGAATTCAAAAACAAATGAACACATTTCCTACCACAAAATTCTACAATTGAGTTGCAGCGGCAATGTTAACACTAGTCTTATAGAAACATACACCAACAGTCTCCTAGATGCCATTTAATTATAAACTTTAAAACATAGATGAAAGATAATTACACTTGTCATTTTAAAGCATTTAGCTAGTCTGACATAGTTTTCAATGATAGGTAATAAAATATTTTTCTTCTTTCTCGAATAATACAAACTCGTGTGATTTCTGGCATCTTGAAACAAGTGGAACAGTTGGCTTTGACCCACTTCCTTATTCTGAAGAATTACTCTCAGATTTCAGTCTTGGAAAAAGTGATAAAGGCTATTTTCAGAAATCAGACTCTTAGGATATAGAAAACTGCAGGTTCTAGCTTAGTGCATTGTAAATCGTTCTAAAGGTAAATACTATCACCTGAGTCTCATTACAAGAAATGGATACTGTGTATATTCAATTCTCTAAAAATAGTGTTCAAGATCTAAACAGTATGTTGTTTTACAAGTGATGGGCTAGTGACCTACATGCACTGATTACATTTTAAATATTGAGAAAATTATCTTCTTTGTTACTAATATTTGCGCTTTATATTTCTTTTTCTTCTGAGTGTTTTATTTCATGTTTCCTGGACATGAAATGTCACTTTTCAGACCTCCATTTTGTTACATATACTGGGAAAAAATCTGTAATAAAATTGTAAGCAGAAGTAAATGTTCTCTAACAATTCATTGATTCCATTAATTTCAGGAATAAGCCTTTCACGTTTCTCAGTGGTCCAAGTAAGAGTGACAACAACAAAAAGTTCCCATTATTTAACTTCTCTACATGGTGGGGTGTGTATGATAGAAGCAATGGGTGGGTGCTTTCCCATATTTGATCCAAATGCATGGATTGTATTGCTAAAGACTAAGTAAGGAGGCAGGCAGTACATTTGATGGGAGAAACTCAACATGAGTCCTATTTCCAGCTTGGCTACTAACCAATCCTATACTGTTAGATAATGAATTTCTTGGGGTTTCAGTATCCTTCTCTATAAATAAGTTAGCTGGACTAGATATACTCTATCTTTGGTTCCTTCTACTGCCTAAAACTGTATTCTAAACTGTATTTCCAAACAACAGCGTGAAATTTATCATTCAAAATATTAGCAATATTTAATTATTTTAGAAGTAAGAATTTAATGATTCATATTGCTGCTCCATTTGAAATTGTAACTCCATTTGGGGGTTAGAGTGTAAAAACTATCATTTACTACTATTGTTAAAATATTCAAAATACTTATAATAGCCCCAATATCAACATATCAATCTATTAAATAAAACATATTTATAACACACCTTCTGTTCTAGTCCATGAAGTAGAAATGTGAGATGAAGATCAAATCCATGATTCTGATGTTAAACGTAGTTGGTATGATGCAGAAAAGTTTGATCGAAGCAGTTTCTAGAGAGTGTTTATTATTCCTATCAGTTTAGGATAATTGATAAGTTAAATTTCTTCCTCAGAAAGGGTTAATAGAGACCAAAATGCACATGTTCAATTTACCTTCCTCTCATTTTTGTTACACTGAGATAATGCATTTGACAGGAAGGGCCAACAGCGCTATCGATGATTTTTATTCGACTTATTTCAATAGATCTTTATCACTCACTTCCAGGTAGTTGCTAAGGGAAAGACAAAAATTGTGATTTCTGCCTCTGAAGAGGTCCTATTCTAGTAAAAGGAAAGTGACATGAAAAGAAAATACATGCTAATTGTTCCCGTAGCACAGAGGATAGGCATTTAGCCCGATGAGAATTCTACAGAGGCGTTCTGTGGGAGACAGTGCCTGAGCTGGGTCTTAAATGATGAGTGAGAGCAGGTGAAGAAAGATGAGGAGGTCATGCAAGGGCTTCAGCCAAAGTACAAAGTCACATAACAGGAGAGAGCATGTGTGAGTACAGGAAATGGGAGCAATTTTGCCATTAACAGGGTGTAAATTGTAAAGAGGAGAGGGAGGAGAAATCGGCAGGGGCCAAATCAAAGGTGGTCTATAGAGTCACACTTGCAGTTCTAATATAGGTGATGACAAGACACAGAAGGACTTTATAGAGGAGAAAGCCATAGGTAGATTTGCATTTTATTTTATTTTATTTTATTTTTAAAGATTTATTTATTTATTTATTTGACAGACAGAGATCACAAGCAGGCAGAGAGGCAGGCAGAGAGAGAGGAGGAAGAAGTCTTCCTGCTGAGCAGAGAGCCCGATGTGGGGCTCAAGCCCAGGACCCTGGGATCATGACCTGAGCCGAAGGCAGAGGCTTTACCCACTGAGCCACCCAGGCACCCCAGATTTGCATTTTAGATAAATGAGCCTGGTTCCTATATGAGGAGATAATTACTAGCAACCAGCAGGAAGGTAGAAAAGCAAGGTAGGTTTCTATTTCAACAGTCAACACCAGAGGTGACAAGGCACGGAATCATGGTAGTAGATTATGGGATAGGCAGAGAAGTCAACCAGGTAAATACAAAGGAGGCATGCTAGTCCACAGGGAAGGTTTGATAAAGGAAAGAATGGAAAAGTGGGATTTCACAATTCCTATGCTGTTCTTACACTTTTATAAATAATACAATTATTTACAGTAGTTGCCATGACCATGGAACGGATGGATAGAGCCATTAACTGATTCAAGTAAAAGAAGAGGAACGGATATGCCTGAGGAAAGACAAGAGGGTTCAATTGTGCACCTGATGATCTCAAGAGGATCGTTTTATGTACACATAATCAGCGTGGTAAATTAGTGTAAAGCTCAAATGCCAGACACAAAGACGGGGATATATGTGGAACACAGGATCAATGTAGAGAGAAAAAGTCAGCTGAGGACAGAACTTGGATGGCAGTAAGGAAAGGGCAAAGGAGAAGAACCCCAAACAGGAAAAAGGGACAAATAACCAGGGGAGGACATCCAGGTAGAAACTTTTAAGAAGGTCAGCCAAATATGGGAGAGGGGCGTGGTAGGATGGAAAATCAGCCCTGCACTGGGCAAGAACAGAGTTGGTGGGGGGAATAGAATCTGAATTACAGAGGGTTGGGGAAGACAAACTACAAGAGAAATAATGAGCTAGTAATCAGCTGATTTAGGCTAACTAACTCACTGCTTTCTCAAATATGAAATGAGATTTAAAAACTCTTTACCACCCTAGAGTTTTGAATTCACAAGTATTGAAACATCTACTCGGAAGATGGAAACAACTGAGAGCACACAATTTTCCTTTACCGTCACCACATTGGGGAAATTAAATCTCTTTTCTTCCAAATGACTTCAATTTATTTCTTCATTTTTTCCCCCAAGTGTAAAAACAGGTTTCAAGAGCAGGTTTCACACAGAAATTGACTCACTGATCCACAGTGTAATAATATTACGCCCTTAGCTTTTACTCTAGGCTGATAAAATGAATGATCTTACAAACTATACTCTTCTAATGTCTGCAAAATGACTATTCATTATATTAATTAACATCTCAAATAATAATACACAGAATAAATTCCTCCCAGAATTTAGTGCCAAAAGTTTTTCTCTAACAAAGAACTGATATACTCGTTTATCATTCTATAGAAACATATTTCCTTTTAACCTTTGCTGATGAGAAATTTAAAAAGACATTTAATGTTCACATGAAGTAATCAGTTTTTTCTACTTTCTAGCTTCTGGAGAGTACCTGCGCCTTTCTTTTTTGTGTGTTCTCTTTGCATTCTGTTATAAACATACATGTGTGCCTATGTGTGCCTGTTTACTAAGGTCCCCTTTAAGTGTCATTAAAATAAGAAGTGCAATTAACAACCATATAAATAACAGTAATAGAGCATTTGGTCAGCGTTTTATTTCATTTTTTCATTCCTTTTGAAGGTCCCTTTTTCCTCCCACACAAACTCATGCATGTATTATTTGAAGAAAAACACAATTTTGGGATGGTATTATTTTAGTTAAAGATACATTTTCTATGAGTTTTTCCTTTTATCAATTATTTCCTTTTTCCACCATACACTTAATTCTGAGGAAAGAGACAAAAGAGAATTTAATTCCAGTTTGAAAGGCATCATTAGTTTATTATGCTTATCTTAATTGTTTCGTTATATAATCCTGAGTCTGATACAATTAATACAAATATCAGGAATTGTTTACTTACAGGACATTTGGCTGCACTCACAACCATTTAAGATTGTTATCTAATTGAACTGATTTTATGGCATTCTCTTCTAATATTATAACAGCACACTTCTTGTGTGTGCTGCCCTTATGCCTCATTTTTCCTAAATGGAATTTCCTAAGAATTGCGTCAAGAGTGGCAGGTGCAGATAAAGGAATACCAATTATATACAAAGTATGGAAAGCTTACAGTGTAAGTATAGGCATGAGAACTGCAGAGGGGCATTTGATATAACAACTAGCAAAATCTGCTTCTTTTTATAAGAAACCCCAAGATATTCTAGTGACTAAATTCCTTCCCATCCTTCATGAACCATCTCAAATGTCATCTTGTTTTTGAACCCTTCCCTAAAACTCTACACAGTTGTCTGTGCCCATTTCTGGATTCCTGACACTCTCTGCTCTTAGTGACTATAATGGAATCTCAAAATATTTTGTAATGATTTGTGTAAGGATCACCTTCCTTCCTTCCTTCACAGGGAAACATTACACCTTCTTTGCCTTGTAAACTAAGCAGTAAGCATACACTAGGTACTCAACAAAGGCTTTTTTTTGAAAGCTGAAATGTGTGACTGAAGGATGGAAGAAGGCAGACATTTTTGGTCAAAACTGCAGAATAAAGGGGACAATGAGAAATCACTCTGGATTTTAAATATTTCACTTTCTGGATATTCAAGGTAATTACAGGATTGGCGGTAACATTTCTCCTGATCGCACGAGGTGGCAAGAATAAGGGCTCCAGGCAGGATCTGAAAAGTTGGGAAATGAAACAGAGTCGTATGAAGCCAACATTAAATTAACCCAGTGCCCTGAAGTCATGATGCAAAATCACCTCTAAAATATCACATAACTCCCAGGACACAAACAGATTGAACTGAAATGTGCAAATCACTAGGAACGATGACAGACATGGAGGCACCAAGAAGAAAGAACCACAGCCAACTCACGTCAGTGCACAGCACTTAAATAAATCTCTCCTGGACTTTCATCTTCTGAAAAGGGGAGGTGGACCCAACACATGAAAATCATGCAAGCAGATGCAGTAGGCTATGTTCTCAACAGTTACAATATTTAACTAAATATTTACTAAATGAATGAATTCTTTTTTTAAATTAAATTTTTTTAAATTTTTAAAATTTAAATTAAATTAAATTTTTTAAGTTCTTTTTTTTTTAATTAAAAAAAATCTTTTTTTTTGAGAGAAAGCATGAATGAGCAAGGGGGATGGGGGGTCGGAGGGTGAGGAGTGTTGGGGGAAAGGCAGAGGGAGAGAGAAAGAGAGAATCCTAAACAGGCTTCATACCCAGAGCAGAACCTGACTCGGGGCTCCACGTCCCGACCCTGAGATCATGACTTGAGCTGAAATCAAGAGTACCATGCTTAAATGACTGAGCCACCCAGGTGCCCCTCAATGAAGGAATTCTTAACACATCCAGAACTACAACTATGGAAAATAAAGGATTTATTTTTCATTCATTCTTAAACAAGTATGTTTTTCTATGCCACATAGAAAACATGCAATCTTTTACAACAGCTAAGAGAAGACTGTGGTGTCAGTTTTTAAAAAATATTATTATTATTACCTTAAATCTATAGATGAACCCCTAAACATTAATACACATTCATTGAACGAATACGGATGATGGTCATTTCTATTCTGTATTTAAAAGAGATTCCTCCAGCAGTAAAAAACAATCTGCCTTTCAGACTTTCTTATAAGGTAAAAGGGCAGTTGGGAAAGTAGCTGTTTGTATTAAGATATTAAGAATCTATGGCAAATATATTTTTAAAGTATTTTGTCCAAACCTGACCCCTTCTCGAGCTTAAATTATGCTGACTTTTTTGGTCAGATTAAAACAACACAACAGAAGACTAAATTCAAATTATGCCACTGAGAATAAGAAAGAAATTGTGTAACAGTCATTGCCTCTGAGTCATGTTAGGCAGAATGACAAATGGACGATAATATACATAATGACATGGCAGTCTTTGGCTTTGCACAGAGGTCCATAAATATTTTGCACATGCTTGGAATACATGGACGTCCAGTTGACAGGCTCTCCAAGAAAATTCTAAAATTAGATACCAGATCTAAATTGGTATCAGGAATTTAATAAAAAGGGATGTCCTCACTGGCTTTTAGGTCATTATACAAGTGGTCTTCATTGTGCTTTATTTAGCATTGTCTCGCAAGGCATTTTTAGAAAAATAGAATACAAAGAAATGAACATTAAGGTAGTGATTCTCTTCCCCCCATATTGCAATCAGTTTGAATAACAGCGGATATGGGACTCATGTTAATTGTGCCAAAACAGCAGCAGCATGAATGCTAAATTATTCACCATGTTCACAAACTGTCAAATGGGGCAAATAGCCAACTATTCAAAATAATTGCAAAAAGATTGGCACAGCTGTAATGTGTTTTCAGTGTGTATTCCATATTCTCCCGAAACCAATATTCAATTCAATGAAACGAATGCCTCTATTTGATAGACAAGAATTTAGATTTCATTCATAAGTATTTCAAGCAAAAATTAATTAACTCATTTGTACTATAATTTCCTCCTCTCTAATAATTTAAAAATACCAAAATATTTCCAGATTAGGAGAAATTAGCCATAAAAAGTGCACTCTCAAATATACGTTGTTGAGGCGTTGAGATGTGCTTTGTCTCCTGTCATTAAAAGGGAACAAAATTATTATTTCTAAATTACAGGCCTGTCTACTTTTATGGTAATGAACATGCTTGTAAAAAAATCAAGTGTGTAAAAATTCAGCACCCATTCTAAATTTCATGTTTAATATTGCTTGCTAGCTGTACCATGTGCTATGGTGTTTCAATGGGTTACATTTTGAAAAGAAGAGGGAGAGAGGGAGGAGTAGATGAGGAAGGAGGCAGAGAAGGAAGGGATGGAGGGAATAAGGAAGAAGTCAAAGGAGCCAAGGTTTAAAATCTCTTTTTAAAAATATCTTCCCCTGGGAGCGTAGATCTGTCCTTTATTCTTTTTAGGCACCCGTCCCTCTTGCAAGTAAGACGAGAGATATGAACAAAGTTACACCTAATTTTATAATTTTGAATGGAACGTCTAATTTCCATACCTACTGAAAGCCAGTTACTACTATAGAAACGACTTCGAAATATTTCCCATTTATATGTGCTATGCAAATAGTCTAAAATTAAAAATACTAAAAATATTGTAAATGTAATTTTTATAAAGGACTTTGAAATTTGCTGAGGATTTTATAGAAAACCTGCAGTGGTTAATAATAAAAGAATATTTAAATGATGATGAATATGTGATGATGGAAAGTGAAGAAAATATGATTTTTATACAGTAAATTTTCTTGATGGAAAGATCTCAAAAAGAAATTTAAATTCAATCTTAGAGAAATGAGAATGATGAAAAATATGATGCTTTCTATAAATTCATATGCTATAATTTTGGTTTTATCTCTAAAACAGGAAAATGATGTTTATAGGCAAATTTATGCTAATCCTTAATCTGAAGTAGTTATATATTTTTATTTGAAGTTAGTGCCTCCATCTATGCGTGTTGCTTTTGTTGTTAAAAATACTTGTGCCATGCTATAATAATAATTGCACATTTTAGAAGAGGAATGTCAGATCTCTTTTTTTTTTTATCCCAGAGTGTTAATATATTTCTATAAAGGTTGTTCATCATTAAAATAAGGTCAGATAGGTGTACATATATTTGTGAAGTTGAGAAATATAAGAAAGCTTTTTTTCCTACGTCAGATTAGGAAGAAAACATTTTTCTCACACGCTGTTAATTAAGCGACTTTCATATTTATATAAACAATTGCAGGTGTCATTCTATATATAATTTAATGTAACTTTTATTTGGAAAAAATGTCCTTAAATGTTGGGTTTTATGACAGACTTTTAGATAAACTGCATATTTCAGGATACCAACAGGAAAAAATATTTTCGAAAAGTAAACGGAGGTATGGTATCTAATCATGTGCTACCTCTCCCTATGGCAAGATCATAATTGCCTACCCCACTGAAATTTGGCTTAGTCATTTGATTTGTTTTGGCTGCTGCAAAATGAGAACTCTTGCTGCACCATCTGAACAGAAGCTGTGAGAACCATCCTCTGGTTCCACTACCTCCCCCTCAACCCTGTCTCAGATGCGGCTGCTCCTTCAACTTGTAACCCAAGTGAAGAAGACTCACGACAGAGTTTGAGGCATCTCGCAAAAAGATATAAAATGAACAAGATGTAAGTCTTTTGGGATTTCAGGTTTTTGATTACAGCATCATTTGTAAGTCTAAAATGACTAAAATACTTATTCTGGCCCATCTCAGACTACACGAAGATCATTTTATAGTTCTTAACGAATGCCTAATTTAAAATTTTTGCCATTCAAAATCCCCATAGTTTGGAACATTTATGGTATGATTCCTAGACGTGCATTTGAAGAGAAGAGTAGAAAATTAAAGATGCGTCATCATAAAAAAGGAGTTATACCCCAACAACTAAATTATATCTATTATTCTACTCTAGAGAGCTAAGTGAAGACAATTAGAACTCTTAGACCTAGCAAACTCCATTATGCACATATATGATCATGCCTTCTGCATTCAGATAGGTTAAGGATCATTAACAAGTAATTACCAATTACAAAATGGTGTGTACCAGAGATAAAATTATCCAAGAAAAATTGCTTAACATTAAAGAGGGAGTCATTTAACACTTTATAAATCTGAGACAATACTTGTTAACTCCTAGATATTTTTAGAAGTATCAAACTGAGTATTGAAAACTTCAAAACTGTTAACTATTTGTGGTCTTCATGAAGTCATTGAATTTAAGTTTACACTGCTCAGTCAGCCATCATTAAATAGTGGAAATGAATTTAATTTCTTAGTTTAATGTCATTTCTAAAAAAGACATAAGGCAAAAAAAAAAAAGAAATGAGGCATTGGTGATATTTAGAGATTTAAACATTATATAGAAATATAATTGTGACATTTGGTATGCTCTTACTTTCCTATGACTTGTTCTTTTAATTTTTCGTAATTTAGAAAAATCGACTCTAAGTGGCGATGTAAAGTTATTTTTTATAGTTAACCCCCTATCATAGTACTCTGGGCTCACCTGTCTTCAATTCTGTTTATGTCATGGTTTCCTGTCTTAGGATCCCAACAACAAATTGATGGTGCATGCAAAATAAGATATTTTGAACAGGACTTCCTTACAAAGGAACTATTTGTAAAAAATGTTGGTATAGAGGACCCAGAAAGCACTCAACGCTCCACTTAAAGAGTTTGAATGTATATAATTCTCTCCCTTTGGGTTCTAGTAATAGCTCTACATCACTAACAGAAGACTGATAAACCAATGAGGGTGACATCTGATTAAGATGATCTTTAGTGAAAAGTTAAAGGACTTTCGGTAAAGATGTTACAATAATTATTTTTTGTTACCTATTAGAATGCTAGATCCTTACCTCATTCCCTAATAAAATGAATTGATTATGCAGGGCCTAGCAAGGAATAGGAAGTAAAGATTTCTGACAGAAGGTCTCTAAAACTAGTCCTCAGTATAGTATGAAAAGTATGAAATTTTCTTTTCTTTTTTTTTTTTTAAGATTTTATTTATTTATTTATTTGACAGATCACAAGTAGGCAGAGAGGCAGGCAGAGAGAGAGAGAGAGAGGAGGAAGCAGGCTCTCTGCTGAGCAGAGAGCCCGATGTGGGACTCGATCCCAGGGCCCTGGGATCATGACCTGAGCCGAAGGCAGAGGCTTTAACCCCCTGAGCCACCCAGGTGCCCCAGTATGAACTTTTCTGAATGGATGTTGAATTGTATAGAGATGCTATGAAAGTTCTAAGCATGGCAACTATCGTTCCGCCAAAAGTACTTGGGGAACTAGCCATGGCACTTCCTCTAGAAGCTTGGCTTTATTATATATACCAATACCATTAAGCTCTGCGATGATGATATGATTCTCTAGAGTATTATTTACTTATAATCTAGTCCTTCCTGTCAAAAATTCAAGATAGCAAGATTTATATAAAAAAAAACTAAGTTATCATTGTTTCTGATATTTAGGTTCTATGTTCTTCAATGATAAGACAATCAAACAAAAATTAAACTGAGATGTGTAAAGGGTGTTTTATATTTGAGACACTAACCATAGCCTCTAAACTATGAACATCACATCATATTTCCATCTTCTTATATTTACTGATAAAGTAGAAGGGCAGATCATCAAAGACAAATAGATACAAACCAGGCCACCAAGACCCTTCTTATACATAACAAAATAAAATATGGAGGACTGGACACATCAGAAGAGATTCAAGCAGGACACTCCATCAGTTGTAATATAATGAGCAGAAAGGATGGCAGAAAAAAACCCAAAACAATTAAAATCTCATACTGCCTTTAGCAATTTGGCACAACTGAGAGGCTTGGAAATGACAGCTGCTGACAAAGCAACCTACAAGGAATTAGTTTTATTTTTGTTTCAAAACTTATTATTAACTGTGAGCCTAGGAGAGACCTTCCCAAAGAATATGTGTACAAATTTCACATGGTCATCAGTTATTTTTCAAAAATGCATTATATTTAGTTTCAGTATAGAAAGGTTTATTGGTTCTAAATTGATATTTTTTGGCCTCATTCATTTGCCCATTAAATCATCCTTTAAGCACATAATACCTACCATGTGTGACACCTGGGCTAGGGCAATGGTTCTCCCAATTGGCTGTGCATTGTTATGACAGGGGAAGCTTGTTCAACATATGAATATACAGGAAGTCATTCTGCACTTTCTCATTCAGGGTCCAGAGGTATGAGGCATAATCATCTGTTTTTTCAGTAAGTTTCTCAGATGGCTCTTCTGCCACAGACACACATCACCTTAGTTGAAAATGGTTCTGAATAGAACATTTCCTTAACCTAACGGAATCTTGACACATCATGCAACAAATATTTTATAGCAGACTCCTTCATCCTGGCAACAGAGGAAGCAGGTATAGACTGAGAAGAGATCTATACATTCACTGAAAGGTTGAGAACAGAAGACAGGGAAGAGGAGAAGGAATGCTGATGGTTAGGAGACTGCCGTGGTCACAGCAAGCTTCACTGAATATTTTCAGAAATGGGATAGGAAGAAAAACCATCAGAGTATTACAACTGGTTTGTCGCCTTTCTGTGCTTAGGGATGTGCGTGTCTGTGTGTGTATACTTGCCCAATGTGTTACGTTGGTCTGGAAACTATCCCTTTGTGATTACTACAGAGGTTAATCCTGATAGAGCTCAAATCTTACCAATAATGTTTCCAACTGTCATGATTCTTTCCTATTTTAAAGGAAAGTAAGCTTATTTGATGGGATTACAGATAATTGTATCACCAACACCTAAAATTTAAGTTACTTAGGTTTCAAAATTCAACTCAACATACAATGTGTTTCTGTATGCAAGGGTTAGCCGGTGGACTGGGGATTTTAAAAAGGACATGACATAGGCTCTGAAGGGAAATACTTTATATCTATGTGAAAAGCTAAGGCTTCAACATATGAAACCAATATGGGGAATAAAGATAATAAAATTAACATGACATCTAGAGAATTTCAGATATCATGAACTTTAGGAAAGATAAGATGATATCATAGTTTAGAAATAAAATAGAAATCTTATCTTAACTGAACCCAGTTGCAGGGATCACCAGTAAAAAACCTGAGACTTGTATTATATGCTTCTATTGAAATAAAGATCCAGGTATATATAAGGTTAACTATAGCATGAAATCTTGCCAAAAATGAGAACCAATATGTGAATAAAAGTACACAGCCAAGAAATATCTTAAAAGGCTTCTATAGAAATATGTCAAAAATTAAAAGGGGACAATAGAATATTTTATCACAACTACATTTTTCAAATATTAAGCATAAATAAAATGGATTACAATTTTCTCTTGCATTTTCCCTCATCTTTCACTCAGTCATTCACTTGAAGACAGTATTTACTTTCTGTTCTTCATGTTCTATTTTTAACATTAATTTAAAGATTAATTTAACTGAAGGATAGAAAACATAAAAGTGACCTATCAGATAGGTGATTCCCTTAAATCAATTATTCATGTTTTTTCTAGCCAAAGATTTAACTCAAAAGACATGAGTTCTACAAATAATCAAATATTTCTGCCTTGTAAATTATAGAAAAATCGAGAAAAAATTTCAAATATTGCCATACAAATTTATTTTCTGTGTGACACAAAGGATTTTAGGTATTTTTTTACAACCCCTCAAATTCTCCAGATTTAATTATTTACAAGAAATTGTATGGTAAATATACCAGGGAGTAAAAGGTCACTTAATCTTTTGCTCTATTTAGGTTTTAAAAAACAAACAACACCATGATGAATGAGCATTGACACAAAGCTAAAACATTCCCATGAAAATATACGTTATGAACTATATACAATCCATTAAACAAGACAGAGGCCATTCCAGTCTAGTTTTTTCTTAAAGCCTGTGTGCGTACTGAGAGAGAGAGAGGAAAAAAGAGATTTAGGACACCTTGAGCACCTTTTCAAGTACCACTAATGAAATAAATAATATTTGTTGTCACATCACTCACTGGGAGGTGGATGTGACTTCATGCTTATTCATTTGTCACTCTCCAATTGAATGATGCCTCCCTTAGTACACAGACCTTTTCCCAACAGCTGGTAACTACTCAAGTAGAAGTTAATTGAGTCATTCGTTTCCCCTTGAATCTGTGAATGTTTGGGGATTGTGAGCCTTCGATACTGCACGCAAAAAAGTAATAGCTCAATTCCTATTATGAAAATAAGTTGAGCCTGCTTTATATTCTACTCAGGTGTATGTACTGGAAGTCTAAGTCATTAGAAGGAAGAAAATTGGGGAAAAGAGGAATGAGGTAAGAAGAGAATTCTTGTAGGACAAATGGGAAATATTTTAAAATGGTATTTATTGTGCTTGAAAAATTCTAATTTTTCTGATTTACAGTCAATCAGCAACTTTTATATTTTGTCCTTCTCAGTTTCAGATTGAAATATAATCCTAGAAAAGCATCATGCAGACTCTAAAGAGAGATAAACCATGATCAGCAGATCTGGTTGTGATCAGAGCTCTGTATGACAGAAGAGCACGTAACTGAACATTTCAGCATATCTCACACACTGTGCTTGATCTCGACAAGGCACAGGTTTTTTTTCTGGGAACCAAGAATAACACATCCAGAGTTGTGGTAAGAAATTAAAAATTCTTAAACAAACTTATGCAAAATTCTTAAACCAACAAAATACAAGTTTATTCCTTTTGAGCCCCGTAATACGGTAACAAAGCAGATTCTAAAGGTCTGTTGTTCTACCATTAGTGGAATATCCCCTTTACGACCAGCAAAGAATGAACGCAGAAGAGGTTGCCAGGGCTTCCTTTACGAGAAGTGAGGCCCTGTTTATAAACCAGAGAGATCGGTTTCAATGACTCAGCTCGTGCAATATACTCAGCGCCTTTGCCTGCTCCAGTCATGCGCTTCACCAGTGAAACAGAAATCTGAGGGCTGGTGTGAACCCCCTGGTCCTATCAGGAAAAGGGACACAGAGACTCTCAAGCCCTGTGTGCTCTGCTCTTTGGAGAAACACCCAAGGAACCTGCCTGTCGGGACGTGGGCACAAGAGTATAGAGTATAGAATTCTAGGCCAGTGGAGTGGTATAATAGAAGAGAGTGGGAAGAAGAAGATAACTTGCTGTCTTCTTTACAAGCAGCCGCATGAAGATTAATGAGCTAATTTCTGAGAAGCACTTAAACAGTCGTGGATGCCAAGTTTAAACATTATTATTTATTAGTTGGCTGTGTGGTAAATTTCCCCTGAGAGCCTGACTGAAAGCCATATAGAAATGTATCTTCTCATTCAGTTGCAATATACATACTGTATATAAGGTAGATTTTAATTGTGTAAGACCATTTGGAAAGACACTAAATCACCTCGAAGTGAGTCTAAGGTGAAATGATACCTCTCCAAGTACGTAAGAGTGTTCAGTATTCAAGGGGTGGCAAATCAGAAATGAACTATTAAATGAGACATTCTGTTGTCTCTATCCCTAGGGAGCAGGATTCAGGACAGGGAACATAAATTCAGAATGGTGCTGTTGGGAACAGGAAAGGTGTCAGAAATCACACATTTTGCCATGGACTTTCCTATAAGAAAGTCTTTAAAGAAAATGTCTTTAAATGTACAAGCTGAGCCCATAAAGCTCTAAAAAAAAGGGGGTGGGGTGGGGCTGGGAGAACCAGACTTGCAAATGTTCCATAGAATTTTCAAAGCACTTCAAAAATTTGTCTGCAATAAAGTTACAAGGCACATCTTATAAGAATAAGTGTTCATACACTAAAAATCACATCTATAACTTTTTCAGTGCAGCTTGTTGCCTACTAGAGTAACACAGATTTTTTGAAATATTACTATTATTTAAGATAGGTGTGATTTTTAAAGTGCCACCCCAGAGTTGGGCAAAGATTTATAGCCAATACCATGGTGGTAATATCATATTCCAATTAAAAAATAAGGAGGCAAACACTTAAAATCATTCTGTACAGTATTTCAGTACTATGTTGTATAATAAACTCTGATTCCCACTCTCCAAAAACCAATAGTTGAAGCTAAAAGAAAGCAACATGATTTTGGCATAAAGTCCTTAAAAACATCTAGTACAAATTACCATTCTATTCCTAATAACTATGGCACTGAGAGATGAAGATTTATAGATCGTTATTAATGTCTATAATTATAGAGATGCCATTAAAAATCATCTTTGCATTAAATATGCCTCCCAGATTCAACTCTTATTATTTGTTTAATGCTTGAGTTTCATTCTTCGTAGGACAGAAATACAATGGAAATGAGAGCAGCTCTCCTGTACAAGGTTAATTTGTGGATGATAAATGAGTGAGTGCTTTAAAATGAACTGCATAGGTTACAATTTAGACAGGTGTTGGCAGAAAACCAGTTTTCTCTGTTCAGTTGGGATACACATATATATATGTATATACATATATTTATATATATGTATATATGTGTGTGTGTATATATATATATGAATCAACAGAACAGAAAGAAAAAAATATACAAGTGGTTACTGTATGAAGTCTTTCTCAAGAGAGATCAAAGTGTTCATTAGAATATTTTCAAACTCAAGGTAGGCAAGATTTGTGTTCCTAACTTGGATACAACAAGCATTTCTTTGGCATCTCATTTCTTGAAACAACAGCAAAACTAAAAAATATATGTATGTTTAAATAAGTGTGTCTTGTGTGATCGCTGAAAAAATGCCTTCAAATGAAACAGCTGACTGGAAAAGTCATTCTATCCATCTCCTCAATTTATTTGCTTGAACTCTGGTAAATCAAAGCCACTTTATTATTAGATTAATCTTACTCTTGAAAACAGGACTCCTATAGTCATGAATGTTTTTCCAATAACTCTGCATAAGCATCCTCATATGCATTCTATTTAAAAGTATTAGTCCTGATGCCTAGAGGAGTGGATTATTTCTTTACTGACTGGGACCACCTGTGTGATACGAATTGCATGGAATCAAAAAACCCTGTTTAAGCAAAGTAATTCCACTACCAGACTGTAGAAACTTGCCCCTCTGCCCAGCTTGAAATTCTCATCACTGTGTAATTTCCTATTTCTTAGCTACTGGGGGCTAGCTGATGATGTGTGTATGTGTGTGTGTGTGTGTGTGTGCACGCGTGCACACGTGCATGTGCATGGGAGGTAGTAGGTGAAAGCTTGCAGGAGATTGGTAAGAAAAGTGAACAGATAATGAAACAGAGAAAAACTCAATTAAAACTTAAAAATGCCCCTGTAATGCTTTGATTAGAACTGTTCTACCTGTACGGAAAGCAAGATACGGCTGACATTAGTGGGATGCCAAAATATGGTGGCATAGATGTGCCTAAAATAAGGTGATGGCAGAGTACAATGGGCTAGCATGAGCTTCTTAAGCCAGGAGTAAAGGCTTGAGTCATCTGGTTGGGGACTGTGGAGTACAGTGACCATCTTACTAGAGAGAAAACAGAAGTAATTTTAACCAGTGCTGGACCAAAATCTGGGGACCTTAAAAAGGCTGCAAGGATACCCCATTGACCTGATATTATTCAGTTATTTATTTAGCATTTATTAGGGTTATTAAGAATCTTCCTTTTAATAAAATGCTATATCATTATTCATGTTAAAAATAAACTACATATGTGCTAGATATCTTCTATTTGCCTCTGAATCCTCTATCTTATCTTTTCCTTTTTGTGCCCAGGGAGTTTAACAGTATAGGTATAAACTCAATCAACTGACTTTTGTATCTTTTGGTTTTTATCTGGGATTTGCCAATGGAGATTACCAGCATGAGAAGAGAATGAGTGAAGAAAGGGATGGAGAGGAAGGTCCCATGTTAATTTCCCTTGCTTTCTCTCTCAAGGATTCCATGAGCTGGCTGCATGCTTACTCTCTTTTTTCCCATGTACTATAAACACTTCCACCTTCTCCCTCCCTCCTTCAGTCCTTTGGTTGGTAATAGCATCTTCTATTAAAGGCCTAGAACATAGCACTATCCTTTGTGATTTCCCTACACCCTACCCACACCTTTGTAAATTGTCCTTTTATTAAACTTTTCTCAAATTACTTATTTTGAGTGTACCAGGTGTTTCTTCCAGGAGTCTGACTTTTATAATATAGTGCATGTGTTGTATGTAACTTACTTTTGTACTTACTTGAGATTGTCTTTCATATCACTTTTTGGGGGGTTGTTTTTAACCAGCAGTACATACTAAAAAAAAAGGCTGGGCAAACATGGAGATCATTATAAAGTTGCTTTAATATTCTGTATTAAATTTGGCAAAAAATAGTTATTTTTTTTGTAATTTCCTTTTGAGCAGTAGCATTTTCACTCAATAATAAAGCCAAATAATTCAAATATTTGTTGGCCCTGGACAACTGTAAAGCATTTTTTTAAGCTTAATATGACTAAAACCACAAACAGAACTCATCAAAATACTCCCTACAAGTAGTTTTCCTTTTGCACATAGTTAGTGAAATAGCAGTTACTAGACTCTCATAAACATACCCTTTTTTCTTCCATTTTCCTTATTAACAGAATTTAATATTGGGTTGCTGATTAAGTTCAGTATATCAATCAGCAGAATTTGATTTCCCAGATGGATTCTCTTTCAAATATTTATTGCTTTCTGGTGACTATCATAATGGAGACTTGCAGACTCTTATAATTTTTCAGTGTCTTCAAGTCCTATATTTCTAGGATTATATCAATGATAATACTTCATTAAAGGTTTCCTATAGCACTGAGACAAAAAAATAAAAATTTACCTTAAGTTTTGCAATATAAAACCGTTGGTCTCTGGTCCCTAAAGTATACCCATAAAATGAACTCATATCAACTCCTTTCTCTGTTATGTCTCTTCTCTTTCACATTTCTTGGTTCTTTGCTTTCCAGTCAACAAACATGGTCAGTTTTATGATCTTATGAAAAGAAAAAGAAAAACAAAGGCAGGAAAGAACAACTCTCCCATTCTCCACATTCCCCTCTTGCTATGAACCATTCTCCATTTCTCCTTATGGCCAACTTTCTTAGAAGAGGAGTCAACTGGGACTATCTCCAATCTTACCCTCACTCAAAACTCAGTTCTCTGTAGTGGACAGAATGCCCTAAGTAGGACGTTAAGATCACCTTATTTCAAATCTCTGGCATTTAACATTCATTTTAAAGAAATATACAAAGTGTAGTTGACATGCAATGTTATGTTAGTTTCAGGTGTACAACATAGGGATTCCATAACTCTCTACATTATTCACTGCTCACCATGGTAAGTAAGTGTGGTTGCCAACTGTCACCATACAATGTTATCATAATGTTATTGGCTACATTCCTTATGCTGTATTTTTCATCTCCGAGACTTACTCATTTTATAACTGGACATTTGTATCTCTTAATCCCCTTCACCTCTTTCACCCAGCCCGCTACCCCTCTGGAAACCACCAGTTTGTTCTTTGTATTTAAAAGAGTCTGTTTCTGTTCATTTCATTTGTTCTGTTTTGTTTTGTTTAGATTCCACATATAAGTGAAATTGTATGGCATTTGTCCTTTCACTGTCTCACTTACTTCACTTAGCATACCTTCTAGGTCCATCCATGTTGTCACAAATGGCAAGATTTCATTCTTTTTGATGGCTGAGTAATATTCCATGGCCTATACATACCACATCATTTTTATCCCTGTCACTGTTGATCAACCGAAATTCCTACTTGAAATTTCCCCTCCTTTGTTTTCCATCCTAGAGTTCTCACTGAACTCTTGCTTCACAGGTCTATGACCTGCTCTTCCCTCCCCCAACAGCTTTGTTGACTAGATCACCTCTTTGTATCCTCACTCTTTATCAAAGTTTTACCCCTGAGTCTCTTTTCTTTTCAGTCTAACAATTTTTGAAAATAATATTTTACCTAATTATCATAGCTTCAACTATTATGGATATTCTGATATTTTCCAAATCAGTATCTCTAACCAATAACCCTCTTCCAAACTGCAAAACTCGTATTTCTTTCTACTTTGGAGACACATCCACATACACATCCTCAACTTCAACAGGGCAAATTTAAATTCATTATTATCCCAAATAAAGCACTTCTCTTTCATCTATACTTTTCTCTAATTCACATAATAATCTTGAAGTGTCAAAGTTAATCATGTCCTTTCACTTACATTAGCTCTTACCTCTCCCAGTATTTTTATCTAATCAGTCACCATGATCTCTAAAACCATGAGTTTTAGGATATTGTTACCGCTTTGTTTATTATTACTACTCCAGGAAAGTTCTCATCTAAGTTTCTCTTCCTTCTGTTTATCCTCCATTTGATGGTGACGCACTCTCTCTCTGTCTATCAAACCTCATGGATTCTTATTCCTAGCCTACATGATATATTATTATGAGATTGCCATCTATTTCTTTCTCTTTCCTACATACATACTCTGTAGGTAGACACATAAGTTATTGTTATAAGATATAGTTGTCTCTAACTATATCTTACCTGGTTCTTCTGTTCCTACTGTCATTGCCTTAGTCCGGTATCTAAACTTCTCTCTCTCCCTTTTTTTAATGATTTATTTATTTAGTTGAGAGAGAGAGAGAGAAAGAGGGTGCACAAGTAGGGCAGAGGGAGAGGGAGAGAGAGAATCTCAAGCAGACTCCACAGTGAGTGTGGAGCCCAACACAGGGCTTGATCTCATGACCAAGAGATCATGAATTGAGCTGACACCAAGAGTTAACTGACTGCACCACCCAGGTGACCCTCAACTGCTTTTCATTACACTTTCACAACAACCTCAAAACTTGTCATCTTGATTACACAGTTATCTAATTCAAAAGAAAACTAGTAATATTATCTTACATAAAGTCTTGGAATGCTTTCTCTTTCCTTACTGTTCTAAAAAAGGCTTTTAATAATCTGGCTCTTGTCAGTATGTCTAATTTTATCTTCTAACATCTCTCTGTTAGCTGCCTGTCCCAGTTATTCCAAAATGTATTTACAGTTTATCCAAAATCTTAACATATCTCAGTCAAGTATATATATATGGATAATTTAATCATGTGGCTAGATTGCTTTGGTGCTCTGTTCTGACTGAGAAGCCCTAATCATGCTGTAAAAATCTCTTCACCTTATACTTCTTCTTTTAGGCCTTTCCAAATTTCACAAACATAGTGAATCATACCAACCTTGGTGCATTCACATATATTTATTTTCATGAATCTCACTGTCCTGGCATGGTTCATTTTCACTTATTATTTCCCAAAATATACTTTGGCCTTGACTACAGGAAATGTGTCTTAGTTACCTTAATACCTCAGTTCCAACCAACCACAGTGCTTGTATCATAGTAAACAGCCAATAACTTATGTGTCTACCTACAGAGTAAGAATGTAGGAAAGAGAAGGAAATAGATGGCAATCTCATAATAATATATCATGTAGGCTAGGAATAAGAATCCATGAGGTTTGATAGACACAGAGAGAGAGAGAGTGCATCACCATCAAATGGAGGATAAACAGAAGGAAGAGAAACTTAGATGAGAACTTTTCTGGGAGTAGTAATAATAAACAAGGTGGTAACAGTATCCTAAAACTCTAAAATATGATGACATTGTATCTTCCCCATTTAATTTTTAAGGAGAGCTTCATTACATTATTTAAATGCTAACTAACATGGCATACCAGATATGTATAGCAAAGCTTCCAATGTGACAAAGCTACAGCAAACAAACAAATAAATAAAAAATAAAGTAAGTCAGTCATGGGAAAAATGAGAAACCTCTGAGGCCAGAAAAGACTGGGAGGTTTGAATTCTGTGAGATAAAATAACACCCTGGGGACATCAGCCTATTCCTGAGGCAGGAATATACATTTTAATTGACTCAGTGTAGGGGCAGGAGATAAAGCCAAGGCTAAGGTGGGCAGGACAATAGCCCCCTACAGGGGATATACTGAAATACTTATCCTTGCTTCTTGGAACAGAAGAAAAACAGTAACAGAGGAAGGAGAAAGACAGAAGAGTGTTGAAAAAAAAGGAGGCAAAGATATGCATGTGTTTATGTATATATGTGTGAGTGTGTGTGTGTGTGTGTGTGTGTGTGTGTATATATGTGTATATATATATATATTTAAAATAAGATGATCTTTAAATATCAAATTAAAAAGAAAGCTGGAATGCCTTGATTAATAACTGACAAAAAAAATCAAAAGCACCACTTAAGAGGTTCACTAAATATGATAAAATATTCAGTTCAATAGATGGAATATTTTAAAATTTGCCTGCAACAAAGAAGCATAGTTTCAAAATAAAGAAAGTGGAAATATCCACTTTTCCAATGAGAAATGTAAAAGCCCATGTCCAGAGTAACAGATCTGAACTCATCTCTCAGGGACATATTGCTGATTCAGAGACACAGACACACCAATCAGTAAAGATATGGAAGTCGTGAATACCCAAAATGGCAAGCTTGTGCCCACCAACCATTCCTTTGTCAGGAAGGGCAATGCTAGCCCTTTCTTTATTGTACTTCCCTGATGTGTTCTTTTCTTCATGTGAACCCCAGCATCTAGGATAACACTGTATTCAGTCTCCCAAAACTTGTCCGAGACAAGTTTTCCTCCTAGTTTCTTTCTTCTAATTTTCTTACAAACTCAGTTGTTTGTATTTTCATTCAAGTTCTGTTTAAATGCAAAAGAATGCTTTATACAAACACAGACATCTAATCGTCTTTGCTGTTCTAGGTGCTTTCCCAGCTCAGCACCACCTCAGATTATTTCCAGGAGTCTGAGCCAAGGGTCAACTCCTTCCTTAGACCAGCTCCTGTGGCTTTTGATGATATCAAGTCCCTTCCCAGTACGTACTGAGTAACCAAGAATTAAGTGAAGAATATTGTTTTAGACAGGAAAATGACAAGCAATTAAGGTAGAACTGCTTTTGGAATTGTTCTACTCCTTTTTCAAGTTATTTCAGTAACTTTGGGGGCTTTCCCATTTGCTGACAAAAACCTTGGTCTGACCAAAGATAAAAGTCAGGTTAACATGGAATTTCTCAAACATACGATATTTTTTTTCAGTTTAATCTATTCTTTGAGGTGTTAATACATTTATTGGTTAAGAACAAAACTTTTCTTGCACACATTGATTCTCTTGGGTAAAAATTATGTTTCTGTGGAATACTCAAGCCAAGCAGAAAGGCTTTTATTTTTTATATTAACATATAATGTATTATTTGGCCCAGGGTTGCAGGTCTGTGAATCATCAGGCTTACATATTTCACAGCACTCACCATATCACATACCCTCCCCAGTGTCCATCACCCAGCCACCCTATCTCTCTCCCCAACAACCCCCCCCCAGCAACCCTCAGTTTGTTTTGTGAGATTAAGAGTCTCTTATGGTTTGTCTCCCTCCCGATCCCATCTTGTTTCACTTTTTCCCTCCCTACCCTCCACGACTCCCTGCCCTGCCCCTCAAATTCCTCATATCAGAGAGATAATATGATAATTGTCTTTCTCTGATTGACTTATTTCGCTTAGCATGATACCTTCTAGTTCTATCCACATCGTTGCAAATGGCAAGATTTTGTTTCTTTTGATGGCTGCATAGTATTCCATTGCACATATCTATCTATCTATCTATCTATCTATCTATCTATATCACGTCTTCTTTATCCATTCATCTGTTGATGGGCATGTAGCTTCTTTCCATAGTTTGGCTATTGTGGACATTGCTGCTATAAACATTTGGGTACACATGCCCCACTGGATTACTACATTTGTATTTTTAGGGTAAATACCCTGTAGTGCGATTGCTGGGTCATAGGGTAGCTCTATTTTCAACTTTTGGAGCAACTTCCCTACTGTTTTCCACAGTGACTGCACCAGCTTGCATTCCCACCAACAGTGTAGGAGGGTTTCCCTTTCTCCACATCCTCGCCAACATCTGTTGTTTCCTGACTTGTTCATTTTAGCCATTCCAAGCAGAAATGCTTTTAAACATGTTTGAAAACTCAAACCTACATCCGTAATGGGTATGGCAGTTTTGCTACTTATTTGCAACCTGTCTTTATTTTTCTTCATCAAAAAACCAAAAAACAAAATAAAATGGCAAAAAAACCCAAGGAAGATTGTATTTACTTCATAAGGTTTTGTAAGGATTATATTTGTATAGACCAGCTACCACAGGTTATTATGTATGGTAAAATTTCACAAATTTACAAGTATACAATCACTGTGCATGACAATAAAATGAATATCGTCTTTTTTGTCAACAAGTATGATTTACATTAATGGGGATATCTGTATTTAGATGATTGGAAAACAGTAAGCCTAAAACACCTAAAGCCTTGAGAAGACTTCAACACCACAATGTTGTACTCAGTAACACCATAATGCTGTCTCATTCTCTACTCACCTGTTGTAAGCAAAGTAGATTTTTCTATTTTATTTCAGAATTACATTATACTGAATCAAGAAGTAAACATTTTTTTAAGGTTTTATTTATATGAGAGACGGAGAGAAAGAGTGTGCACAAATCGGGGGAGTAGCAGAGGGAGAAGCAGACTCTCTGCTGGGCAAGGAGCCCAATGTGGGGCTCGATCCCAGGACTCTAAGAATATGACCTGACCTGAAGGCAGATGCTTAACCAGCTGAGCCACCCAGGCATCCCAAGAAGTTAAATATTTTGAGAATAATACCTTTGCTGCATTTTCTAAGTGACCTGATATTTTGTCTGGCAAATTCTGCCATGCAAAGATACAATAGTGCGTTTAGTGAAGCTCAGGGCCTTGGTAGGAACTTAGCCTTCAGTGTCTGTTCAAATGCATAAGATATATGTAACTAATAATAAATTTAAAATATTATGGATATCATGTGAATCTGTTAGATGCTCTGTACTAAAAAAAAACAACAACCAGCTGTCTCGTTTTTTAATAAAGTATTATAGAACCAAAGTTATGGGTCTTGCTAGTTCATTTGTTTCTTTTAATGGTGACCTCATAGCCATAATGCAGCATAAGAGATCAACAAAAAGCTAGAGCAAAAGTAAATACATTGATTTTTGGGGGGTTGTGGTGGCAATCAAGCCATAGTGTTTTCATCCTCCGGACCCTTCTGAATTGGATTTGTTTCTGGCTACATTCTAGATCATTTAGCAAATTTAAAAAACCCTACTTATCTCAACTTTTTCTAGAATACTGCCTCCGTTTCCACACTTCAACCAAAACCTGATCCAAACTTGATAATGCTACCTATCCTGAGATCCTCCCCCACACTCATAGCCATGCATGAATAAAGAGATGCCAGTGTTTCCCTACTCCTTTATGTACTGACACCATTGCCCTGTTATTTATCAATACCTGCTCCACTTTTGATGCTCCTGCCTTCAATTTTAATGTTTTCTTCCCATTTATTTTTCTTAATCTCTCCACTTCATTGGCTCTTTTCTTTTCTTCATTGATTTATGCCTACTTGGATGACAACATTCTTTGATTATCCTTCTCTGGGTTCTTAACACTCAAGTTAATATGCTTTTAAGGGGCGCCTGGGTGGCTCAGTGGGTTAAAGCCTCTGCCTTCGGCTCAGGTCATGATCTCAGGGTCCTGGGATCGAGGCCCTCATCAGGCTCTCTGCTCAGCAGGGAGCCTGCTTCCCCCTCTCTCTCTGCCTACTTGTGATCTCTGTCTGTCAAGTAAATAAATAAAATCTTTAAAAAAAAATGTGCTTTTTAACCATCCCCTCATATGACCTAGACCTCTTCAATCCCAAAGACTTCTACTTTTTGTGTAAACATCTCCTGTTCTTGGGAACTGTGTCCCCACCAGCTCACCCTCAGCTCTCACTGAGCTCTTACCTCTTTTAGATTAGATAGCTGGCAGTTTCATCAGTAATTTCCCATACCTATAGATGTGTATTCTTTCTGACTCTGAACTTCTGCCTGCCATGTGTGCCATTTCAATTTTCAAATCTAGGATAATCTTTTGCATTTTTATTCCTAAGAGCTGAGCATTGCTAAAGAGGGTCAAGTAATGGGTAACTGTATCTATTATAAACAAATGCTAATTAATATCAGTTAATATCCTAAAGTTTTGCTGTTCTGTTAGTCTATATTTGGTATATTGGAAAACCTTTACTTCAACTGGCTAAGAGTGCAACTTGATGGAAACATTTTGGAGAAGCATTTGGTAATATGTATGAAAATGATTTAAAAAGGTGTATTCATTAAAACATTATTGGTATTGGGGCACCTGGATGGCTCAGTCAGTTGAGCATCTGCCTTTAGCACAGGTCATGATCTCGGAGTCCTGGGATCAAGCCCTGCGTCAGGCTCCCTGCTCAGTGGAGAGCCTTCTTCTCCCTCTGCCTACTGCTCCCCCTGTTTGTGCTTTCTCTCTCTCACTCTCGCTTTATCTCAAATAAATAAATAAAATCTTAAAAAAAATTGGTATTTATCTAGAGATAATTATCAGACAAGTGCATAAATACATGTTTTTATTTACAGATAGTGAATTTATTAAATTATTTTACATAACTATTAGTGGAATAGCATGCAGCCATGAAATATATTTTATATTAACTAATATGGCAAGAACTTTATGATATTACTGTGTGAAATGAAATATTATGAACTGGACTATTATATACAATTATATATATGTGTATACAGCTAATATTACATGTTATCATACACATGTGTTTCTTGTGCTTAATATGAGTAACTACATACAAGTTTGGGAAAATGTTTGCCAAATTAATGATTCATTTGTTGAAATTTTGCATGTTGATACTTTTATGAATTCACTTCTTTATACATTTCAGTATAACTTAAAATTCCTGTAAGAATATGTATTATTATAATATGAAAAATAACCCAATTAAACTACATTAACTTTGAGGAAACTAGTTAGATATAACTTTTAATTCTCCATTTCCCTTTTGTTTCTAAACAAAATGGAATTTAATTTAATTTTTTGACTCCAACTATTCTACTAAGAGGATTCTTGTAAAGCTCAATTACTGATGAACTTACCACCAAACCCACTGATGCTTTATTCTTGAACAGCTCTCAAAGGAGTCTGACAAGGCTGAGTATGTTACCTTTATGAACAGCATGGTTACTTTAGTAATTTTTTCTTACTTCTTAAAAAGATTTTATTTACTTACTTATTTTTTAGAGAGCAGGGAGGGAGTGGGGAGAGGCAGAGGGAAAGGGAGAGAATCTTAAGCAGGCTCCACGCCCAGAGTGGGGCCCAATACGGGGCTCAATCTCACAACCCTGAGATCACAACCTGAGCTGAAATCAAGTCAGATGCTTAAGCAACTGAACCATTAAGGTTCCCCTAAAGATTTTATTTTTATGTAATCTCTACACCCAGCATGGGACTCTTGAACTTACAACCCCGAGATCAAGAGTCACATGCTCTTCCAACTGAGCCAGGTGGTCACCCCAACAGCATGGTTACTTTATTTTTTATTTATTTATTTTTAAAATATTTTATTTATTTATTTGAGAGAGAGAGATATCCCAGGTAGGCAGAGAGGCAGACAGAGAGAAGGGGGAAGCAGGTTCCCCGCTGAGCGGAGATCCCGATGTGGGGCTTGATCCCAGGATCCTGAGATCATGACCTGAGCCGAAGGCAGAGGCTTAACCCACTGAGCCACCCAGGCACCCCAGCATGGTTACTTTAAACCAGGTTACCTATCTCTGCATCTTAAGCCCTTTCACCAGCTTATTCTCCTTGTCCCCTAAGGACGGACATTTTCTAGGTCCCATGATCAGAGTGCATTTCTTCTAGCGTACATATTCTTCACTAATCTACCTCACTCCCATGACTACATATATTGTCCTTACTGGGTGATTCTCAAATATTATCTAAAAATCAAAGTTACACACTTAGCATCCTGTTGTTTACTCCATAAAATAAGTCTGAACTTATCTCAAACTTCACAGGGGTAGATGAGAATTCATTAATTTCCTTTCCAAATTTGTATTCTCCAGTGCCTTTGATTTTAAATGCATCACTACCTTCTCCTTTGCTTGGATTTACAACTCCAGACTTGAACTTCCTCCCCTTGGTGCCTCATAGTTCGTTACCATACCTGCATTGATTAAGTGCCTATCACGTATTTGCTAGTGGGTGAATGAAGTAAGGTTTTAGATGAGGTGCTATTTGCTTCTCATTCCCAGTTGCACTGGTCTGTTTTGGACACTAATCCAAAATAGCCTCCTAAGACACATTTCTAATTCTCTTTTCCTTTAGTCATACAGACATCAGTGTTAAGGTGCTAAAATTCTGATTATGATGGTCTCCCTTTGCAAGAGAGAAAAGCCATTACGGATACATTAGTTTGACATTCCAGGCTCTTCCTTTAGTCATTCTTCCCTTGGAATCATTTCTCATTCACAATTATACTCACCTTCCCAATACTCTATTAGCCACAAATGAATAGCCACATTCTCCTACAATTTCTCTATCTCTGACATCAATTTGACCAAGACAAGGAGTTTGGCATTCATCTGGAAAACAAATAGTTATTAATTTTGAACTATTCCCTTTATTGTCATGCTCCAAAGTCTATGTCTTTGTTCATTATGGTGTGTTATAGTTAAATTGCACCAAGACGCATATACAATCAATTCATAGAAACATGCTTTAGGAATGCTTTTTTAAAAAGTTCCATAGCCATGCATACAAGAGTGGGAATCATTGCTGACTGTAACGCTATCAGAAATCTCATGCATAAAAAGAAGACAATATCACAGATCACTAGATGGACAAATAGGTTGTGTGGGAAGAAATAAGGAAGCCAGATTTTGTGGAGCATGGGTTATTTTTTGGGTATAATAGACGAGAATCCCTTAGAGGAATGTTGATAGCCATTTCAACTGAACTTCAGAGAGAACAGTGGGTAATCTATAGTGACCACAGTAAATGTCTAAGCCACTGAGGACAGATAACAGTGTGAACCAGACTTCTTGAAAGAATGAGAAGGAAATGATTCCCCAGATACCAGTGATCACTTTCTCTAAAAGCCAATTTTTGAGATGAGGGATAATAATTTACAGACAACTACATTATCTAAATTGAAAGTATTCATACTATACATAGTTATTAAGTTATCAATTTATACGTTTTTTATATGTCTAAGGTGTGATTCCAGAAAATGAAATACTAACTAAAAATAAATGCAGGCTAACTAGGGTCTTATGTCAAAACTTACATATACAAATGTGCTTCAACTGACTTTAAAACTAAAACTAGGTTCAGCAGACTCAGAAGTTCTCTGTCTTCTGGCAACTGAAGTTTCAACAAGTTCAAATAAAAGGAGTATAGCAGAGAGTGAGTGGTCTGGTTTTCAGGCCAAGCAATATAGGTTTTAAAACTGGGCTACTACTTACTAACTGCCTAAAAGGCAAGAAATTAGTGTTCCAGCTTTCTATCACCCATAACTGGCTATATGACAATAGACAAGTCAATTATTATCATTCCATCTTGGTTTTCTCACCAGTGTAATAGATATAAACTGAATAACTCAACTCTGGGGAAGGATAAGTAAGCATTATTTTCTTCTTTAACTAGTGATATTACATGGGGGAAAATGAACAAATCCAGAACAAATTGTGCTAGGCTGAAAATACATTTTGGATTGGAGAACAGCAAAATATACTTTCCATTTTGGCTTAGAGATCCATAGTTATTGATATATATCAATGTATTAATATCTAGATACCTGTATCTTCTTATGTACTGTTTATCTATTTGCCAATATATATATGTGTATCAATACTTATTAATAGACCACTCAATGTCTTGTAATTTTTAGATGGGTTGGTTTTGTAATAATACCTCTACCTCACACGTTTGTTAAATTGTCATGTTCAGCATCCTATTCAAAGCAAACAACTATGGAATCAAATATATATCATTAACCACTTCAAACTTAAACGTTTTTATCCCTCTCTCCATTTAATTTATATTTATGTATTTCAATCAGCTGCCTCAAATACCTTGGTTTAAAGAAAAAAGGGAGAATTATAGCTTATGAATAGATTACTGGTAATTATTCACACATCATATTAAATAATTTACATAATTTTTATAAGTAAAAATAGAGATGTTAAGTTTTTCTATGTTGGTTCTATTTTCCAAAAGAATTTTAAATATTTTACTCCATACAAAACTTATTTGGATAAGTGCGTATATGAACATCTTTCTTCTTTAACTGCACCTGTGGAAACTATAATGATTTAAAGCCATGTTTCAAATCCAAGAACTTTAAGAATATAGACCAAGAAAAATACATTATAACGGTAATACTAAAATAAAAGTATTTTTTCAATTTAAAGATAGTTTAAATTTCAGGGTAGTCTGCAAGATTCCACGACTGTGCAACTATGAATACTTTCCTTAAGTAAAACAACAAAAAATATTAATAGTTTATCAGGTATCTACTTAAACAAAAATTTAATTGTCAGAAAAATCTTTTTCAATTTATGAAATATTGGACATTTTATTTTAAAAGTGGAGCTAAACTTCTTTGTAAATAAACCACATCCACTAAACACTTTGTAAGAAATCCATTTTATGTAGTCATCTTGCATACTCATTTTATACTCACATATCAAAGAAAAATGAAAAACACGGATCACAAATGATATTTTTGAAATATTAGAGCTGTTATTTGAGGAAATAAGTTTTGAGAATCTTGTATAAAGAATTCATTTTTTAAAGCATCTGGTTATCTTTCTGACTAAAAATGCAATACCAATTATATTTTATAGGTAGCAATTTCTTTTTATAGTTTAAGAATTGGGTCATAAAAGAAAACAACTGTGGTTAGAATATTTTTAACGTATTTAGGGGACCATAATGAGATCTGAGGCACAAAGTCTGAGGAGTTAGAATTAAGGACAGAAACACATTACTGACTTCAATCATCTTTGGAGACCATCCTTTGATAAAGTTGCTTCCATGTATAGTAGAGACATAATCACTACTTCTATCATTATGAGTCTAAGTTAAGTCTGAGTTTTAAAAAAGAGGTTTTAAAACATGTACCATCTCCAAATTAATATTCAGCTTTGACACAATATGGCAGAAAAGTTATTTTTTCTATGACTTACAAGAGAGAGGCAGAGGGAGCTTAGACACACACACTCAGAAGGTAGCCGCTCATGTGAAGGTGAAAGCAGAGAGGTAGCACCGCGCTGCACTGCTGCCTTCAAGACAGCGATGGGCCAAGGAAGCCGGCTCTGAAATTGGAAGAGGCAAGGAATTGATCCTTGCCTCTGGAGACTCTAGAAGGACAGCGGCCTGCTCACCTTGATTTTGACCCAGTGATGCAGATATATTTCTGGTTTCCAGAATTGTGAGAGAATAAATTCTTAGCATCTTAAGATACCAAGTTTATGGTCATGGATTACTCCAATCCTAGGAACCTAATAGGACTTTCCAAGCACAAAGGCAATGGAAAAATGATGAAAAAATAAACAAGCAAACAGAATGCTTGATTACATAAAATCTTAAACGTACGTATGCCAGAAATAAAATACAAACTAGTAATATTGTTATATTCCAAATATAACACAAGGTTGATAATTCTAATTATATGTATTAAAAAAAACCCAAACACTAAACCCTGATTATAACAAGGTCATCTCTAAAATAAAAAGCTCAAGGGACCATATAATACACATATGTATTTAATGTTCAACCTGAAAAGCAATCAAATAAATGCAAATAAAAGCGAGCTAATATTTTTGCCCCTGAATGACAAAAATCCCAAAACCTATTTGTTTTTTTCTCTTTAGTGGAGGGTGTTATAAATTAAGCACTAGCATACTCATCTCAGAAGAAAAATTATACCTTCCTAGAAAACAGCTTTATATGTATATATGTGTAAGAGGTATAAGAGTGTATTTTATTTTAAAATTAGTCTTAAGGAAGTCATCAAAATGATTTATATAAGGTTACTTATCACAGTGCTATTTTCAGCAGAAAGTGACTGAAAACAATGAGAACATCTACTAATAAAAGACTAGATCTATAGTTACTGTAAAATGACACAATGCAATACAATGATATGGTTATAAATCATGTTTTTAAGATTATACTTAAATGATATCACAAATTCTATGGATGGCAAAATCTGGTGAAATATGAATGCTCAACAAAACTCAAAACACCAAATTGTACACAGTATGAAAAAAACTGTGGAAAGTAAAACAAATCAACAAAAATTTATGAGAATGTAGACTTAAAAAGTAAACCTAAAAAGACTCATTCTCA
Organism: Martes martes; assembly: GCF_963455335.1. Classification (NCBI taxonomy): domain Eukaryota; kingdom Metazoa; phylum Chordata; class Mammalia; order Carnivora; family Mustelidae; genus Martes; species Martes martes. Next base: position 30,770,161 of record NC_137899.1, read on the forward strand.
AATTTTTAAAGTAATTAATTCTAAATGGCAGCTATGTAGCTCAATTAGCTTTCTTATTTTTATTCTCTGGTGGATCCCACAAAGAAGTTTTGGGGCTTTAAAAATATTTTAAATATCTTAACTACAGAATAAAATATATATAGCATGCACTCAGATCTCACCATCAAGATTAAACCAACGTTAACCTCTTGACATACTCATTTCTGATCTATCATATTTTAAATTTTAGAAAAATGGAAAAGATAATAATATAAAAAAGTAGCAGTCCTATCTCCTTCTGATTCCAGAATTCACAACTATCTCAAGGTTGGTGTATAACATTTGTAACTGGGAAACAAATTATCCAATTTTTAAAGAAAACAAATGTCAAACCCAACAACCTTTGGTTAGGAAAAGGTAAGTCAATAAAGAATGATAACGACTTCTAATCTATAACAAACATTTTGATTGGCCAGTTAACAGAGGAAGATGCTAAGGGAAATACCTGTAAGATATTGAATAAATAGCTGTTCTGCCTCCAACATTCATACTTTGAATAAATTCAGCGCCACCAGATTCATGATCCCCATATCTACCACGACTACTACTGCCACAAGGGAGCTGTCTAGGAGAAAATGCCATTGCTCAGAAAGTGTCAATCTCAGAAGAACTTAAAAAACTACACATGTTGACTTACTCAGTGTTCAGAAGTCAAGTATGTGTTGAGTTGAAATTGTTTCTTCAAAATCCTTCAGGCATTATTTATTTTTGGATTACAGCTACACAAATCAACTAAGTAGGCTCTTTATGGTTAGAAAAAGAGATGCATTGAACTACTTTCTGCTCTGTGCTGGATGGCATAAAGCAGTCATTCTCTTGTCACTATCCCATAAGTAAATAAATAACCATACATTCTACCCACCTTTATTGCTTTCTCCTTTCCAGTAAGCAACAAACATAACTAGCCCTAAATGGATACAATTAATCCTAGTTTTCTCTTGTCCATTTTTTCTTCTCCAATACTTTGCTTTCTCTTCAAACAATTTCTAGCCTATCACTTACAAAAAAAAAAGGTGACTAATATTTTATATGAGGGGAAATTATTGATACAGAATTCAAAAATACTTCCAATTTTTGACCACACCATTCTGACAAATTAAGAAGTACAACTACTTTCTGTGTCACTCATGTATATGTGCTGCACATTCCAGCAAGCAAACACTTCACAACAAAAGGGAAGGATGAGATGCGTAACCTTTTGCCGGGAGGTTGTGGCATGTGGTCAAACAACCATTTTACCATAAGCTGAGTACTCATTTGTCTTTTATGGAGAGTCAGCAGATATACATTTAGTTTCCTCTAAAATTTGTCTCTCCTTATTCTGCCTAAAGAGAAAAACTGCCTTCTTTAGTCCAGTTATCTGTAAAAACTAACATATTTTTTTCAGGCACATGTTTCGACAAACAGCGTATCCACGAAGTTTAGAGTGCTAAAAGGTGTTTTCGAAGTATACCACCTAAAAAAAAAATTCCACTTTTTGACATTTTTTGTTTTGTTTTCTTTTGTTTTAATGACACAGTGTGCGTTGGGACAATCTCTACCTAGGAGACACTATAAAAGGTTCCTTAAGACCTTTAATAGCCCAGCATCGCCACTATTAGGGAGTGTAGGGCTTCAAAGAACAACAACAACAACAACAAAAAAGAGAACTGCTCCTCAGAGTGACTGTTCCTTCCCTCATGACACGATCTGGGTCAGGGCAAGGCCACCTTTGGCTGGACATCTGTGATCCAAGCTCTAACCTCATGTGGAACAGGAAACCTGGGTGTGTCTATACTTGGCAAGTGATGTATGATATTTTATGCCACTCAGTATTTTCCCTTCCCTGTTTCAGAGAAATAAAGTGCTTCTCTAGATCCTGTTGGATGCCAGGCATCTGCTTCCTCAAGGGAGCCCCCTCCCCTCCAGCTACTGTTTCTGTAGGTTGTCCAGTATCTAGAGAATCTCTGAAGGCGCCATTCTTCAAATAGACCCTTCTGCTTTTATTAACCCCTCTACCTAAAACTCTTTTAGAGTATCTGTTCTTAGAATAGCCATTAAGATCAACCTCAAAAAGGCATTTAGAACGAAGACTTACATTGGTCACAGTCCAAATTTTTTTAAGCTTCTTCTTGCCAACATATGCATATGCAATCAACATAGCCAGGTCTCCCCTTCTCCAAAGTAGTGGGTTAATTTATTTTTGCAGACACACAAGATTCAGTAAATAGAATCTCAACCATTACTTATAGTGCTAAAAAGTTATTCTTTAAAAATACCATCAAAAACATGTATATTTATTAGAAAACCAAATACTCCATGATACTTAAAGAGACATGATTCCAGGTCTGATATAATGTAATGTATAAAATCAGCAGTGAACTAGAGTGTGACTCCAGCTCTTACTAAATATGTGTTTTTTTCCAAGTCATGTAATCTTTTTGTTTGTTTGTTCGTTTTATTTGACAAATGTCCCTTTACCTTATAAAGTTATTTTAGAAGTCAGGTGAAATAATGAATGTGAAAATGATTTCTATAAAATAAAAACAAAGTAGGTTATGCTTGCATAATGTTCCAAGAGAAGGGAAATAGCTGCTTTCAGATCATTTGCCTCTGTGAACAGTTTTCTTTGTAATTGACCATATTCAAACAAACATATAAGTAATATTAACATCCCATTTCAACAAAGCTGAATTTTTTTCTGCCTAATTGAAAATGATAGACTTCAAAAATTCTAAGACATCCTATTGCAAAGAGGGAAATCTTAGATCAGTTACTGGCTGGATATATAGATATTCTTGCTGTGCTACTTTTAGCAGAAAAAAAAATAGTGTGTAAAACATACAGTTAAGCATAAAAAGGCAAGTTCTTATGTATCACTTGTGTTCCTGAGATGTGTACAAAAATTTACAATTTGACTACATAAATACCTTTTTTGGCCTCTGGGTTAAAAACAAACAAACAAAAATAAAGCAACATCATTTAACTGGTTAATTGCTTCCATTTTGTTTGGAAAACTTAACCTCAATTTAACCTTTGTGGCTACTGTGCAGGTCAAAATCAAATGACTTTGACGATCTCAGGCCCAGAATAATAAACTCTTCAGGGGCTTTAAGCCTCTTTACCTTTAACAGGGGGAACGGAGCAGTCTTCAACTTGTTTGTGTTCGTTGATTGATAATGAGCAGTTTCTCTGTCTACATCTGTGTGGGACTATGCGAGTCTGCTTTAGCCTGCTGGGAGTTGAGTGGAAGGATAGGCAATCACAGAGGGTTTAAAAAATTGTTCTAAAGATGACATTTGGGAGGCAAATATTTTGGCCACAGGCCAAGAGGATTTTTTTTTTTTTTAACTCTAAAACAAGCTTGGCACTTTACATTTCCATTTTAATCTGCTTCTACAATTCAATGTAAATTGATAGTTCACTATTTCTAAGTAATGGAAACTTTCTCCAAATGGCTACCTATAACAATAGGTCATTTAAAAAATATGGGATAAAGGAAAACTTCCAGAGTTACAGTATGTTATCCAGATTTCATCACTTCCTACAACATCTATCAGGAATCAACTCTTACTTGTCAATTACAGAATAATTGATTGTTACTTTTGTTTTCTGTTCAATTTGGCAAAAGAAAAAAAAAAAAGCGCCCATGTCCAGAGTGGAGATAATTTCCTGAAGAATTAAATATATTTTGTTAACTGTAGATGAGACAGTAGTTATAAAATTCATAGAGTTGTAGGGTTTTTTTTTTAATCATAAGAATTTCATAGTATAAGTAAGTTCAAATAGAACTCATGCCTTTTAAGCCATTTATGCAAAAAGGGAAATGTTTGTCAAACTGCAACATACTAATGCTTTAATAACAGTATCATTTCTTTATTCTATGCAATCTTTAATTCTATCGATGTTATGGTGCGTTGGGTTTCCAGGAGCATTGGTTAAAATGAAAAGTACCATTTCCTGATCCAAGGTGCTATGTTTTGGTAAGTCATCAGGAGAGCAGCTGGGTTGGAATTTCTGACTGAGAAACAGCAGGTTAGAAGCCAGGAGGACTGATTTACATGATCAGGAGCCAAGAGTCTGCTTCCAAGTGGACAGGAGGACTTGACGCCGATACACATGGTCAGAAGAACTGACTCCAGGATAAGCAGTGTGTTCTCATTTATCTTTAAGTGAGGACATCTAAGCTTAAGTGAAGACAGGGAGACTGTTTTTGAGCCAGAAGGCTGACTCAAGAAAACTACATTTCTTTACAGCTTGAAAGGCTATCCATGGAGCAGAGGTCCCGCAGAAACCATGTTACACAGCTAGTGACCGCCCCAGTACCCTTTACACAAAACTTATTATTACATGACTCATCTAGCCTCACCACATACTGAGCTTCCCCTGAGCAGCAAAAGCAGTTTGTTGTATCCAGAGAAATCCTTGGGTCACTGAATCTACAGAACTCTCACAAGGAGAAGTAGCTATCCTCTGATTAACCCGGAACAAGAGAACTCAGACCTCCTTGCCTCCTTCTGAGCTGCTAGTTAGACAATGAAGGTTAATACAATCAAGAATGTGATTCAAAGTCCACACAATGAAATAAACCAATTGCAGAGAACATATCAAATATTTATTCCTGGTATCACAACTGGAGAAATTTCCTCTTAGGGTCCTGAGAAAATTGATGTCACATATTCTTAAAATAAGTTAAACCATAAAAATAATATGCCTTTTAAAAATAACATTCTATAATTTGAGAAAAGTAATTCTATTAGGGGTCAAAATGATATGCAACTGTTTGAATATTCAAATCAATCCAAGAATAGACTCTTACAGGGTGTCTTTAGAGGAGACAGAAAGTTCCATCCCCAACATCATTGCTCTCTGGAGAGATTTTGGTATGTACTGAGCAGGAGTACGATCAACATTAGATCACCTGACTGTTACCTGGCGGACCGTGATTCTTTGGTGCTCCTAAACATAGTATCATGTAATATCATAGTCAGCCGTGGGGAGATAGGCCTGGTAATCAGTTATGAGGGATAAAATACGGAGAAAGCATTCACACACAAATAGAAGAATATTGGCCTCCATAAAAAGGCAACCACAGAATAACACGGGAGGAATGAGGTTTTTGGTTTTTTCCCCCAGAGGTGATATTGAGCCTGTTGTAGCATATACAACAAAATGGGATAAACATTTAAGATCCATTGCTGAAAGTGAAGTTTCATCATAAATTATGAACCTGTCAGAAAAGTACTGCTTACCTAAGATATTTCCTTTGTTCTTGAAGAATATTTATCTTTCATGAAAACCAAATTTTCCCATATGTATCAATTAGAAAAATAAGTTCCCGCATAGTAATTCCGGAAGACACAGAAACATTAAAAGTCTCTTATACAACGAAGAATCAAGACATATTGGATGATACAATATAAAATACGTTATTTTACTCTCCTATGCATTTAGAGAAATTGCATTATATAAACTCATCAATTTATTTTAAAATGCCATAAGTGTGAATTTAAATAAAGCTGAATAAGAGAGCTTGGCTCTGAAAGCTTTAGTAAATATTTCCTTCGTGCTTAAGTAACAGATGCTTTGTACAAAGGCTAATGTTTTTCTAAATGCAAGTTCTGGTAAAGAGTATTATATGACTTTTTATAGCATTAATTAAATTACATAGTAAATATTTACCAAGGATCTACTATGCAGGGTTTGGAGATACAAGAGTAGAAAGACAGATCTAGCCCCAGTCCTCACAGAGTTTCTAATTTAGTGGAGAGAAAGTCCAAAAAACCAAAATCTATGATAAGGCTGCAGAATGTCTATTAGATTAAGTGACCTAGTTATCCCCTAGTTATTCGCAACTTTGACGAGCACATTTTTGCAGAGACAAAAAAGTTTGCAAAATAGGTATAGGTATTATATATGTGTGTATGTATATTTACATTATAGCTGGCTATAGATATGTAATGCATGTATTGAGTATGTATGTATCATATGTGTTTATATGTAAATACATGTACGCCGGTACCTACATACAGTAGCATATTTAGCTGTGAAAGGAAGAAGAGAAAAAGGGGAGGGGTAGCTGGTGGGAGGTGCGGGCTAGAGGGAAGTTTTCGATGGAAGAGAATTGTAAAGTCATGATAGGAACTGTCCGGTATAGAAGTAAGAGTGAGGCTACAGGAGTGAAGACGTAGGCGTCAGAATGAGAGCTGCAAGAAGAGAGAATGTGGTCCGGGGCCCAAGTTGAACAGGAGGAAGAAAACATTTGCAGCTGTGTCAAAACGGAATAAGAAAATTACAAGTGATGAGACCCTTATATTTATCCATCGAGTGGCAGCAAGTTGGGATGGTTCTCATTTGATGGCTGTAATTTTCTCCATTGCAGTAAGTGGCTAAATTATCTCTGAGAGGGAGGGAAAGGCTGCAAATAAGAAAGATAAGCACATTTTGAAATGACTGCTGAGGAGAAGCACAGAAACAGTTGATGAGGAAAACTAAGTACCACGGGGCAGAATCAGAGCCTGTTTGGTGCTGGTCATCAGGAGTGTGTACTGTTGCCAACTTACGTTGTTTTGTGATTTTCTCTGGCGATTTCCAGTGGAAGCCTGCAGATGACAGGCGGTTCAAATGATCCAAGACTGGGGTTTAACAGAAAGATGCAGGGGAGATGAACTGGCCTGGAGGAAGGAGGTGTTATCCTGTTGTGAACGGTAAGTTAAACGAGGAAGATGGTCAAGAAATGAAAACATGGTAACCACTGAGAAAACAGAACCACCGGGCTATCTGGATGTGTGAATGAGACAAAGAATGAACTGCTCTATTGGAATCCCTGAATGAGAGTGCCCAAACGAAGGAGGCCGTGATAGATTTAGTCATCTCAATCTTTTATTCCAAAGCCCTCATGGTGATGACAAGGCCCATATGTGAGTAAGGAACTTAAGTCACTGAGGTCGAGACAAATGGAGATGAGCCCAAGGAACTGAGAGGGCAGGTTGTCAGCTGAGCAAAAACAAAGACATTGAATTTGCATAAGATAGCAGTAAGATTTGGATGGGAAAAAACAACTTAAATTGGGTGTTAAACCTTTCAGTAAATAACAGGAAATGATTTAAAAGTCAATGAAACTAACTAGGAAAAAGAATGAAGGGAGACAGAGCTGTGTGTAGGGCCAAAAATTACAAGGACTTGTTCCTAAGAGGTGAGGTGCAGGCTTAGGGACTTTCCTGAGAATTGAAACCAGAGGGCAATGACCCATAATAATTCAATGTGAATTTTAAATAATACGCATTTCATGACAATCCTTACTTACTTCTAGATTCCCTCTTCTTCAAACATCTTTAGAACATTTCTATTTTAGTTGGACAATCGTAAAGTGTACATATTTTAAGTGCCAGATGACAAATCGTTATAAAACGCACGTAACATGTAACCACCACCCAATCAAGATACACACGATTCCCAGTATCCCAGCAGCTCGCCTCTGCTGTCTCTCAGTCATTAGCTTACCCATCTAGAGACGTAATTATTAATCTGGCTTTTACCACCTTTTTTATCATTGTCTGTTTTTACATGCTGCTATGACCATGTCTTTTGGCCTACACATATGTGCCAAAAGGCATTTATAAGAGGTTCATGACAGCATTATTTCTAAAGGCCTTCTTCACATTTTAATGCAGTAAAATTTGACAAGGACTTCCTCTGTGAAGCAAGCGTGCCTTGTTGAGTTCGGTTTTTGACTGGAGATCAAGGCAAAGTGAAAAGTAGATTGAATTTAGATGAGGCTCCAAAGCTTTAACTTGAAAATAGATGATCATGGAGTGAAGTACCGGGAACATTAAGGACCTGGCATGGGCAGGCCTTGGCTCAAAGGTGAAAAATAATACAACAACTAGAAATAACAATCAATATTTTTGAAAATTTATCATCATATAGACATTCCTTGAATAGCTACATGTATATTATCTCTGCTTCCTTCACAACCACTCTGTAAGGCTGATGTTATCTCACCCTCACGTTATACCTGACTCAACTGAGGCATAAAGAATTGAGATTTTGGAGAGCTTACTCCTGTCTCCACCGAGGGTTTCCGTGGCTCCCTTCATTCAAAGGCAACCCTCCCTCAATGCCAGGCTCCTGTTCAACACTGAACTTGACCCTCTCACAAAGACTGTGGAATTTCAACTAGAAATGCTCAGAAATACACCTGCTATGCCACAAGAACTGTTGAAACTTGAGACCCAAAGAAGTACTCAAATTTACAGTTTTTGGTGATTATTTCTGGAGTCTACATCGTCCCTTCTCTCCGGTATAACTAGAAAAGGAGATCAGAGGCTGATCTCCCCCTGTGTCCTTGCTGTATTATTTCCATTGATTGCAAAACTCCTATAATTTTATGCTGAGGTCACAGCCATCATCAGTCGCATTATGAGAAGCCAATATTGCTAATGAAAAAGAGGAGGATGCCTAGTGATTAGTAGCCACACCAAAGTCACTTCCAAAAATAAAAAGAGAAACATTCTGCAGCATGTTTTCTGAGATACAAAGAATTGCCAACGGGTAAAATAGGCAAGACTTTTAAAACTGGAACGTCGTTTTTACTGTGATGGCAGATGAAACAATCCTCCTTCTATCACTTTTTATTCAGCTTTATTGAGTATCTGGAGATTTAAAATTCTTTCCCAAAGCACAAGAATAAACTACAACATGCAATTAGCATTTGGAGCTTTGAGAACACAGTGTGGGTGACAGGGGTGACAATGATCATGTGACGAGGGCAACATCACATCCAACTCAAGGCTCTGTACAGTTGATTTTGCAAATCTGTGGTCCTTTTATTTGCTTAAATACATGCACAATGTAGAGAAAAATCTATGAATGTGACTCTTTCTTTTTTATAAGAAATGACATGTTCAGGTACCTTGAAGAATGTTGTTCTTCCATATTTAGATGTCTATAAATGGTATGTGAATTTGTGAAATGAAGGTAGTAAATGCAGATATATTATATGTCTTGAAATACTAAAAGTTATATTATTATTTGAAAGTAATGATTTATCTTTAACTTGTTTATTTTTGAATGATGAAATATATTCTTAAAATCTTGGTAAAAGTCTTTATAATTGACCACCGCTTGGATACCTAAGAATCCTTTGCACGTTCTTTAGCCTATGACTTTTCAATTATGATTTTATCTAAAAGAATTTTTTTTAAGGGGCAAAAAGGAAAACAAAAGTCTAGTGAATATAAGCATCTGTTTGAAGTATTTGGTTAACTGTAGTAATAGAAATGATGTGCTATACTGTATTTGCTGAACAAAGGGAGCCTACCACACACTCTAGAATAGCAATGAAGGAGTTACTGTTTATCATACTGTACAATGGAACAGAAAAGGCACACTGGCTCTCAAGTTCAAAGGACTTGCAGGAACTTTGGTAACTTTATCCCCTTTAGTCACAAACTGCGAGATGGCATATGGTTAACATCCTTTTTTGGTGTTATTTTTAACCTTGTTTATGAGACATAAATAAAAAGTATTTTGAACCCTATAATGACTTTTCTCCCTGGATAGAAACTCAGTTGTGCCGGGCCAGACAGTACCCCCTTCCAGTTTCACTATTTGATAACTATTCTCTTTGCTGGTGAAGCAGAAATGGAGGCTGGAAAAACCGAAATCTAAAAAGGTAATATATTATATTTTTGCTTTTCTTTTTTCCCCTCTGAGTTTTCCCATGGCATAGGTATTCCAGACCAAGATGGCTAAGATAGTTGAAAGGGAGATTTAGAAAACTGTCAAAAATCATCTGGGAAAAGACAGTGTCTCCACGATTTTCCATGAATCAAATGGTGGTGACAAGGGAATATCGTTTTCTGACTAACTTAATTTCTGACTCTATCACAGCCAGAGGTTTGGTCCTTCTAAATCACACATTTTTTAAGGGAAAAGAAAAAGCTAAAGGAAGTAATAAATGTCAAACACTCATCAAAAACAGGCTGGGCACTTTATTTATTTTTTTTATTTTAGTCTCTACTGGAGTTCTTTGAACTTGTAACAAGTAACCCATCTGCAGTTCAAATCTACTGTAAAGCTAGTTTACCATGCTACCTGTTTTAAAACTTAGATCTTTTCCCCAGGACATTAGGGATCTGGAGCCATAATGGATTCTGAAATTTAGATCTCCATTACCTTTGATTTTCTTTGGTATATAATTAGAATTTCATACAATGTAATCAGGTACCATTTAAAGTATTAAGATGCATAAACATATAGGCACTGGCAGAATGCTCAAATCATTTGTTTTGGGACAAGAATGTGTACCTACGCTGTAACAGTAATCTTCACAGGGAAACTAAACAATGCCTGCTGTGATTTTCCCTAATCATCAACAGTGTGTGTGCATTGGCTCTCCATAAATGAAACTGAAAAGCAATGAAGACCCAGAACAACATTTTATAAAGATGCTAATTTTTGCTAGTTCTTACATATAGCAACAACTGGTATGTTTATATTTACAAATGTGAAGAAAATGGTTTAGATGGAACGAATGTCATGACCCAAATAACTTAATAAACCAATGAAAGAGAAACATGTGGATAAAAATCAGATAAATATGATAAAGATTTCTTGTCCTATTTTGGACATATTAAATAGAATGGCATTTTACTTCTCATGTTTGCACCTTCTCTATGATAACTCAAAAGCAATTGCAAATATTCATGATTTATTTGACACGAGAGAGAACTGCCTCTCGCTTTAAGCTCTGAGGTCAAGTCTTTGTGTTCAAAGCCTCCTTCTCCATCTTTCTTCTGATGGCACTTGCTTACACAGGGTCAGAGCATGACTGGTCCCACCTCTTCTACCATCTAAATTCACATCCAGCACTTCATTTACTAGGCTGTCTCTTCTTGGGGGGTCAGTGGGTGGATGAGAACTCCAGGTACCCAAACCAGTGTTCTGACTTCCAAAAGCTTCTATTTCCAGAGGTCAGAAGCTGCCATTGGCGAGTTGTGACTATTTTATTAAATTCACCTCACTTCCTGTGCATGATGGGTATTCATAGATGGATGTTTGGTAAAGTGATGTTTCTGCCGAACTCTTGAGGAATTCTTTCCCACCACGTGAAAGTTCAAGGGAAAGAGAAAATGTGACATACTAATTCAAAGAAAGATTTATATACTGTACTTTGAGGAGATAATGCTACCCTTTCCAATATCATTCTCTCAACCTTGCAAAAGAAAAAAAAAAAAAAACCTGAAACAATCACTCATGGTTTCTGCATGATTTTACATATTTTCAGACTGGTGAAAATAAATCTTTCCTATGTTTCATTTATTTTGCCATCTGATATTTGAATAATCATATTTTAAATATTTCTGGTGACAATGAATATTTGCCTAGTGTGCTTTTCACAGAGTCCTAGAAACAGTCTGTCAATATTTATTTATTAATCAGGGCTACTTCACCACTCTCAGAGACAATGAATAAATGGTGCAACCAAAATTATAACCTAGTACTCCTCACTTCTAGTCATAAATTCCAACCACAAAACCTCATTCTTCTTTTTAAGGTATTGCCATAGGAAACTAGTCTTATTCTAAAAGCAAAACTCTAGGGATTATCTAAACCAGAAGGGATGATTATTTTTTTCTTTTCTGAGCTGTGGCTTTGCCATCTGTTCTATTTCCCTTGTTGCACAAAACTGGTTTCTGTGACCAAGAAACTGAAGTTCTGGCAAAGAAATTGGATATCTTAGGATGATCTGATGTTTTAGAGACCAGTATGTTTGAACAACTTCAATATTGAGATATCTGTATTTTACTTAACATTCGTATGAATTAGTTTTCCCAAGAACATTAACGTAAAGCCTCAGAACATTCAGAAACCACACTGTATTCCTAACTAATCAACAATGATTAAGAACAACTTCTTCACTCACTTTATACTACAGATGATAGGGTATAGAGAATAATATTCTTCTACTGAGTCTGTGTCACTTGTATATTTTAAAAGAGTTTGTTTTTTATGTCCTGGATTTGGATATCACCTTTAGGATAAATTACTAGCAAGGACATGAGAAAATTTTCTAAATTTCCTACTCCACCCTCTCATTCTGAAAACAGAAATTGGTTCCCTAAAGCTCTGCAAGAATGACCTCTCAATGAAAAGTATGTAAGATATATATACACATGTATATGTGTGTGTATATATATGTTTGCACATGTGTGTGGGGGGAGGGGTGGGAAAGGATCCGATGAGGGGTTTGCAGAAAGTGTGACCTAGATATGCTGCTGAGAAAAAAAGAAGAGCATAAAAATAAACAATTATTATTTAATTTTTCCTGCAATAAATCCTAGGTACTTATTTTAGAAATGAAAACAGGAATATTTATGGTGCTGGGAAAGAATTGGTATCTTTTCTTGCTAAGGTCAAATGTTACTCAGGAGGAGATGGAGATGCCATAAAGGAGGACATTTAGTTAGGAGAAGACATTAAAAGCAGCCATAAGGGAAGAAGTGGGAGATTAGTCCAGTCAAAAAGGAAGTTGAGCCCTAGGAAGTATAACAAACCTTGAAAGGAGGGCAAGGGCCCCTGTTGTTTCTGGTGTGAGGGGGCGGTCTACATTAAGACTCACTAAGGATACCAATATGCATAGCAAGAATTCTGGACGCTCTACATGATCATCTGCCTGAAGTTTTTCAGATATTTTCTATACTTCATTGCATCTATAACAATTAAAATGCGGACTAACATTTAGTTGGTAGTCAATAAATACATATTAAGGGAATGAGTGAATAAATGAACGAATAAATGAATGAAATGATATGAGAATAACCCAAACTTTTAAGCCTAACATACCTTTACAAGCTTTATGGGAGAACAAGATTAAAAAATATATAATTCTTTCCATAATAATAATAATATTTAAACATGTGTTTAAAAAGTAATCTGTACCAGACACTCCAATGGGTACAGCAATTTTATAATCCTCACGGTCATTCATTAAAGTGATCATTGTTATCTTCTTTTAAGAGAGGAGAGCTTCTCTTAACAGATATGCAGGATCCTTTGAACCAATAGCATCTATAAAAGCAAAGTTTTATACATTTGACCCTGTCCCGGAGGACTTTGTACACTTTCAGTGGAGTAAATTTAATGCTACTTCATCACATTATTGCTTTATGTCAATTGAGAAACCATATCAAGTACACCTTTAACATAATTTCTCTTTTCTGGATTGCTGTATTTTCAATCTATAATCATACTACTGTATACATCAATGAAACATATGTAACTTTTAAAAAGATGGTAGCTTTTTTGTATTAAATTATTTTTCAAGAGAGTTGAGCTAAGGAAATCTTAGCTTAGCTCTATCTAGCATTCATATCTATAACTATAGCTATATCTATAAATTTACCTATAGATATGAGTGATAAAACAACTTTTTTTTTTTTTTTTTTTTTTTTTTTTTTACAAATATAACCAGTAGAAAGACTTACACTTAAACCAATTTCTAATTCACCAAGTCTGGGCAGACTGGCCCAATGTATGGTAAACACCTAAATAATTTTTTTCCTATTCATTCTCCATCAGCCTTACAGGCCAGATGAGCATTTCACAAATTATGTACTAAGAGCTTGTAGAAACTCTACTATGGCTTAATCAGAGTCAAGCTTGCACACAGAATAGGCATCTCATGGATGAACCATGGAAAGAAGAAAACATGGTTTATTTGAGGAGGAAGTTGAAGGAGTTGTCTCCTTTTTTTTTTTTAAAGATTTTATTTACTTATTTGACAGAGAGAGCGAGTGAGCACAAGCAGGGGGAATAGTAAAGGAAGAGAGAGAAGTAGGCTCCCCGCCAAGCAGGGAGCTCAACTCGGGGCTCCATCCCACGACCCTGGGATTATGACCCAAGCTGAAGGCAGACACTTAACCATCTGAGCCATCCAGGCACCCCAGGAGGAGTTGTCTTTAAGAAGCTATAATACTGGGTATAAATTATACATTTATAAGTCTTTTTTTTTTAAGATTTTATTTATTTGATAGAGAGATCACAAATAGGGAGAGCGGCAGGCTGGGAGAGAGGAGGAAGCAGGCTCCCTAGTGAGCAGAGAGCCCGATGTGGGGCTCGATCCCAGGACCCTGGGATCACAACCCAAGCCAAAGGCTTAACCCACTGAGCCACCCAGGCGCCCCTAGGTCTCTTAAAATTGGGCATAATTCAAATAAACAGAACTTTCATTTATTTACAGTAACTCTCCTATTTATTAGCCCTTGGACAATATATTTTCCCACTGACTCAATTTTTTAAAGCTATCTTCAAATTTGAAAAGACTTTTCATTATATGCATATGCGATGTTATCTGTCCTCTTATGCAACCTTGTGGACCACAACCAGGTATGTGCAGGCAGGCAAACTCAAGGTCTGGAAGTCTCAATATTACTTGGTAATATTGCAGGTAGTACAGAACACAAGGTTAGAAGTTCTTGCCTCAGACTAGAAAAATCCAGTCTTGTAAGGTCTATGATACTAATGTTGGCTACAGGACATGTAGTATCTTTTTCTTAGCTTGATTTTGTCCTACACCTCCCTTATTGGAATATTTTATACTATATGTCCCTCTGTGTCTATGAAATTCATTCAATAAAAGTATATAACACAAAGTTTTTTGTGAGGATTAAATTAGTTTATATATACAAAGCATTTATAACATATGTGGTCATTGTCAATGCTACATAAGGGTCTGCAGTTACTGCTTGCTCTCTCTCTCTCACACGCGCACACACACACATACACACACACAGGCTTCAATAGTTATCTCTAGAAATGATGTTCAGACTCATTATTTCCTACAACAGATTTTACAGTATTTGAAAGCCAGAAATTTATCCTATATCCCTCCAGTGTTCATTAAAAAGAGAGCACATATGAGATACATATGATAATCATAATCATGTTTCTAGGTCCCGAAAGGAAATAACGCATCCCAATATAAACTGTACCAACAATTACTGCACTTTTTCTTTATAGTGTTAGAACTGACATTTGAGTAATGGAACTAAAAATCTATGCTGACATACCTGAAACTGTGAGATGTAAAGCATAGCACAAGTAATTTCCCTTTAAATGAAAGCTATAAACAAATTATAAATGAGTCAGCATTATCACTACTTCCACCAAAGACGGACATGGAGTATTGATCCTCCACTACTACTTATGACATTATGTTACTTTTTTCTTTTTCTTGTATTAATGCAGTCTGTATTTTTTGTTTCAACCAGATAATGAATATTTTACATCTTCATTAGTCCTTCTTCCTGCCAATACAAGTTTACAAATATCTTTTCAGTTCTTCGCATAGATGGAATACTTCAGACAATCCAACATGATGATTCCAGAATGTGTTACAGGAGAATGTAAATATTTGAGAAAAATAAATAGTAACCTGAAGCAAACTACTTGGGGGGCCCACAACAATGTCAATAACTCTTTCCCCTGTTCTCTTTAACTTTCCTGACTACTTAGGCATTATGCTTCTGGCTAAGGATGGCAGTAGAAGAGCCAAAATTCTATAAGAAAAATTACTCCTGTGGTTTTGTTCTGGCTCCTTAACAGCAATAAATTCAGGGATACCAGATATATGAAGATAACGTATTTTCATTAGATTTCTAACCCAATTGTGGATCCATGTGGTTCAGATAAAATGCATTCATGTACACAGATCTGAGATGCTCGTCATAACCATACAGGACTTTAGTACCCTAGAGCACTATCCATCATGAGAATGAGCCACATTCATGCCTAAAAAAACAAAACACAGTTTTTAATTTGGAGGGGAGAGGGTTTAGGAGCTCTTCTTGAGACCGTTTGAGGCTGACTTGAGCCAGGGCACACTCAGTCTTCTGCATCACTGTTTTGTTCTTCTGTGGAAATTTAGATAACAAGTCATTGTCTTTGGTAAGTTGTTCTGGGTCATACTGTGTTAATGTTGGCTAGTTTGCTTCCAGACTCTTATGAGTTCAAGTTGTCCAAACAACTCTCCCAATTTTCTGAACTAGGTTTCTTATGTGGCCTCTATTTTGATTTCCTACCCTAGTCACCAGCCTACCGGCCCATTTTCCTAGCCACCTAAGGTTCTGCAGATGTCTGAACCCATTTCTCCAAGCCCAGAGAACTCCCAAGATTTCTACTTGAGTTTTGTTTTCAAAACTTCATTTTTTATTATTTATTTATTTATTTATTTATTTATTTATTTATTTATTTATTTTTAAAGTAGTCTCCACACCCAACATGGGGCATGAACTCACAACCGCAAGAACAAAAGTCTTATGCTGTACCCACTGAGCCAGCCAGGTGTCCCTGAAATTTTCAAAACTTTAACTGGGGATTAAAAAATTAAAGAACTACCCCAGGTGTGAGGGCTAGGAAACAACAAGTTTACAATCACATCTAATCATATTTATTTGATTCCAAAACTCATGTACATATTCTCTGAGCTATTGCTTTTGCTCTAGCTTATGCTTCTTTTTCTGTGAATATGAGAAAAAGACCTCTGAACCAAATCTCAGAATTGTAACTATGTTTTGCTCTCTTCTTTGAGTATTCAGAGGGCTACACAATTCTGTTAACAAATATTTTGAATGTACCAGAACTAAATATTTGTGTTCGCTACGTCACCATTCCTGACTGTTTGAAACCCCTCTTCACAGACTTCTATCTGCACTACTCAGCTTCACAAAATATACTAAGCCAGTCACAGGTCTCTGCCCTCCACCTCCCCCATTTCCTCTCTGCCCCAAACTCTGACCACTTTGCTTCCTTGTGAGCAAGCATTCTTGCTTAGATGAAGCTCATGATATGTTTTAAAGCACAGGAGACATAACTGATACACAAGCTGTATATAATAAATAATAAAAACATTGCTAGAAAACTGTTAGAATCTCAGCATGACTGCTTTTTCTTGAGTGTTAGACTAGGAATTAGACCATAATTTAGTAAGAAATGAGGGTCCACTAGACATTTGGAAAGGTCGAAGTGGTGTTTTAGGAAACTTTATGGTAGTACTGCAGTAGCGGGGAAAGCAAGAAGCCATTTTGGCCTTTCACAGCACGAGTGAGAATGGGTATGAGAAAGGGACTTCAAAATTAAACAGTATTAGTGTGAGCCTGTTTCAATGGAATATGAAATCATTATCCTCTGGCAAATTGGGGGGAATTTACATTTTTGAGTTAAGAAGAAATAAAAAAAAAAATAAGAATGACTTATGAGCATCCAGTGAGAAAGAGGTACTATCTAAAATTGGACTGAAATGGGAGGCCAAACACAACTCAAAAAAATTAAAAACATAATTGAAAAGAAACTTGAAGTGCCAACTGGCACCTAAATAGAAGGAAATTGCTTTAGCTGGTGAGTGAGAAAATAGGAATGATGAATTAGCCGAGGTTTGGTCACCAGAGGACTTGCTAGAATGTTTCAGAAACGATGTGAATATTATATACAAGAGCTTATTGAGAATATTTACAACCTTAAATATAAGCATTACCTAATCGTTGATGTGTCCATCAAATCACAGTTACAGATTGTTTATCATACACATAGAAACGACAGATTATAAGTGAGAAAAAGTCAAATTTATGAAAGTCATTTCATATTCCTTAATTTAATTTTCAATATATTGGGTAAAAGTGCCTGTCAAATGAATTTCACCAATTTAGCAAAAGGTATGATGGCAACTTTTAAAATACAGTATTAAGTATGTTATTTTAAATACGTTTTCAAACTCTCTTATCTCTATTCAACTTTCCTATGTATGAGCACATTGCACACACAAATGTGCAGTTATCAACTTCTTAATGGTACAGATCACTATATAGGTTTTTTAAAATTCTCGGAACCTAGTATTTTTTTTTTTTAAGATTTTATTTATTTACTTGACAGACAGAGATCACAAGTAGGCAGAGAGGCAGGCAGAGAGAGAGAGGAGAAAGCAGGCTCTCCATGGAGCAGAGAGCCCGATGTGGGGCTCGATCCCAGGACCCTGGGATCATGACTTGAGCTGAAGGCAGAGGCTTTAACCCACTGAGCCACCCAGGCGCCCCGGAACCTAGTATTTTGCCTAACACTGAGTAAATTTGTCAGAAAACAGTGATAAACTAAATCCTGTACTTAAGCCAACAAAATGCCTGTTATTTTTTAGCAATAGTTCCTGGGTCTTTAAAAATGGAATTTTTCTTCTGAGTATTCCTACATACATAGACCTATGCTTGAAAATACATATGCTTCTATTTGTAATTCCTAATATAATGTAATTACCAATATAATGTCACAATTAACAAGATGATCTTTAGCTTTATGACTACGTCTGTACAAGAGTGTGAAAGTCAAAGCTAAAGTAAAAGTGATTCAGTGGTCATTTAAAATGTCTAAAATATTTAATTAAGTCACCAAATATTCCTTAACACACACACATACACACACATATACTCAAACACACTTATGAGGACTGATTAACAAAATTATATCAGCATTGTTTTTTAGTCACAGCTATGAAATGTCAAGTTGTAATTTTAAGGCAGGGAACCCTTTTCCCATTTTTAAATCATATTAAGTGCTTGTTTATATTTCTCACAGTCTAACAGACTGATTGGTGTATTAATTTCTATTTTTTGTTTGTAACTTGATTCTTTAAGCAATAAGTATGCAAACTGCATTTTAACTGCATTAGGACAGCTTTAAAAATGGAAATGGTGGCTAGGTAACTCTTTCTTTTGTTCCTATTCTTCAAATGTTTTTAAGGGCACCTGGGTGGTTCAGTCATTGGGCATTTGCCTTGGGCTTGGGTCATGATCCCAGGGTCCTAAGCTGGAGCCCCGCATTGGACTCCCTGCTTGGTGGGAAGCCTGCTTCTCCCTCTCCCACTCCCCCTGCTTGTATTCCCTATCTCGCTGTGTCTTTCTCTGACAAGTAAATAAATAAAATCCTTAAAAACAAACAAACAAATAAATGTTACTGAAGAGGATAATCAAATTAATTGATATAAAAACATTTTTGTATTCAATTCAGCAGAGAACCACTACTTTTAGACCCTCCTTCCATATTAGCATCCTGTTTATTCTGGTGAAGCTGCATGTCATTGCAATTTGGTCCTCTTGGTACAGAACCAGGTCTTTACAGCCTTGGTGATTTGTCTGTAAGGTGGAAGTATATCAAACTACCAAGCCACCTGAGGGAACAGAGACCTTCCCCAGGAGATATACACACACATACACACATACATGCATATATACATATGCATGTATATATATTCAACATATATATTCATATACATACCTATGTATGCATGTATATTCAAATATATATTTGTATAACTATAAAATAATATAACTATATAATGTTAAGTATATAATAATATTTATACATACCTATAAATACAATATAGATATTAATGTGATATGTATTATATGTAAAATATGTAAAGAAAATACTCAGCATATCTATACATACCCATATAGATACATAGCATAGTGTGTGTGTGTTTGTGTGCGTTGTGACATTTGCTGTCCCACCTCCAGCCTGAAATGGAATCGTCTCCCTGCAGTAAGAGAATGAAGCCCAGACAGTTTTAGGTCCAAATGAGATAGGAAGGCTCTGTGGACTATTTGAGTGCCTGCTTCAGTAAAGTCTGAGGCAAACCTCTATCCATCTCCTTCCTAGTATTTTACCTCTTAGGCTAAGTTGAGTTCAGTTTATGTAATTCTTGTCCAAAGGGTTTGACTTTCTCAGGTAGACAGGCACTTACTATCAGAGTTGTGAACAATTTACAGCCCTCTATTACTCTACTTTTTCTTTCCTCTCAAGACAGAATGTCAGAATAGAAGCAAAAGGGTTATTATTATAGGCTTAACCTAAATGTGTTCTGATTTACTTTAAAGAAAATCATTTGCAAAGTTTGCTCCTTTAACAAATATCAAATTACTTGAAATTCACCTCCAACTAATCATGACCCATCAGTGTATCCACACCACTCTTGAGAATTGCAAAGCCACCTCAAGGAAAATGAATGGTTCTAATTTGCTACTCACACATATGGCTGATCATTGAGGAACCTCAGGGGGACTCCTCCTGCGAACACACTGAATCTTACTGTACAATAGTAGAAGGCTTTTCTTACTCTCAATGCTCTTTGCTCCCTCCTCTCCTCTTCTTTCTTTCCTTCCCTCCTTCCTTCCTTCTTTCTTTCCTCCCTTCCTTCCTTCCCTCTCCCTCCCTATCTGCCCCCTTCCTTCCCTTCTCATCTTGTCTCTCTCTCTCTTTCTTTGGAAATTCTCCTTCCTTCTGATATCCCTGATCAACAAATAGCCTGAAATTGTCAGCTGGCAAAAAAAAATTTATATACATACATACATACATACATACATACCAGATTATTTAGCAGATTTATCATTGTACAGAATTAGAACACTCTGTTCCTGGTATATCTGATTTGGTTTAATTGTTGGAATTAAAATGCTAATTATTTGATACATAACTCTAAAAATACATGTTAAAAAATAAAATAAAAATATATATCAAGAAAACCTAGGAAGTGAAACATAGCTTTGAAGTAG
Organism: Martes martes; assembly: GCF_963455335.1. Classification (NCBI taxonomy): domain Eukaryota; kingdom Metazoa; phylum Chordata; class Mammalia; order Carnivora; family Mustelidae; genus Martes; species Martes martes. The sequence continues at coordinate 30,790,779 of NC_137899.1, forward strand.
CTTATATTTGGACACAATATCCATGTCATTAGTTCATATAAACCCTGATCAAAACTGGGCCAGATACAGGCATATGAACTGATGGAGATGGGAATTATGTGAGGCTGGCCTTTTAGCATCACAGAAATTTTAGAGCTTCCAGGGACCTAGGAGATAATATAGTCAAACTCTCCAATTTTAAGGATAATTGAATTTAAATCAAGAGAGGTTAAGGGAATTACATTAAAAAAAAAACAGCTAATTGATGGCAGAGCACAGATTAAAATCGGGGTCACCTATCTCTCAAGTCAAACAACCTGCCTCTGTAACATGTTCTATGTTAGCCTAAAATAAAGTTAAAGAGATAAACATTACATTATTATCCTTTAAGTTCGCACAAGGCAACTATCCATACAACATTTTACTTCCTTTAAGAAAAAGTTAGTTGCTTGATATTTCTTTGTGATTGGACTCTGTGGCAGAAATAACTTTTCACTAAATATTGACCTCAGTGTCCTTAGAAATATGCATGCTTTTGTCTACCAACTTCCGCAGAATATATAAACAGATTATAGTAATTATTTTATAATAAAAAGTAACTTTTTAAAAGAAGCATCATATAACTGCTGAAAATAAGGATAAAGCATTTTCTTTAGGATGCATTCACATTGTTTCAAGGCAAAAAAACGTTTTTCTCTCCTACAAAACTTGTTGAGCAAGTATAGCTTGAAGCAGGAATATTTAGATGGAGAATATGATTTGGTATCCCCCTGAGGTAAGATCAGTTTTCAAAGGATTAAGCTTAGAAATCTTCTCAAATGATTTACCTGCTTGTCTGGTTGGTCATAAGAGTTGAGGTGGCACTGAGTCTTGTTTTACTTTTCTACCTGGGTGGGCTTAATTCTGTGAACCAGGTACAGAAATTTTTGTGAATTATTTTCCACTAAAACTTTGCTCTTGGCATGATGGAAAATAAAGACTGAAACACCTGTGTACCAAACACAAACAGCTGCGTGCCTTACAGACTCGCTGCAGCATATACCACATACCAGACCTTTGTTTGACCTGCCCGTGAGAGTGAATGCAGGGGAAGAGTGAACCAAGGGAAGATGACAAATCTGAGAGCTAAATTCCACTCCCCTGGTTCCTCCCAGCAAGTTTGAAGGACTTTTTTCTTTGGGATCTAGTTTACTATTCACTGGCTTGAGCCATAATCTTTTTTTTTTTTCTGTTCTTATATAAAACCATGTTTTATTGATTCGTTTTGCTTTCCTGGTTGGTAAACCTCAGGGACACATGAGGATTGGGGTGTGTGTGTGTGTGTGTGTGTGTTTGCATGCTCACGTGTGTGCATGTGTGTGCACGTGTGTGCACGTGTGTGTGTGTTTTAGGGGGAAAAGGGAATAAGAGACAGCTGAAAATATTAAATTTTAAAATAATCTATTAATTAACTTTTTTTAAAAACATAATTAAAAAGAAGCACAATTTATAGACAGAAATTGTGTTTCGTGAGTTCTAGCCACAGAGCAATTTCTATAAAATGTAACTTTCCAGTAGATTATTTCTCTCAATCTCTGGGGCAGCTGTTCACCTGGTGAATCGGTTGGTATTTGTTATAGGACCCAATTTCTCTGCTTCTATTCATTCATACTTATGAAGCAATTTGCTATCATGGGACAAACTGAAGAACCATTATCTTTCTTAAGACTTACACAGGGACTAGATATTGTAGACAGTATCATCTTTCCTCCTAATCTCATTCTGATTTCCTCTCTCCTCTTTCTCTTTCTCTGCTTATTTTTTAGTTACCTCCTCTGAAGTGCACTCAGTTTAAAAAGACACAGATACATACCCATTTGAAGCTAGTAAGGTATGGACCCACAAAACAAAACTGGTTCAATAGTTTCAACCTGAGTCAAAATTAATACTTCTGGACAATTCCATTCACTAAATCTTGAATGGAAATATCAATATGAATAAAGGAAAAAAATCAGATCATCAGACTTATAAAGAAGTTCTATCTGGCTTTTGAGTATTATTAGAAATTCATTTTGCCAAATGTCCAGGTAATTCTGGTACTTGCGCAGATACTAGCAACACAATCATAAACTTCCAAAAGTCGCTGACTATCCTTTACTTTACAGTGACCGGCCCTCACCTTTAACCTTAATCCAGAAAGATACAGGAGGGTCTGGTGAAGCGGGCTCAAATCTGGCAATACTCTTCAAAGGTTATGTCTCACTGAAACCCAGCCAGAAAAACCATTCCCAGAAATTCAGGAACACACACTACCAAAGAGGCAAATATTATGATTATAATAACATGCTTCTCATAATGCAACCTTTGTCTTTGATGTGAGGAAATAATGTGTTATACATCAGGACTCCTTTCAATTACTAAATGAAATTACTTAGTGTGTTTGCTTGTCATTGTGTTTCCCACCAATTTATGACCTTCTTTAAGGCAGGTACCATGTCTGTCCTGTTGAAAGATAAACCCAGAGTGTCCAGCACCTTGGCTGTCGCAGCTTGGATAACTGATGGAATTTATGAATATAATAACTAAAACAGAACTTTCAATTAGCTTGGTAAAGTTATATCACAGTTTATGTCTATCGGGCCATTACAGTTGATCACATAAAAAAAAAAAACAAAGAAAATGTAGAACTTGTGAAAAGAAAGTCAGACATATTCAAGATAATTTTACATGAACCTGTTGTTCATTTTATGGAATATGAAATTTTTTTTTTGCAATAACTCAAGATCTAATACTTTTAGATGCTTGTCACTTTACTAGTTTGTTAACCCAATAATTTGTAATCACCTATAATTATATAATGGGCTGTTTACATCCATTTTATCAGTAATTAATACTAAATTTAGTTGAGAAATAGCAGTAATAGAGTAAATACATTTATTATTCAATTCAAATATGTTAAGTGACTTTGGCTAAAAGAACTTGAGTTGAGGAAGTAGGCAACAGAATAAATATCGGTAATAACATCTTGGCACATTTTTAAATATCATTTTCCCTCACCAATAGTATTTATTGGCTTTATTTTATTCTTCAAGTTATATCACTCATATTGACTGTAAATGAGACTAGATTACGAAGTCCAGTGCTGAAAGATATTTTCCCACACTTCTACCAAGTTAACCATAGTACAGGCAGGTCAGATTACACCATTATCTCTGAGCATCTGGAAAACCTATACTATATAGTCCCTAGGCACCAACAAGAAACTCTTCAGGGAATTTTCTATTTTTCTAGCCTAGCTTTTTTTTTTTCACCTTAAGAAATAAATAATAATCACGAGCTGAAATGTAAAGGCAGTTATTTTCCAACAATATATTATATCATCCAAATGGCAACAGTGATGTTTTTCAACATTGTCCTTCTGAGGGTATGTCTACCTCATTTCAGAAATATGCAGTATGCTTAAAATTCACAGATAGATAGGTAGGTAGACAGATCGATCTATATGTCCATCCTAGAATCACAGATTTCATATTGAGAATATATCAATATTATTTGTCAGGTTCTTTGTTAACCAGGCTTTTGCCAATGGATTAATGTAGGAGTGAAAATTTTAATACCGCTATTCCAGAAAGGTCAAATAACTGAGCAAGGGAAATCTAAATCCAACTAAATTTTCAAAAAATGCTTCTTAACACTATCTTTGCTTTTCTTTAAACTTAGGTATTCATATCAAGGTCAATAACATCTTAGAAATAGTGGTATACTAGCAATATTCCTCCATCCTGGCAATTTCCAAAATGTTTTCTATAGGAGATTAGTTTCCTGGAATATTAATAGTCATTACTCAGTAAAGTTTCTGAAATTTAAGATGCTTAATTAATGCTGAAATAAAGAAAGTCAAACAACAAATCTGGCTACTGTAAGAAATTCTATGACCATTAAGTATGCGAATGTGCAAAGTGAATTTGAGGAGAATAGTAAAATATGAAAGTTGTCCTACATTTACTTGAGAGTGGTATCTTTCCCCATGGCAGATTGGGAAGGTCAGTGTTCCAAAGACCACTTTTTGGGAAAAGTTGTTCCCACCTAAACGTTTCATCTCTATGTGAAAAATACCAAAATACATTGTAGGCAGTGCTGGGGATGCTGAGGGAGCCATTGTATATGACTGGACATTCTCTAAGTAGAACATATATACCTGCAATTTGAATTTTTGATGGCATTCCCTGCCAAATGTCTGCTATGTTTGGTAGGCTTTGTATCCTGCTTCATGTATTTTCTCCACTATGAAGTATGTTTTTTGACAGATAACCCTACCTTCCTTTGATTTCCAAGGAGGCATTCAGTTGCTGGTTCATTTGAGCCCTCCCCAAAAGTCCTTACACGTCTCATTCTGTGGGTCACTCACATTTCATCACTCATTCTCTAAAGTTTGTTAATCTTAATTCTCTTCAGTTTAAATAAAAAATAATAGTGTACTTACATGAAATGGCAAAGAACAACTATGTAAGTCTTATTTCCTTCAATACAGACGCTTAGAGCTCAAAAGGGTTTCTGAGACTATATGCACATCTATCAATTTAGAATAGGGCCCATTTTTCACCATTTCAATTTTCTCTCTTGATTTTTCTGCTTAAATGTAAGTATTTCCACTTTCAGAGTACATTTAACTTGTCCCAGGTGAAGTTAAGTGGATGATCCACTCTGCAGTTTGCAGATATGCCTTCAAGGCTCTCCAGGCCACTCTCAGCTTGGTTAAGTGGCTTCCTCCTGTTGATTCTGCCTTTCCCTTGGTCAGTAAACAATGTGCAAAGCAGGAAAGGTCTCTGAAATTCCTAACAATTATTTCCCCCTCTTCCCACAATTAGGGAGCAGTGAGAGGAGAGAGAGGAGGGAAAAATACACAGTTCTGCTTAGACTGTCACTTTGCATCAGTATGAGAGGGAACACATATTCCGGGCCTGAAAGGGGCTGCCGGGAATAATTAAGCACGGGGCTCAGAGTGAACCTGGGAAACATTCCAGGTTTGCACAAGTCAGGTCTTCACTGTGTGATCTCCAACATAACGAAAAAAATAAAATTTTTTTTTACCAGAGTATATGGTCATTCATCTTGAAATTGTGTACATGTACTATACTTATACATTACATACATTATTAAACACCCAGAAGAGAAATTTCAAGTTCATGTGATAAACAGGGTGACCAAACGATTTATTTTCCAAACAGGATCTCTTTTGAGAACAAGAGGGGGTGCTATTAATAATTATATTAAGACAACTGCTGTAAATTGGAACTCCCCAAGGCAAAGCTGAATGGAGGAAATGCCTAACAAAGAAGATTAAATTTAAAATATTTCAAATGTCTTACTAATTATACTGGCATTATACTATTATTAGGTAGTATCTCAAAGTGCGATATACACTGGGGGCTAAATTCACCATTAACTATAGAAATATTAATCTATATTTCTATATATATTAATCTATATTTCAAGTAGATATTTTGATTTAAAGGGTTTCACCTTACTACTTAGTAAGTCCGACTGTAACATCATTATTTTTTTTACTTATGATTGAGACTGAGGAAGAATTAAAAGGGTTAGCTCTGTCACTTTTTGTTTTCTTATATTCACAAAAACAAATTTGCAAAAATATTTTACAGTCTCTGTTCTGTTAGTTTAATTATTGCTAGGAAACATAATAAATAATAAAATCCATAAATCCAATCCACGTACCAGGCATGATGACAGATGCTATATGTTTGCTCTCCTTTGTGGAACTTCAAACTCTTACCTCAGGTTATCAGGTATTAATAATATGAGACAATCTGACATTTGGGTGAAATAAAAGCACCAATGTGAATATTATATTACATATACGTAAACCTTTATTTACTTTGTAGTTTTCATACAAATATAAATAATCATTCTGATCTTTCCAAATTTCAATCTTCTGTACTGCTTGGGATGCACATACCTAACATTACAGCTGTTTACCTAGACCAGTGTTTTGTTAACTGTCATGTGCATATGACTACCTGAAGTTCTGGGGAAAATACAAATTTTGATTGAGTTGATCTGGAGTATGGCCAAAGATTCTATATTTCTACCAACTTCTGAAGTATTGCTGGTCTAAGGACCACACTTTTAGTTGCAAGACTCCTAGACTTAGACTCTATTTAATACGGTAATTATTAGGCACATGTACCTGTTGAGCATTTAAATATGTAATCTAAGTTGAGATTGACTGTAAATGTAAAATACACACCATATTTCAATGGCAACATGAAAAACATTTCATTTATTTTAATATTGATGATATGAAACAATAATTTTGACCCTAATGGTATATAAATGGTATTTAATATAGAGTATGGATGTATTAATGATTTTTAACATGACTACTAGAAACCTCAAAATTATTTGTGTGTTTCACATTATCTTTCCTTTGTATGCTGTACTCAAGTTCACAGAACAATGTCCTGATTATATAAAGTGATAGTGAAAACATTTATTATATGCCCCAACTAATATTTCCAGAGTTGCCTTTTGCCATTCCTCATTCCATGCCCTAAGTTTCAGTTCCATGATGTTATTTAGTATTCACCCAAAATCTATTCTTTCATGTTTATCCAATAAATATTTAGTAAGCATCTACAGTGAACCAGGCAACACTAGCAGGGAAAGGGATAGATAAGGCCCAGCTTCAATAAGCAAATTACCTCCAATTCTTATTTCAAAAAGGAAAATTCCTTTTATCTCTTATATTCCTCTCTTGCTTGCTTTCTTCCCCATTTTTTTGAGAGTACTTGCTAGCTTCTTAATCTGTACTTCTATCGTGACTTGTATGTATTTCGCAAAAAGCATTTCCTTTTTTTTTAAAGATTTTATTTATTTATTTATTTATTTATTCTTTAAAAGATTTTATTTATTTATTTGACAGAGATCACAAGTAGGCAGAGAGGCAGGCAGAGAGAGAGAGAGAGAGAGAGAGAGAGAGGAGGAAGCAGGCTCCCTGCTAAGCAGAGAGCCCGATGTGGGGCTCGATCCCAGGACTCTGGGATCATGACCTGAGCTGAAGGCAGAGGCTTTAATCCACTGAGCCACCCAGGCACCCCAAGATTTTATTTATTTATTTGATAGAGATTACAAGTAGGCAGAGAGGCAGGCAGAGAGAGAGAGGAAGCAGGTTCCCCGCTGAGCAGAGAGCCCGATGCGGGGCTCGATCCCAGGACCCTGCGATCGTGACCTGAGCCGAAGGCAGAGGCTTCAACCTACTGAGCCACCCAGGCGCCCACAAAAAAGCATTTCCTAATGTTATATTTAATATATACTAGTAAAACTGTATTAACTACATGTTTTCCCAAATACAGATTGTTAATTAAGTCTTTGATGGTATGATTTAATCACCATATCTCCCATTAAAAGCACAATTTCCAGCATATAGGTACTGAATAGACCAATTTTTGAGTGTATTGACTATTTCAAAAATTAGATGGTAAAAATTTTAAACATCAGTCACTTCCACAATCTAATTTTAAAAATCAATACTTATTTTATTTTGATTGCCATTTGGCATGGTTCACTCTAGCCTTCCTTCTCTTATTAAAAATACCTTATGTAGTAAGGTACTGTCAAGCTCAGCAGATTTAAAATCAACTCAGCAAAATTAGAGCCATACTTAATGATTGTACTAGACTTCAAGCAATTAATTTAGTCTTCTTGAATATTGGTCTTCTCATTATTAAGATGGTTTTTGGGGAGCCTGGGTGGCACAGTTGGTTAAGCAATTGCCTTAGGCTCAGGTCATGATCCCACAGTCCCAGGATTATCGGGCTCCCAGCTCCGCGGGCAGTCTGCTTCTCCCTCTGACCTTCTCCCTTCTCGTGCTCTCGCTCTCTCTCACTCTCTCTCTCAAATAAATAAATAAAATCATAAAAAAAATAAAATGGTTTTTAATTACCACTGCATATTTTTGTTGAAAAGATCGAAAGATTCAAATAATGAAATAGTGCCCAGTTTACAGCAGTCCCTCAATAAATATGAAATCTAACTGGTTAAGTCTTGGTCATTTTATTTCCTTTTTAGTAATTAAATGTAAAATAATGCTTGGTAAGTAGGGCATTAGACCACCTTCATGTTGTGGGTAAAACTTATGGATTTATATTTACCTAATGTCAAGCAGTATCATTTCCCTCCACCTCAATTATTTCAGGTGTAAAATGAGGGGACTGGAAAAATGGCATTCTTCTATTTCTAAAAGTCAGTGAGTACTTGGAGATGATGATAAAGTCTTGAAAAAAAATTAACAACACTAAGCTTTTTCTCTTCTTTCTTTTTTTCTTCCCTCTTTTCCATTTCAGTCCAAAAGTCACTGCACAGTCACAGCTAATAATAGATTGAAAATGAATCTATTCTATAGACCCTACAGACATGAAAAGCATTATAATGAAATACCATGAACAACTCTATGTCCATAAATTTTATAACCCAGATGAAATGGGCCAATTCCTTGAAAGACAATAATTTACCAAAATTCATATAAGAAGAAATGTGCTATGAGAATTGACCCATATTAAAGAAATTTAATCAATAGTTAATAACCTTCCAAAGCAAAAAGCATCAGGCCCAGATGGATTCAGGCATGAATTCTACCAAACATTTAAGGAAGAAATTATATCAATTTTCTATAATCTTTTTCATAGGATAGAAGCAGGTGGAATACTTCCTAATTCATTTTATGAGTCCAGCATTTTTTATTTCCAACTAGACAAAGAATTACAAGTAACAAATATTACAGATCAACATTTCTCATGAACATAGATGCAAAAATCTTCAATAAAATATTAGTAAATCAAATTCAACAAGGTATAAAGTGAAGTACACATCACAATCAAGTGAGATTTATTTCAGGTATTGAAGGCCAATTAAACATTCAAAAATCAATTAATGTAATCCATCACATCAACAGGCTAAAGAAGAAAAACAAAATGATTGTGTCAACAGATGCAGAAAAAGCATTTGCCAAAATCCAACAACCACTTATGATAAAAACTCTCAGTAAATAAGGGATAGTTGGGGGCCTTCCTCAACTTGATAAAGAATATGTACAAAAAACATACAGTGAGCATCATACTCAGTGAGAAACTCAAAGCTTTGTCTATACAGAAAATCTAAAAAAAAAAAAAAAATCAAAGAGAAAACTCCTGGAACTAAGAAGTTATTATAGCAAGGTTTCAGGATACAAGGTTAAGAAACAAAAGTCAATCACTTTCCTTTTTAGGAATGAACAAGTGGAACTTGAAACTAAACACAGCATCATTTAAATGAAATGAAATACTTAGATATAAGTCTGATGAAATATGTACTAGATCTATATGAGGAAAACTACAGAACTCTGATGAATTAAATCAAAGTAGAACTAAATGAACAGAAATATTATATGCTCATGGATGAGTAGATTTGACATTGTCAGGATGTTGGTTGATCTGTGAATTCAATGGAATCCCAATAAAAATCCAAGCAACTTATTTTACAGATATTGACAAACTGATTCTAAAGTTTATATGGAGAGACAATGGACCCAGAAAACCAATACAATACTGAAGGAGAATAACAAATACGGAGGCCTGGCATTACCTGACTTCAAGGCTTACTATTAAGCTACAGTAATCAAGACAGTGCAGTATTAGTAAAATAGTAGACAAATAGATCAATGAAACAGAACAGATAACCCAGAAATAGACCCCTTCCTTAGGTATGGTCAACTGACTTTTGACAATGAAGGAAAGGCAATACGATGAAGAAAAGATTACTTTTCAATAAATGGGGCTGATCAACTGGACATCCACATACAAAAAGATGAATCTAGATCAGATTTTACCCTATTAACAAAAGTTAACTGAAAATGGGTCACAGACTTAAACATAAAATGTAGTGATAAACCCCTAAAAAATAACACAGGAGAAAACCTAGATGGCCTTGGGTGTGATGATGACTTTTAAGACAAAATGCCAAAGGCATGATCTCGGTGACTCAGCTATCAACTTGGTAACAAGTGTTCCACTCTGGTAGGGATGTTGATAAAGGGAAAGGCTATGTATGTGTGGGGGTGGGAGGTACATGAGAGATCTCTGTGCCTTCCCTTCAATTTTGCAGTGAATCTAAAACTTTTCTGAAAAAAAAATGAAGTCTTAAAATACTTGTATCTATTAATAGGAAGTCATGGTTTAATATATAGGTACAAATATAGATATAGAGAGAGATGTGAAGCTATGTATGGGCATGCACGTGTGTGAATATTTGTATTTCCTAGTTCTTTCTGTCCACTGAGAAGGCCTCTGAGTACCAAAATCCCCATTAACAAGAATTACATCTAGCACTCAGACCTTGGTTTCTACACACTATTTTCCACTGAAAGGAACCAGGGCTCCTTGAAGAAATGGCTAATTTCTGAGTTCCAGCAGAGAAAGTCCTAGAACATCGTGTTGTCTCAGATAGTAATGAAGTACTTAAAGAATGATTTGAATATGTCAAAATGACTAAGGCTCTAGCTAAAAGAATGCTCATTGGTCAACTGTGGACAATTATAAAAATGATCCTAAAATGCTGAATAAAATTGGCATCCATTGGTTCACACTATAATAAATGAATAAATGAAGTGGGAGAAGATTAATATCTTTCTTACAGTAGAATATCAACTAATAAATATATTGGTATGAATAAAATCAGCAAATAATCATCAATAATGACCAAAGTAATACCACAGGCAAGAATTATCGATAGTTTTTAAAATTAAAGCGAGAAATGGGATGAGGAAAAGAATATTCAGTTAGTTTCAAAATATCTTTCTGCAAAATACTAACTGATTACAAAGAACAAAAGAAATGTACCTTTCTAGTGGAGAAACCTGGCAGTGGCCACCTTAATCAACTACTAAAGTTAACACCACCCAAAATGGGACATATCAATATCATACGCTCATTGATAGGATACAACAAGGATAAGAAACCATGCTTGTGCATTCCTGGTCAAAATGCACAAGTTAGGTATAATCTTGAAGAACATAGACAGTCCTGCATTGAGGCATTCTATAATATGAATGCCTTATATATTTTCAAGAATTTCAAGTTTGTAAAAGCGAAGGGAAAATGAGGAACTGCCCTCATAGAAGGAGATGAGAGTGACATGACCACTGGGTGCTAGGGCCCATGCTGGATTGGATTCAGTTGTGATCACTGCCTGAGCAATTGGCAAGAGTGAATGGTGGGTGAAGGGCACGTGGCTGTTCTTTGTAGCATTTTTGCAGTTTTTTGGCAATTTGAATTTTTTTCAAATAAAATTAGTTTAAATCAAAAGATGAAAGCAAAACGAAACAGAGCAAAGCATTGTGTGTGTGTGTGTGTGTGTTTAATAATAGAAGGTAATAAGTGTGTGTGTGTGTGTGTGTGTGTGTGTGTGTGTGTTTAATAATAGAAGGTAATAAACATTTTTTGCAGGTAGTCAAAAGTATCAGATTTGAAGCTAGTGTGTTCACAGAGATGTGTGGTATTTGTCTGTTGCTTATTTACTCCTAATGATCATATTTTTTCCCTTTCTTGTGCTGACAAGTGACCTCAAATTTATGTAGATTATTCCTAATATAATCATGTAGTATTGTCTGACCTCCCAATCTATTTAGATGTTCTTCACTATATATTTTCCATAGCATTCTTTGTACAGCTCTATTAGCACAAATCAGTGTCTCTCGAGCTCAAATGTGAGCTCTTTGGTGGAAGGAAACTTATTGTAAAAGATCACTATTCCACTGCAATGAATATCAGAGTTAAAGTTACAGTATGTCCAGATTGTGAACTATGCATTTTTTATCAGTGTAAAAGTAACTTTGTCTTATTTAATCTTCTTTTTCAGTGAAATATCTGTACAGAAATATTAAAATTGCACTGTTTTTTTTGTTCTCATTTTAATGACCAGGTAGAGTTTCATCCATTATTTGGCTTTTAATTTTTCTGTTAAAATTTACAAAGTTCCAGGGGCACCTGGGTGTTTCCTTCAGCTGAACATCTGACTCTTGGTTTCAGTTCAGGTCATGGTCTCAGAGGTCTTGGCTTCTTCCTACCCAGCGAGAAGTCTGTTTGTGATTCTCTCCCTCTGCCCCTTTCCCTGCTTGCTCTCTCTCTAAAAATAAATAAATCTTTAAAAAATACAAATTTCTATAATAGCAAATTTTAGGCATTTCGTCTTTCAAATAGCATTATCACTAAATTTAGGTTTTATTTTCTTTTCCCCCAAGTAAGAGAATATATCTTTTAAGATGGAATTTTCCCACTTGATGATTATAACTCATACACTTCTTTCTTCTTTTCTTGAATCCTGTGTATCCTTGACATCCCTTCTATTCTTATTATATGGGTTATGTTCAATTTGATCTTAAATTCACTGCTATGTAAGAAGACACATACTGTGTTTAAAATTTGCCTAAGTTTTTCAAAAGCATTTGTAAAACCACAGTCATTGTCTTTAACTGTTTAAAGTTTTATTTTTTGGATAATTCAATTCTTCTTTTTTTTTTTTTAAGATTTTATTTATTTATTTGACAGACATCACAAGTAGGCAGAGAGGCAGGCAGAGAGAGGGGAAGGGAAGCAGGCTGCCTGCTGAGCAGAGAGCCCGATGCGGGGCTTGATCCCAGGACCCGAAGTCAGAGGCCTTAACCCACTGAGCCACCCAGGTGCACCTGGATAACTCAATTCTGATACAAGGATTATATTCTTTTTTTCCTTCTTCTACATTACTGAAAGAGTTGGATGGAGATGTGTGAGATTGGTACAATAATCATCAATAGAAGTCCGTGGTGTTAAAAGAGAAGGCTAGCTCTAGGGTGACCACTTGAAGAAAACAGGGGGCCGTCTGGGGAGACTGCTGGACATGTTTCAGTGCTACTCCCAGGGAGCCACGGCAGCTGTTTGGAAGTCAGTTAAAATCCAGAGTTAGTGTGTGAATAATTAAGTGGGAATCACCCAGGAGATATTTTTGGGTGGGACTGTATAGGAACAGCTTACTCCTCCCTCCAAGAAAATAGGGGAAAATGATTTAGTTCATCACCAGAAGCCTGGGTTTCTCACATTCAAACCATATTTTTCTCAATTTGTTTCCACTTGAAATTATAATCAATTTCTCATAAGCTTTATCATTAAACAATATAATGTGGTGTTTAAAAGAACAGCCTTTTTAGCCACAGTTAATAGGTTCAAATTCCAACTCTTGTTGACTAGGTATTAAAGCATCAGGATTTTACTTAACTTCTGACCTCAATTTCTTCAGCTGAAAAATGAGGATAATTTATGGATAACAATAAAATATCTTCAAAGATAAACTGAGTCACTACATATGACTATGTTTGGCTGACATGGTAAGAACTCAATAAATGTTCACTGTCATTATTAAAATGCTTTTTGATAGTGTTGTGACATTTTCCTTTTTTGTTTGTTTCACTTTTTTTTTTTTTTTTTAATTCTAGTTTGTTAACACATAGTGGAATACTGGTTTCAGGAATAGAACTTAGTGATTCGTCACTTACGTAACACCCAGTGCTCATCACAATTGCCCTCCTAATACCCATCCCCCACCCACTTCCCCTCCAGCAACCCTCCATTTGTTCTCTAGAGTTAAAAATGTCTTATGGTTTAACTCTTTTTTTTTTTTCCCCTTCCATGACATTTTTTTCTTTCATATCTTCATGGATAATTAAAAAAACCAGAGAAGCAGCCATTATACGTGTTCCCCAGAAGCTCTATTAAAGTATAATTTCTTGACCATCTATTCAAATGATCTTTTCCATAACATTCAAAATTGTCAGGGCTCTTGACTGCCACAGGCCTACATTACCAAAGATGACACCTGTCAACACCCCCATCCACACCTACTCATCATCTTTTTCTGGAATAAATCCACCTTTTTCAATTAGCTTCAAAGTAAGCTCACATTTTAAAACCATTGCTGGACTCTCAAAGCTAGTTTAGAAGTCTTTTTTTTTAACCCTTAATTTTCTAGAGGACTATTTGTTGCATTTCTTTTTGTGGCTGTTACAAAGCACTTTCATTCTCTTTAAAATCACCACATTATTTCCCAAATCTCCAGAAATATCTCCTCTCCAAAAGCTTTTGGCAAGCTCCTTTTTATGTTAGTAATTAAACAGATAGTATAATCATCTTTGTAATCTTTTTTCTCAACCTCAAAACTTTTTAAAATTTCATGCTATCTCTATTGACTTTCTCCTCCGTCTAATAACAAACATAATTAAATCTTTCTAACCCTAAAACATCTTGTCATCTTCCCTTCTTAATGTTGGAAATCTCTACTCTCATTCTTTTGTGTTGCCTTCTTTACTTGTTAGATAACTTTGAACCAGGATTTCCTAGAGGATAAATATTTGTCTTTCTATATAGTAGAAGTTGTGCTCTCTTTCTTTCTTTTAAAAATAAAATAAAGTATTACAACAAAATAAATTTAGGAAAAAAGTGAATAAAATAGTAAAATTATATAAGTTATGCAGAAGGTTAATATGGATTGTTAATCTTCAAAAATTCTGTATGGGTGCATGTGCATGAGTGTGTATTTGTGTTTGAGAGTGTCGAGGTCATGGGTTGTATTGGGTAGTCTGGCTTCCAAACCTACTTGAACACTTAAATCTTTGTTGTCAGAACACCCAAGATGATACCATTCTACAATCAGTATGCCAATGAACACATGCTGACCATGGACACAATCCATGCAAACACAGATACACACATGTGTTAAACTGTGTGTTCATACTTCTAAATAGGTGCATAAGGCTGAATTTATAGTAAAGTCTAAATTGAAGTGAAATTTCAGCACCTATATTCTCTTTTAAAGTCAGTGCTATGTATATCTGTCTCTAAGTGTTTGCTTTACCTCCTCGCTGACTGTGGTTAGTAGGAACGGCAAAGGGACCATTTACTAGGGAAATATTTAACCTGGTTCTCCTGATTGCCTAAGACTAGCTTCTCTTTATCATTCCCTAAGTACTATCTTTTCCTTTCTTTCCCCCCACGTATTATGATTCAGAAACAATCTGAAAAGTAGACTTTGAGATACTAAAACATCAGATATAGCCCTACATCTATTCTACTTGACAATATCAGCAACTAACGTCATTAGACTTTTCCTACACAATTTCAGAGTGAGATCAGTCAGGGGTAGGTAAATAGATGGCCAACCTTAGAGGGTAAAATGCTTCATTTCCTCACACTCATCAAAACTGAAAAACAACTCTCGGCCTTCAATTTGAGTGCCTATGTTGTAGAGTATTGAGCAATTCAAACGGAATGCTGTTTAATCCCCTTTAATCATTGTATCCTATGAAGGGAATGACTTTTTCAAAGTTATAAATAACCAAGGTCATGAGGTAGGAGAATGTGCTTATTTTTTAATCTCACTATCAAAACTTTTTCCAAATTTCTAAATGATCTTTCTTTTCTGATTGATGGGCCTGTTAAGTTTGTGGGAATAAAAGCCAAACAGACATATATAGAAGTTTTCTTTACACACTAAAATTCAATTCCTATTTAACACAATGGGGTCACCAAACATCCGGTAAAGCTTTCGCCAATGTTTGTGTTTTCTTGCAATTAGATGAAAATCAAAGCCATGTGACACCAGCAGTGAAAACAGCAGGTCTCAATGTGTGCTTGGTGGGACAGATTCTGTTATTTTTCCTGTACTCTTTTAAGTCTTGAACGTTGTAACCAAAGCTTTAGTATTTGTGCTGTGGTTGTTATGTTTTAATTTCTCCTCCCCCCGTTTTACTTATGCTGTTTATCTACAGTTCCCAGGTGGCTTCAGAGAAGAAAATCAAACTTCCTTTACTATTTAAATACAGAAGACAAAATAGCAGGTGCCTGAAAACCTATGGGAGGACATTCAACAAAAGGCATAAAGAATTCTGACTTTATGTTCTACTAAAGGCTTTTCCAGGAAATGAAAGCAATGCAGGTATAACAAAAGTATCTAAGAAAAAAAAAAACAACATGTGCATATTCATGCACACAAACGTTCACACCCACAGTTGGATTCCTAAAATATGTGATTATGGCAAGAAGTCATAAACCCAATTCATTTAACAGAAAAGTTATTATATTTCTTCTTAACTAAATAATAAGATGTAAAGGCTTGTGATACCAATAATATTGTCACTAGTATAAATGTTAGCATAAAAATCTTTATTTTTTTCTGAGAATTTTGTTGACTGTTTTGTTGTGCTTTTAACTGACAAGATGGTTCTCACTAAAGAAGTTGCCTGTAAAAGAATTTTTTTCTTTGTTAACCGACAACTTCTTGGAAGAGAAAAAAAAAAATAGCTGTTTACATTAGCAAAAGCATAGCCCTCAATAAATATGCATACATTATAAATGATTTGAGCGCTGTTGAAGTTTTGGAATATTAAATTTAGTTTAAAACATTTAACTCACCAATTTGACCACTACCTCAGCTAAAAAGATGCAGAACAGTGGATTTTTTACTCTAAGGGAGGAAAGAGGAAATAAATATAAGTCACCTCCATGCAGCAGTGGTGGCTTTGGTTTGACAAGTATCCAAGGCAAACTCTTTCATTCACATCTTGAAGTCTCATTGAATTCAACACAAGAGAGCAAAGGAATGTAAAACAGATAGAAAGTAATGCAGATAAAGAATGCAGCGGGCTTAGAATTCCATTTTGATATATAATACATTCTGTTTAAAAAAAGTATTCAAGAATTGTTGAGTTTTATCTAAAATAATAGACCCTGGTTCAAAGCTCTGTAATTCACTACCTTTAGTTTGATAGAATCCTTATTTTATTAGATAATAATAGTTAACATTTCTTGGAAAAAAAAAACCTGTTAATTCTTTATTAATTTACCTTTCAGAATAGCTCTGTGATATAGGAACTATTGTTTCTTCCCATTTTATAGAAACAGGGCTTAGAGAATTTGAGCAAGTTTATCAAAATAGAAGGCAGAACTCAAGGAAATTGTCAGAATTCACAGGCAACTTTTGAAATCCTCCTCTAACCTCCTTTGCCCCAGAGCCCACATGCTTTAATGCTGTGCTCTACTGTCTTAGGATCCTGACTATATTTTGCGTATCACTTTTTAAATTCAAGGAACTACATTTGCACAATTTAAGAATGCACCAGTAATATATTTCCAAGGATCATAGTATTTGATACCATTCATATCATCAGTAATCTATATTCAACATCTGAACAAATATATCACATGATGCATCTTTACTTATACTTTTTAGAAAATATATTTATTTCCCATAACATAGTCATTCACAGAGCAAAGAAGTTCCTTAAGTGATTAACTCAGCCCATACTGAAATTAATGGGCTAATTTCATTTAAAATAATGAGTGGCCCTGATCACATACCAGGTACCATCCGATGTACTGCTCTATCTGAATTCTCACAAATCATTAGTTTTCAATCTTTCCAATGAAAATAAAAGCTCTGTGAAATTTGTATTACTCTACCTTAGTATAAATAACTAAACTTTCTTACTTTTTCATTCCAAATCATCTAAAACTCTAAAATCATGGTGTCTTTAAAGCTGAAAAAGATCCTCTATTATGGTTTCCCAATATGCCATTATCTCATTTTTCTTTTAAGTATTCTCTTAACTTTTTATTTTCCTTGTTGTTATTGCTGTTTTCTCTCTCTCTTTCTTGTCTTTTATCATTTTAAAATTCATTCTATCGAAGAGATCACTCCAAGAGCACTCCTCATCCACCAGGCTAAGTCCTTCATGTTCTTCACTGCATTTTCCCCGCCTGTTTGGTTTCTGAAAATCCATGACCTACTCTAGGTGTTATAGTTATTAATGACATGGGGAAGCTGAAGGGATGCCATTTTGGAAAGGCTTCATTTTTGCTGTTTCTGTGTTAGGCCCTACTTACTCATGTTCTGTATTTTACCTTGCATCTGAGTAGGAACCAAAGAAGCTATGTTTCCACTCCAAAGAGGAAGCAAGAAAGTTAACCATTGTCTCAGTTTTGTCCTAGGACCCCAAAACCTTGATATTATCTAGGAAGAGCCAGATCTAGGATGTTGGCTTCAAAAAAACGTTGGCATCAATACCCCTACCTTCCATGACTTATTAAATAAAACCCATTATTCACTTGTCACTCACCTTTGACTGGACCCTACCCTGGATTCCTGAAGGAACGCATCCTTGACCTCTTTCCCTTTCCAATATAAACCCTTTGCCCCAAGGGATGGAGAGACTCAGTTCTCCTTTCCTTTATGAGTCTCCCAGATACTCCTTCATCTGTATTCTGTCACTAATGCTATTCAATAAGCTCTGCTTTCACATTCTTAGGCTAACTTTGATTTCTGCCCTGCTCAAAGCCAACGACTCTCCTGGCTGATGCTGTGGGACATCCTCCTCAGGGTCTTCTGATCCAACTTGCCTGTAGCACTGAGGTCATTTTTTTAAGGTCTCTTCCATTTGATTCAAATGTGAAGTAATTGTTTTTCATTTTTCAATAATTTCAAAAGAGTGTGTCTTTGAGAAACCTTTCTAATTAGAAGATGGTTTGTGAGAAACTGTCATTTCAGGCACCTTTCCAACAGAAGTTCTTGTCAAATGATGCAAATCTTAACCTCAGCGACATTTTTACAGTTTCTTCCATTTGTTTATTTCAGTGCTCATTTACATATTTACATACCTTAAAAAGTAGGCCCAACACATTCTTGTCACATTTATGGTCATGTTTATTAAATGGAGGTAACTTTAGAAAAACCTGTACCCTCAGTTTTCTGTCCAGTGTGCCATTGTGTAAACTTCTAAACCAAGCACTACAAATGTTCTTGTTTTGGAACAGATCTGCCATAATGTCTGCAGTTTCAGCTTGAGCCTTTGTGGTTTATTGTGAATCTAAGGTTCTAACAGGTCAGTGAGAGGGGGAATTTAATCTGATTATTTCAATTAATTTTACTAAACTCATGACAATGAAAATGATGCTGCTGATCAATGCTGGGTTTAGAAAAAAGGGAAGGAGAGAAGAATTTACCTTTTGTATTCCAGTATCTTTCTTTGAGCATCATCACCCTCTCCATACAAAAACACAATGTGGAGTCTTATTTTCCCATACCTTAGGCAATGGATGTTTCCATCTTTACCCTTTTTAAAATTTACTATCGAGATTTGTATATATAATATATAGTACATTATATATTACTCTATAATATTATATATTAATATTTACATATTCTGTATAATATAATGCAATATTAATAAATAAGTTCAAGTAACCTCAGAGAAGAGTTATCCTTTGTAATAACTTCAAGATAGTTCATTTCATTTTGAGAGGATTCTATAAGCTAAAAAGTTATTCTTTATATTCCTCTAGATAGTTTCCGAGGACCACAGATTAACTGATTACTCCCTGGTGGATTCACTCAGCCAACTTCATCTTCCTTTCATGGGACAGCCTTCAAATTGCCTCTTTTCCCCAATTCTCCCAGTGTGTGTTGATGTTTTGTTTTTGTTTTTGTTTTTGTTTTCAAATGGCATGATGAGTCCCTTCACCATGGAAACACTTCTCTTCTGAATTAAGTACCTTTAAGAAAAATTAATTATTCATATAAAGTCTGAACCTAACAATTCTTTGGAATTATTAAATGGGACTATCACCATCCTTACTACATGAACTAAACTTCTTCAAGGCAATATGCTACCTCTATTAGGAGTATTTCATTTAGAGATTAACATCCAACTGTAGATTGGATAAATTGTCCTTTCTTGAAAGGATTTTGCAAGAGCAGATTAAGGAATAATTTGAGACAAGAAATCCTTTACTTTGCCCCTAAAATCTTAAACAGTATTGTTTGGCCAGTCATAAGCTTGTTTCCCTTTTCTCCAGAACAGGTCAGGCAGTGGACTGAATGTAATGTTGCTGACAAATCTGTTATTAAGTACAAACACATCATCTGTCTTACATAAAAACAAGACTTTGAGAGTTTTAGACCCTATACCAGATACTGCTCAGACTAGTGGCAAAGCACTAATCATAAATTATTGTCGATAAATTCCTTTCCTTGTGTTGCATTACCCTGAAAGATTGTTATTATGTAACAATTATATTTATACAATATGTATATTTTATATTGTTATTGTTATTATACATCATATCAAATTTAAAAAGCTACAAAGTAAAAATTTCCAGATAAATAAGGTTATTATTTAGATGTTAAATATTATTTGTTAAAGGTATAAAGTGGAATTTATTTGTTTATACTCTTACAGATTAGCAGTTCAAATTATTTTACCTTCCCTTAATAATATACTTACTGTTCTTATATGTAATATTTGCAAACAACCAGTAAAGAAATCCAAGGAGGATAAGAATCTAAGGATTACTGGCAGGGGATCTAATATGCAAATTTTGTTGTAAATTCATTTCTACTTCATTGCCAATGAACTGGTGTGACCTAGAAGTAGAGCTAAAGGACTTTAAAAATTAGTTAATGCTAGCTCTCACACTTTAAGATGAAATTCTTAATCTTTAAAACATTGAACCTTTCCAACCCGGAACTTGTATGATGTTCTTTCAAGTTACAAAGGCAGGTAGTCGTGGGCTATTGAATTTTAAACGTAAGAATGTGCCATCCAGACATATAATAGAGGATAATTTCCTTCTCTTAATTTGTTTAGTCTTTATTTGTTACAGGGCCGGCGTTACTGAGATGTGACACTGGTCATTCCTCAGTTTTAAAAGTAAAAAGCTTCTCAGGAAGAAAAGCCTCTCGTCCATTTTAATTCCTTAAAGAGTTTATTCCTTTGGGCAAAATAATCATGTGGAGCACCTGTGGTGCAAGTGCTAAAGAAATATCAGGCAAAACCCAGTCACAGCTGTGCTGTAATCACTGAAGTGTGCCCAGTGCATAATGGCACATTAGGTAGGCATTGATCTCTGCCAGTTTATGAGGTCTCTTACAGAATTAGGCAGACTTTTTCACTAAAACCCATGGAGCAGAAATTGCTACTTCTAAGCTAATCCATTTTCAAATTGCTATCCAATTGTGACTGATGACCTCACTACAAATCCGCTTATCTACCTCCAACCACTCAACAAGCAAAGGGAAATCAATCGTTATTTCCCTTTATTTTAAACTCTTCACAAAAAACTCCTCTTGCCATTCTTAGTCACCTTTAGTGCCACTGCAGCTGCGAAGATAAGCATGATAAATGTTAAATGCTGCCTAATTGTCAGTACTTATTTGGAAGGTAGAATGGGAAAGGAAAACGTGCTAGTATGATACACGGCTGAAGATTTCATTTAAAATTGATGTTATAAATTATGGCTAATTTTGTGAATTTATTTTAAAGAATTTAGTCAGATTGTGGTAGATCGGTGCCTTATTATTATTTTTTTAAAGTCCATCATTACAATACGCAACTATTTCTTACTGAAAATGCTGGGTCCAGTTTAATCACTGAGCAGATAAAATTAAAAACATTTTAGAGAAGACCCATTATTCTGAAAATGGAGGCAATGCTCAATAGTTTACTTAATTGAAGGCAATATCATGTAAAAATATGTAGGAGGCAGAAAACAAACAAATTAGAATCAACCAAAACCTATTACCGATTTCTCCTCATCAAACTTTATCACAGAAGGTAATATTTGGTGGTTGCAAGAATGTGTAAATAAAAAAGTACGAAAGTGATAATGACTTATATCTTTTTCTATCAGAATATTAGAATTAGTCGTAACATTCGAAGTCCTGTAGCTATAGTTTAAAAGTCCACACTTTGTGTCTATTTAGTGTTATTTATATTGTGAAAAATATCTTGCCTGGTCTTCTGAAAATTTCTCATGCGGATCAACTAGGAGAGCCCTAACTGGTGAATATATTAATGTATGTATGGGAATGTTGATTTACATATTTCTCGAAGCAAATTATATACAAGTAGTAATTTGAAAACAGTTCTAGCAAAATTGTGGAATGTCTGTTTACAAATGAATTGGACAAAGTAGTAGTTACAAAAATCTTAGCCTTGGCAGGGTGATGGATGAGGCAGAGAAATAATTATTTCCATGTCTATAATTAAAGCACATATTTTTGAATGTTTCCATCTCGAACATAATCAGAATTCAAACATCTGGACCAGTCATTGCTATGAAGCCTCATCCTAGCTATGTTATCCATAGTGCCCTGTGTAATGGATTGACATGATTTAGAGCCAAGTTAGCAGCACTTGGGTTTTCTGAAAGACTATCTTCTCAAAGGGGTTGGAGTTGCTTTCTCACAGCTGAATTTTGATTTATTTAAGTATGTCAGGGCTTGCTTCTGAACATCAATCAATAGTGTTTCTTATATTTGGTGTATGGATTAGGTCAAGTCATTTGTAAAGTAAGATAATACTACCTACTCCAGCCTACCTACTAGTAGATAGAATAAAAGATAACAAACTAATTCACAAACTAAAGCTAATAATCCTATTTTGGCTCAAAATATCTTAATTTTAAAAATAATATTATCAATTTCTTGATTACCTGCACACACATATGGGAAAAAGCCACAGGCTTTTTTTTTTTTACAATTAATAATGTAAACAATATTTGAAGTGCATTTGACAAAGGATAATTAGAAGTCAGGCATAGACAAGGCCTCCTCCCCACCCCCCACCCCCAAGAGGAAACCAACCCTGAAGGGATTTTATACCACCCTAGGAGAAGCCCTCCACCTTTGCCATGAGATACATAGAGGACAAAAGCCTGAATGGATGACAGGCCCCGGAGGGTTAATGAGATTAAAACAATCCACAGACAAGCCCATAAAAACCCTAGACTTAGAATCTCTGGTGGCAACCCTCTCAGGTCCCTTCCCTCTTGAGGAGCTTTGTACTATCACTCAATAACTTTACTATCACTCAATAAACTTTGCTTTGGTGTCCACCACTCTTTGTCTGGTCTGCCTCTTCATTCCTCAAAGCAGTGTAACCAGAACCCTTGGGCACCAAAGGAAAAGAAATTCTGCAACACATTTATCTTGTTATTTTCCGGAATATCTATATGTTTTGTTATAATTAATATTTGGAAAACAAAATAGACATGTGTTTGCTTCAACCAGTAGAAATATAAGAAGCTATGTAAGGGGAAAATTTTAAATTAAATTCCTTAAAAAAAAAGATTATTTATTTGAGAGAAGAGAATGAGAGAGGTGAATGGGAGGGGCAAAGGGGGAGAGGGAGAAAGACTTTCAAGCAGATTCCATGCTCAGTGTGGAGCCCAGTGCCGGGCTTGATCTTACAAGCCCGACAATAGGACCTGAGCCCAAACCAAGAGTATGACGCTTAAATGACTGTACCATCCAAGTGTCCCTAAAATTAAATTACTTGTATTAACTCTCTTCCTCACGCCCCAGGTTTCTGAGGTCAACAGTAGCTCCTTCCACATCTTCATTCACATTGATGCAAACATACATACCTAAATATCATAGACTGAGTTTTATGTTATGTTTAAAAAAGCAGTGGCCATATAAATATTGCCTAGCAAAAAAGGTTTTTTTCCCTCTGAAACAAACATCATGAATAGCCACCAGTCAAATGCAAACACCTGATGCGTGCTGTTAAATGTGCAATATTCAATAGCATAGATTAAAACCGCATTAATTTTCCCCATTTAGATACTCATCAAGGGGTTTTTATGCTTGCCCTTGTTACTTTGTCTTATTTTTTGGTTAGTTGTCATTTTATTAAAATACAGTTAAAAAAAATACAGTTGAACCTTGAACAACATGGATTTGAACTGTGTGGGTCCACTCATACACAAATTTTTTCTCAATAAATATACATATAGTACCATAAATGTATTTTCTTTTCTTTATGATTTTCTTGCCATTTTCCCTTCTCTAGTCTATTTTATTGTAAAAATACATTATATAATATATAAAACATACAAAAACATACAAAACAAGTGTTGACTGTTTATGTTATTCTCTAGAATATTCTCTAGAAGCTTAACAGTAGGCTATTAATAGTTATTTTGGGGGAAACAAAAATTATATGTGAATATTTGAATTCTGCATTGTTCAAAAGTCAACTGTATATATGTTTTTATTTTAGTAGATATTTCTTGGTCATTTGGATACCTTCGAGCAATGAGTGTGCCCACTTCCAGGCACCCTAGAAAACAATGACTAGATATCTTCTTTTCAATTTTCTCCAACCCGATGGAAGAAAACTGTTTTCTCATTACTGGTGTAGCTGGAAGTTCCCTACTACTAAGCTTTAGCATCCTTTTCATACATTTGCTGTACATTATCGCTTGGTCTGTTGTAATTTCCTATTTATATGCTTTGGTCAGTTTGATATTAGGTTATTTGTCTATATTTATCACTATAATTAAATAAATTAAATTCCTATCATCTTCTCATGGGAATTATATGAAAGCTAAGTGAAGACTGAGAAGTGGGCACTCTGCCATCTTAGCACTTACCATATTTTATTGAACTTTTTACTATATTGCTCCCATGATGACATTCTTGTGATTATGGGGCATTTATTTTTATTACTCTTTTCCAATAATTTATCATAATACCTGGAATACTCTAAATATTCAGGAAATGAATGTTAAACTGGTAAAATGGTGACAAAAATACAACTTCAATTAAACTGATGGATACTTGAGGGAAGGAATAACATCTTGTATTTATGCATTTTCAAGAGAAAGCTCTTCAGAAAATAACTCTGAATTAATTCATTGCTCAATCTTTTTTTTTTTTCTAACTTTACTGAGATATAATTGACATACAACATTGTGTGAGTTTAAGGTGTACAACATGATGATTTGATGTATGTATGTATTACTAAATGATTACCACAATAAGGTTAGTTTACACATCCATCACCTCACATAGTCAATATTTTGTGTGTGTGTGTGTGTGTGTGTGTGTTTTGAACATTTGAGATCTACTTTCTTAGAAACTTTCAAGTAAATAACAATACAGTATTGTTAACTTTAGTCAACATGTTGTACATTAGATCCCCAGAACTTATTATTCATATAACTGGAATTTTGTACTCTTTAACGAAAATCTCCTCAATTCCCACCCTCCCCCCAAGTTCCTGGCAACCATCATTCTACTCTGTTTCAACATTTTTAGATTCCACATATTAATGAGATCATACAGTATTTGTCTTTCTCCGATTTTTTCACCTTTGGTTGTTCAGGTTTATAACCCTTTTCCCTATCTTCATAATTCCTCTCTGGAGCTAAGAACAATTCATCTTCAAGTTTAAATCTGGGAGTAAAGAATGCTAGAGGCCCTTCTCTTCTCACTGCTTTCTGTAAGACCTTTGTATAATATACATTTTTTAATGTTAATTTTTCTTAGTCTTCTTACTTTTAATACTATGTTCATTCTATCCAAACTTGGCAATTGAGGATTGAGTGGAATTTCAGCTAACACATCTCAGATGTGCATGATCTCAGCCTGTGGGATATGAAAGGATTTAATTTACAAGGCACCTCCATATAGTATCAGAGTCTAGACTAGCAATTGGTCTAGAATATTTCTATAAGACAATGGGCTCTTGATTCAAAATAAACATTAATAAAAATGCTGACATTATCATCCTGTTGTTCAATGACTGACATTAGGCTTGCTCTTTTTGTTGGATATTCTTGTACTAAGTCACCAGGTTGTAGAAGTAAACATTTACTTCATTCACAAAACACGGAACTTTAATTTATTTTTTGCTTAAGGCAAAACTTTTTTTAAAATAAAAATTTTAAGGCGGCAAATAACTGAAATGAAGCCCACATGTTGGCTGTGGAAAAACTGTCTTTATAGCTTTCAAATATTTGATTTCTATACCTATGCTTTCTATTGACTCTGCTTGGGACAAATGGTTTTACTTTTTTTCATTTCTTTAATTCTTATACCTAAATAAGTTGGGCAGAATGATCTTTAAAATCTCTTCCTTAATTAACTTTGCTCTCTTTGGTAAAACAAAACAACTAGAAAGTAAATAAATGTGTATATGTCCTCTGATACACAATCCAAAGTTGTAAACTATATATATAATTACATAAGTATACATATACGTAGTTTATATGTACGTGTGTGTGTGTGTGTGTGTGTAAGTGTGGTTTACCACTTCTTGGTTGCACTTAACTCCCAATTATAATCAATGATTCTTATTAAGATTTTGAAAATAAATCAACCAACACACTGAGGATAATTTTGCAAAAGGTTGTGATATGAAAACCATTACTATGGTTGGGTTTGACAGCTCAAATATGTTCATAAATGCACAATTCATAGCTAGTTTTCATAGTTAATATTCTCATATATTATTAGAAATGGCAAGAAGCCATAAAAGTAATTAAGCAAAATATATAATATTTAAATGTAAGCTCAAGTAATCAAATGATCATTATACTAATTGAGCAACTATGAGTGAATAAGCTAGCAAATAGAAACACAATCCCCAACTTAATAAATAGTGTAATTTATAGAAGACAGATTGAACAAGAAATTATAACTGTGACAAGTACTATAAGATATGAAGGCTTTTTTTATGGAATTAATATTGAGCTGAGACATGAAGGTTCATACTGGATTAGCTGGATCAACGATGAGATTGAAACCAGGCATTTTGGCAGACCAACTGACACAACCATTTTACGCAGTTTCTTCAATATGGCCACCTTGACATGTGAACCCTCCTTTTAAATTATGAATTCAAGCAACACACTTATCTCCTAGTTTAGAAATTGGCTGAGATTAATGATAAAGGATGGATATATTTTGCATATTATCTAGTAATCAAAATATAAATGTCTCAGCCCATTTGCTATTAGACTGGGGGTCAATATAGCAAGTTAGAGTAGTCACTGTGCAGAAAGATTTCTTGATTGCTTGATGGAAATTTAGGGTGGTCTCAAATGACTATAGAACTGCAATAGATTTTTCTATTGATGTGAATAAGTATATTCTACACATTCCTAGAATCCTTTGTTATTATACATGCTTTTATTTTATTCATCTTGCTATCTCCATACCCCTCTTGATAAGAAAGCTCTCTAAAATGTCAAGGGAGGGGCACCTGGGTGGCTCAATGGGTTAAGCATCTGATTCTAGATTTTGGCTCAGGTCGTGATCTCAGGGTTGTGAGATCAAGCCCTATATCGGGCTTCATGCTGGGTGTGGAGCCTGCTTAAGATTCTTTCTTCCTCTCCCTCTGCCCTTCTTTCCCTTCTATCTCCCTCTCTAAAACACAAACAAATAAAAAAGATGTTAAGTAAAAATTGTTTAAATGCTATTTTTTTTACATACCTTCAATAAATCCCCCTCCCTCTCAAATAAATCACAACATCGCAATATGACAATATATTTACAGCTTTATCCCAACTTCAAGTCATGTCAGTTTTGAAGCACTATTCAGTAAGATTGCTTTCTAAATACCTTTGGATATTCTTTTTTGAGATTTTTATAAATATCTTTGAAAGTACTACTTAAATGCAGACTGTTCAGAAATTTTATCTGAACTCATGGTCTTCTGATTAAAAAATTATTCTTTGGTTTGGTCTAAATTTTTTTTAACCTCACTATTTTAGAAATAAAAGAAAAATGTCCTCAACAAAGAAAGTTCAAACAAACTTGTGACCACATATTTAAAATGATGTGGGTTAAAAGTCCCCCAAAACATGAGGACCTGTGTCTCAATTTGTGTAGTATAGATTAAAATAACTTTTTGCAGAAATTCCATTTATAATAGCTAATTGACATGGATCTACGTACAACAGTCTACAAGTGCAATAGTTAATACTCTTCTTTTTGCTTATTTCTTCACCTTTTGTTATTTTCAGTTCTGGCTAACTGCTATTGGTTATGGTTTCACTAAAGAAGAGTGGAGTAGGACAGATTCCATGGCAACTGTCTCAGACCTCAGGCAAATCCCTGATGACTATGGGTAGCACTTCCAGACATAAGTTGTTTCAAAAGTCCAGTTGTGGCTCAATAGGGATATAATTTTGATGAAACCCAGACGAGCTGCAACTATATTTCAGTCTATACTCCCATATAAATTATAGTCAATTATCTGTGGTAATAGGAGTACAAAAATAACATGAGTAATGAAATCTGCATATAATCTCAAAGCATCATTTTAACCAATAATTTCCAATTCTTCCTCTATCAAACCTCTGAGTAAAAATTCTTAGCATATATTCAAGTGGATAGATCTGAGTTTTCTTTTCTTCCTATGGTAAAAGTGCCAATAAGTAATAAAATGATCCACAAAATATGGCACAAAGGAAGGAAGACTGATTAATCATGGTCTAGTTATCTGTTCCTGAAAAACTCAAGAGATTACTTTTTCTGCCTATTAAACCTCTGAACACACATTATTATCATCCATAATAATATTTAAGTCGAGTAAATCTATTTTTTAAATATCTGCTTATTTGTTTAGAATATGATGTGAATTCCAATTAAATGAGAAAGATTAAACATACAAATTCACCTCGTCTTCCTACCTTAACCCCAGTAAAGATATAATAAAAGAATTGTAACCAAACAAAAATGTATTCATCCACTATATTCATGAGGATGATAAGAGTGGTTATAGCAATATAAGACTTCAAGGAATTTTGGGGATAGGAATTCACATAAGCTTATTTAACATGACAGAGGGTGAGCAAGCCCACTAACTCTGAGGAACCTGGGACAATGAGCACTTAATACCATGCCTTACTACAAGAAGACTGGAAGACCAAGTTTTCCCCACCCTGCACCCAAATATCAGCAATCAGGAGGTACTTCCTCTCTGTCAACTATTAAACAAACTGCATAGGACTCAAAAAAGTACACATGTCTTTCATATGTTGTTGTTTGGCGGCCCATTGTGAAAAGACTGATTTGCTTACTGGCCAATATAAAATGCAGTCTAAAGGTCCGCAAAATGTTCTCTAATCCTTCCCACCCCAACCTTAGCTCATAAAGTGCTTCCAGAAATGGTTGGATATCTCACCAATATACCAATATACAGCCCAGAATTATCTGCCTCATGAAGAAAGCTATCAACATAAATGAAGAAGAACAACAAGACAACAACAAAACCCTAAAATCACCAATAAAGAACTTGTAGAAAACAAAGACAATAACATGTCAAAACTATAATGAATATTCTGCCATGTAAGAAAGATGTTTATCAACAAGGAAATGGAGGCTTTAAATGGTACATTGGACCAGATGGATCTAACAGATATATTCACAACATTCTATCCAAGGACAGCAGAAAATACATTTTTCCAAGTGCACATGGAAAATTACCCAGAATAGGCCACAAAACAAGTCTCAACAAATGCAAAAGACTGAAATCATCATGCATCTTTTCTGGCCACAATGGTATTAAACTAGAAGTCAATCACAAGAAAAAAATTTGGAAAGCACAGATAACATGCTACTAAACAATGTATGGGTCAACCAAGATTTCAAAGAAGAAATTAAAAAAAATACATAGAGACAAATGAAAATGAAAACATAATATTCCAAAATCCCTGGGATGCAGCAAAAGCTGTTGTTCTAAGAGGGAAGATTATGGCAATACAAGCCTACCTCAAGAAGTAAGAAAAATCTCAAACGAACATTTTAACCTTACACCTATGGGAGCTAGAAGAAAAGGAGAAGCAAAACCCACAGCCAGCTGCATGAAAGAAATAATAAAGATTAGAGCAGAAATTAGTGAAATAGAGCTTTTAAAAAACAATAGGAATAGATCAATGAAACCAGTAGCTGGCTTTTTGAAAAGATAAGCAAAATTGATAAACCTTTAGCCAGATGCATAAAGAGAGAGAGAAAACGCAATAAATAAATAAATAAATAAAATCAGAAATGAAAGAGGAGAAATAATCATTGACACCACAGAATTACAAAACATTATAGGAAAATATTATAAAAAATTATGCCAACAAATTGGAAAATGTAGAAAATAAGTACATTCCTAGAGACATATAACTTTCCAAAACTGAATCAGGAAAAAAACAGAAAATTTGGAGAGACTGATTACTAGCAATGAAATAGAATCAGCAATTAAAAACTCCCAACAAACAAAAATCCAGAACCAGATGGCCTCTCAAGTGAATTTTTTACCAAACATTTAAAGAAGAGTTAACATCTACTCTTCTCAAATGATTCCAAGAAATAGGGGCACCTGGGTGGCTCAGTGGGTTAAGCCTCTGCCTTTGGCTCCGGTCATGATCTTAGGGTCCTGGGATCGAGCCCCGTGTCGGGCTCCCTGCTCAGCGGGGAGCCTGCTTCCTCCTCTCTCTCTCTGCCTGCCTCTCTGCCTACTTGTGGTCTCTCTCTCTCTCTGTCAAATAAATAAATAAATTTTTTAAAAAAATGATTCCAAGGAATAGAAGAGAAAGGGAAGCTTCCAAATTCATTATATGAGGCCACCATTACCCTGAGAGCAAAACCAGATAAAGATACTACAGAAAAAGAAAACTATAGGCCAATGTCTGAAGATAAATGCAAAAATCAATGCAAAAATGCAAAAAATCAATGTTATACACCATAACACCAAAAATCAAATTCAATTTAAAAATGGGTAGAGACAGGATACCTGGGTGGTACAGTAAGTTAAGTGTCTGGCTCTTGGTTTCAGCTCAGGTTTGGTCTCTGGGTTGTGAGATTGAGCCCCACGTCGCCTCTGCGCTCATTGTGGAATCTGCTTGGGTTTCTCTCTCCCTCTTCCTCTGCCCCTGCCCCCAAGCACACGCATACACACTCTCTCTCTAAAACAGATAAATTAAATCTTAAAAAAAAAAAAAAAAAAGACAGAGGACATATATAGACATTTTCCCAAAGGAGACTCGTAGATGGCCAACAGATACATGAAAAAATGCTCAAGATCACTAATGATCAAGGAAATACAAATCAAAACAACAATGAAATATCACTTCATGCACTGTCAGTGGGAATGTAAATTGGTGTGACCACTGTGGAAAACAGTATAAATTTTCCTCAAAAAATTAAAGATAGATTTGCTATATGAACCAGTATTTCTACTACTGGGTATTTACTAAAAAAGAAAACACTAGTTTGAAAAGATATGCACACCCCTATGTTTACTGCAGCATTATTTACAAAGCCAAGATATGGAAGCATGGAAGATATGGCGGAATACACATTACAAAGGAAGAGAAATCAGAATGCATTAAATGTTCAACTGCAGTGCTAACAAATGACTTGAAAATGAAGAGATACAAATATTATGCATAAAAACCCTGCACTGACTATTTTAAAATCAGCTAAAATAGACATTAAGTCAACAGCATTATCAAAGATAAAAAGAAATGGTACCTAATGATAAGAGGATCAATTCACTAGGAAGATGTATAAAGTGTAAATGTGTATGAATTTACAAAAATACCACAAAGTATAAAAAACAATAACTGACAGAATTAAAGGAGAAAAACTTTCAATTATATAACCATAGGAAGGGATTTTATTAGAAAAACTAGACAAAAATAAATCAGTAAATACATAGTGGATCTAAAGAACACAGTGAAGCACATATGATGGGTCTTAAAATAACTCACAGTAGATTTTAAATGATTCATATCAGAGTATGTTCTCTGAACACAGTAGAATTGAATTAAGTATTAGTAATAATAAGATACTTAAAGAAACATAAATTGATTTACAGAGTCAACAGAATTCCAATAAAATTTTTAGAGGCTTTCTGTGTGTGTGAGGGAGTGGGTAGAGGAGTCATATGGGAGAGCAAATAACCCAGAAATACCAAAGAAATTTTAAAATACAGCTGAATTGTTCATCTTATACAAGTCACTGATTTCAAAACAGTATAAATCTTTAAAAATCAAGATGGTGTGTCATTGGCAAAAGTAGTTATAATCCAATGGAAACAATTAGCTCAGAAGTAGGCCATTAATCTTGGACAAAGTTCTTGAGGTAAAGCAATGGAAAGAAATGATCTTTCAACAAAAGATGTTAGAACAATTAGACACTGACATGGGAAAAAAAAGATTAATCTCAACATACCTAATTATGTGCAAAAAGTGACTCAAATTAGATCATAGTCCTTCCTTCAAAAACTAAAATAAAACTCTTAGAAGAAAATTTTGGAGAAATATTGGAGAAAAAAATTTAAACTGGGATAAGCAACAGTTTCTTATTACCCAACAGTATAAATGGTTAAAATGATATATTGCACTTCTTCAATATTAAATTTTTTTGCTACTCAAAAGAAACTTAAGAATTTGAAAATGAAAGTCATTGAATGGGAGAAAATATTCATGAAACATACCTATCTACTAAAGGATTTGTATCCAGAATATATCAAGGGCTCTTACAACTGGAAAATAGTAAGAGAAATAGCCAGTTAAAAAAACAGAGCAAAATATTTCAATGGCTAATTCAGAGAAGAAGATATACAGATGGAAAATATGCAAATTAAAAGATGCTCAATATCATTAATCATCAGAAATGCAAATTAAATCACTTAAATACCATCACATATACACTAAAATGGCTAAAATTAGGAAAGACTGACAACAAGAAATTTTGCGAGGATGCAGAGCAGGGATCAGCAAGCTTTTTGTTGAAAGGGCCAGAAAGTACACATTTTAAGCTCTGAGGTCCATATGATTTCTGTCACAATTACTTAATTCTGCTTTTGTAGCATGAAGCACGTCATTCATAACAAATGAGTGTGGCTGTGTTCCAACACAAGTTTATTTACAAATAAAGCCAATTTGGCACAAGAGCTATAGTTTGAAGACCTCTGATGCAGAGCAACGGGAATTCTCATACACTGCTCAGGTGAATGCCAAGTGGTGCAACCACTTGGGAAAACTGTTTGTCATTTCTTAAAAAGTTATGCATATGCCTACCAAAGATTCTGATATTCTAATTCTGCATGTTTTTCCAAGAGAAATGAAAACACATGTCCACACAATGACTCGTACACAAATGCTCACAGAGAATTAATCCACAAAAGTCAAAAGAAACAACTATCCATCAACAAGTGAATGAATAAACAAATGTAGTATATCCTCAATGGAATACTACTCAGCAATAAAAAGGAATGAACTACTGATAGAAAAAAGTACATAAATAAGTCTCTATACCATTATGCTAAGTGAAAAAAAATACAAAAATACATACTTACATGATTTCATTTATATAAAATGCAAACTAATCCAGAGTATGAAAAAATAAAGAATCCTAAAGAACCTTGTTGGCATGATAGAAATATTCTGTATCTTGCTTCTCGTGGTGGTTTCATGGATATATACCACTTTCAAAACTCATAGAATTGAGCCCTTTAAAACAGATGGAGTTTATAAGGAGTTTATGTTACCTAATATATCCCTCAATAAAGTTAGTAAAGAAAAATAAATACACAGAGGTTTCACCCAAAGAAGCTACACATCTTACTGAGTTTAACAAAGACAAAAGTTCTATGCACTGTTTTACCTTTTGTGTGTCCATATATATATATATATACATATATATTATATATGTGTATATATATATCTAGATAAAGATATAGATATATCTCAACATATATTTGGCTAGCTATAAAAAGTCATTCCCTGACCAGATTTGCTCCCTGAGGTAGTATACTATGTACGTGTTTCTCTTACTACTCAATCTTTCTTTTTTTTTTTTTTTAAGATTTTTATTTATTTATTTGATAGAGATCAGAAGTAGGCAGAGAGGCAGGCAGAGAGAGGGAGAAGCAGGCTCCCCACCGAGCAGAAAGACTGATGTGGGGC
The DNA here is from genome assembly GCF_963455335.1 of Martes martes. Classification (NCBI taxonomy): domain Eukaryota; kingdom Metazoa; phylum Chordata; class Mammalia; order Carnivora; family Mustelidae; genus Martes; species Martes martes. Next base: position 30,824,564 of record NC_137899.1, read on the forward strand.
TCGATCCCAGGACCCCGGGACCATGACCTGAGCTGAAGGCAGAGGCTTTAACTCACTGAGCCACCCAGGCGCCCCCCAAACTTTCTTGCTCAATTATTTTTACCTATTGCCGGGCTTGTCTTTGTGGAAGAAGAGGATGTCATCTCTTTATTTTGTCTATTTAAGTTACAAATTTCAGTTGAAGACAATGTTGATAAACAATGGAAACAGTCAACAGATAATCCTAAAACGAGTAAGAAAGAAAGTCCAGAAAAAGAGTATCTTGGGAGCAAGATATTATGATATAAAACAAAGAACTCTAAAATTAGAGTTTGGAAATTGGGTTCCTCATGTCTGTGACTTGTATTAGATTTATCTTGGCCTTAGTTTCCTTATGTAAACGAGGTGATCTCTTAAAACCCTTCTGGCTCAGATGTTCTGTGGACCTAAAAACATTTAGCACAAATTATCAAAGATAGAAGAAGAAAAATAACAGTATGAAGAAGGAGTTATTAGTTAGAAAAATAAATAAATGATTCCATCCAAATCGGATATAGAATTTGTACAAACATACAAACAATGAAATTTTCAGAGGTAGGAAACACTTCCCTCTACTCATGGCCACTCCAATTCCATCCTCACTAGATGCAAAGGAGGTTAGGCAAGTGTTAGATTTTTCTCAGGAGTGAGGCCATGCCTCTGAGTACTTCTTCTAACCCTGTGGTCACTAACATCTGAACCAAAGTGAGAAGGTGAGGGCTTGTTGGTTAAGCAGATCACTATGGTTTCTTGTTACTATTATTGAATGGGAGCTCAGTTCCAGAATGATTTTCTTACACACCTGAGCAATCTACCTTTCTCTCTTTCTTTGAAAATGGCTAGGAAATTCTATGATAAGGAAGATATATTCAAATTCCTTGAAAAATCTTAGAAGTGGTTAAAACAGAATAAAATATTATTATGTTACAAGCTAAGAGGCCCTATTTAGAAATCAAAATTAAACAAGCTAAATTAATAGGTGGGTATATTGAGTCAAAGGATTTTTCATTTGAAAAAAAGTCTATCTATTAAATAGTGACTTTTTAAAAGAGTATTCAAACGTTTTAAATGGTTTCAGCTTAATTCAATTCAACAGCAACACATCTGTATAAAAAGGTTCTTATTCTTTCTTTCAGTCATTCACTAAAAAATGATGTCTATCTTTAAACTGATAGGTAGGGGCAGGCATAAATAATAAAAACTATTTTTAATTTTGAGAAGTTCATAATCTAGAGTAGAAAAATAAGACTTAAACTTAAATAACCAGAAAAAGGCAGAACATTTTTGAAAAATTAAATGAATAAAAAGTGTTTTGGAAAATAGTAAAAGAAAGAGAAAATTATACCATACATTTAAAATGTAATTAAAAAGATTATAAAATATTTCAAAATTTATAAAAATTATAAGGAAGTAAAAGTAGGTATTACTAGTTCCAATGTATAAATGAGAAATTTAAATAAGGCAACATAATTATCTCAAGCTCACAAAGTGATTCAGCTTGAAATTCCAGAACTATATGAGTCTGGAATGTCATTTTATTCTAGTGAATCAGACAACCTTCCTAAAAACGTATCAAAGTTATTCAATAGTCATATAGAATGAATCTCAAGTGGAATATCAATAAAAAGGAAAATTGAAATTGTCTTCCTTTTCATCCACACATTTTCAATTTTCCTTTTTAGTTAATATGGAATATTATCTCATTTTCCTCTCTGGAAAGTCGTATGGAAGCTCCTCAAGAAGTTAAAAATAGAAATACCCTACAACACAGCAATTGCACTACTGAGCATTTACCCTAAAGATACAGATGTAATGAAAGGAAGGGGCACATGCACCCCAATGTTCATGGTAACAATGTCCACAATAGCCACACTGCAGAGGGAGCTGAGATGTCCTTCAACAGATGAATGGATAAAGATGTGGTATACACACACACACACACACACACACACACACACAGTGGAATATTACTCAGCTATCAGAAAGGATGAATACCTACCATTTACATGGACATGAATGGAACTGGAGGGGATTATGCTAAGTGACATAAGTCAATCAGAGAAAGACAGTTATCATATGGTTTCACTCATATGTAGAATATAAGAAGCAGTGCAGAGGACCATAGGGGAAGGGAGGGAAAACTGAATCAGAGAGGGAGACAAACTATGAGACTCTAGACTCCAGGAAACAGACTGAGGATTGCAGAAGGAAGGGGGTTAGAGGAATGGGGTAACTGGATGATGGGTTTTAAAGAGGGTTCATGTTGTGATGAACACTGGGTGTTATATGCAGCTAATGAATCACTGAACACTACATCAAAAACTAATGATGTACTATATGTTGGCTCATTGAATATAAATTTAAAAAGAGAGATATGGGATGTGCCATAAAAAATTAAAAATCTGTAATGACTTGAAATTAACTTTAACAGCTTCAATGTTCACCTCATATCACTAAATTTTTACCTTATGTGATAAATGTTTTGCATATGTAAGTGATGCTTCCATATAAAAACTGTAATTTCCTTTAAAGTCTTAAAAATCTTATTTTTTAAATATATAATATAAATTATATATAAAATATATATAAAGTATTAATTATGAAAACCTGAGGAAAAGGCATTTGTTCACATTAAAATAAAAATAGTCATCTAATTAAATCCCAAGGGACCTAATAAAATTGGGACTTCCTTAGTTTTAGTGACATAAAATAAAATTGATGAATTGATGAACTCAAACACCTATAAGGGAAGTAATATTTAGATTCAGGGTTCTTTACTTATAATTCTCATGCACTTGTCCTAGATCTTAAAATATATGTTTTAATTCCTTTATTCATTTCTTCTCATAGCAATTCCTGCCAGCAGCAATATATATAATACAGTGTGATGGTAAACCTAATGCTGCTAAATTTTCTTTGTACTTACAATGAAATGCAGCTTGAGGAACATTCATAGTTAAAGAGGGTTAAGAAAAAAGTAATATGTATACATTCAGATTTCTAAGTGTATTTTACTTTAAGGGTAATATTTCAGTCTCACATCTTAGGTCAAAATTAAGATAATGTAACACATTAAAAACTGACTCCTCCCTCTGTGCTTGGCACTCAAGCCTTTGAATGGATTGTAGTTGATGGTAACCATATGTGGTCCAGGAAATGTAGAAGAGGCAGCCTAGCCAAAGGATCTTTCTAGATGGCAATCTGCCCACACGTCAGCTATCTTTGCTCTGTGGCTCTTGGGGAATATGGCAAACCCAGTCTAAGTCTTACATATAAAAATAAAAAAATAAAAAAATAAAAAACCCAAAATAGTGGTGATTCAATCTTGATGTTTTGAAGTGGCAATGTGGCTTTCCTACAAACCATTTTCTTTTCGAAATGTTACAGCAATCTCATATATCCAAATCATTCCACAGAATAAAAGATTATTTAAGTAAAAACAGAAAGCACCTTTAATTTAAAAAAAAATCCTCTAAATTATACACCAAAGAAATATACTAGTACCTATATTTTCACCAAAACTTATTAACATGCAAATATGTGCATATTTTAAGATCTCTTACCTTCTTCTGGAAAAATTCTTAATTCCTGAGGTACATCTGTTCAGTCCAGTTGGTTATTTTAAGTTTCTGGACCCTTTAAGTCCCCTATAAAAATAAACAAGTTCATTCTTAGAATTCCAATATAATTCAATTAGCGATCAATTAATAGGTGTTCCACTAAATTAAAAGTCAGTGTAAATGTTTTCTAAAGGTTGCATAGGAAAACATAATGTAGGAAGGAAAAAGGGATTATGGGAGGCAGACATTGAATCTGACAAACATTTCACTCTGCCTCCTTTAACCAAATTACTATTTGTAATCCCTAATTGGATTTGAGGTACTTTGAAATTATTCATTATCTAGGCTCTAACTCTGGTAAAGAATAACTGATTTATTTGAGAATTAGTTGAAACTCTAACACGCTCTATTGATTTGTCCATAATGCTATGATGTCATTAACATTTTTCACTACTGATGATGAAAGGCTCACAATGACAACCCAGCTAAGCAGTAATTTCATGGCACTGTTAGCAACTAACTGGATTTTGCTTTAACAAAAGCTTTTTTCCTCACCAGATAAAGAAATTATACCACGTACGAAAAGTAAGTAGAAATTTTAAATAATTAAATCTTTCAAAATATGAAATAAAAACATCCTTTGAATAATTCTATTTTACTAAAACAGATTCTTTGTCATTAATCATACACTATTTCACATTTGAATAACAAAAATAATTTAGAAAACAAAATAAAGACAACTCAAATCTGGGCCAGAGACTTAAAGTTATTTCAACTGAGAAAATACACAAATTGGTCAAAACAAAAAAAGTATGCAATAGAGATTCACAGGCTAGGTACTACTAACCTTACTAAACAATTTTAAATTTATTTAAATCATCGAAACTACATTTTGAAGTAGTATTTCTCTCACAGTTATATCCAATCCTGGTTTTTTTTTTTTTTCCAATCCTGTTTTTTTTAACTGTATATTTTGTGAGAAATATGGAATATTTCCAGGTTACTATATTTTTGAGAAACATAGACCATATTATACTATATACATTTACACAACATACTTTTGTTGGCTCCCTTACAATCCAATAGGATTTGGGAAACCTTTAAGAGTTGATGTAAGCAAAGAATTTATGCTACGTATATAGGTAAATAAATAGATAATCTATCACCCCAAGTGTATATGCGAATACTGAAACTCCAATGTCAATACCATGTTAAATATTCCTCGGACACATGTATCACATGATAGTGAAATTATTTCAAGGGAGTGACAGGTAGAACACAAGATCTTTGGAGAAGAGGAATCTAACAGAAAGACTAGTGTTTTTGAAGTCTACATGGGTACTGAAATTAACACACTTGACGACAACAAAGGTTTGGAGAGAGAGACATTGAGCTAAAACTAAAATCTTAACAGAAGAGAGGAAGTGACCAGAGGTCGGGAAAAGACTTCCATAAAGAGGAGTAGCAGCTGGTATCTGCTCCTGCCATGAGATCACAGAGAGGAGGTTTCAGCGAGGAGGAAGGAGACTGTTTGGGGAAGTGACACTGAAGAGCAAGAGAACGTCACCTCACCTCCAATCTCAGTGATTTAAGTGGTGTGGTAGGGAAACAGCTATCTCTTGGAGGCTGTAGGAGAAGCAGGGTCATCAAAGAAGAACCAGGCTTCATTTAGAGAGAAGATAAGGGGAAATTACATAAAAGTGGTTGAAGATAAAGAGGCTTTGTTGGTGAGTTCAAGAGAGCGTGGTGAAAAGGTATCAGGAGGCAGAGAGGAATGGCGATGAAGATTAGAGACGGGGGAATCAGGAATGCCCTGGAAGTTCTGGGTTCCTTTCAGCTACTGACGTAAAGTGAGAGAACAGGCAGGAGAAGTCAAATCCTGATTTTCCTGAGACAGTCCCTAGTGACGATGAGGCTGCCAGTGTCAGTGAGGACAGGGGAATGGCTGTGAGGTCTTGTCAGGAAGGGGTGAACAGGGCTTCAGGATAACTCTTCGATGCTTAAGCATAGTGCTCTCTGACCCAGCAAAGGATGTGTGAATTCTTCTTGACTTTTGATAGACATTTTTAGGCTGGAATGGGGATTTTCTCCCTTGACGCGCAACAGTGGTGGCCTGTAGAGGAGGAACATACACCACGTGTGGGCTTCCTTTTGACTTACACAGAAGGCATCCTATGGCCAGTAAGAGGTCAACTTACTCTGAGCACATTAGCGATCTCTCATGCCCTTCTGGTGATGGCCTTACTCCTATCACATAGTTGAATCTCTTGCATGTGAAAACCTAAAGGTCTGCAGAGGGGTAGGTAGATCAGAATACTTCAGCATTCGGATCTCCTGACTTCTGCTGTTGGAAGCCTAAAGATAGGGAAGTGTTATTCCAAATACAGGGGCTTCCATTTTTTATGTTTGAAATTTCTTTTATCCTGATATGAATGTTCTATTTCATGAAAAGCTTCATAAACTTTAACTGGTCTAATTGTTCATAACCCATGTAAATATTTATTATTAATTTGTTAAATATTTATTATTCACTATGTTCTAGGCACTATTTTAGGCAGCATTAAGTACCAATTGATGTGCCTGGCCTTGAGACACTTAAATTGTATATAAACCATAAACTAAATAATACACAAATTCATAATGTAATGTCAGGTGATAGTAGGTGCTATGAAATAAGAGGATCAAAGGTGGCTGAGTATTAATTTGCTTGTGATGGTCAGGTAAGTCCTCTCTGAGTTGGTGACATTTTACCGGAAGTCTGAAGGGAGAAACTAGGTGGATAAATCAGGAAGGCATATTCAAGAACAAAGGGATAATAAATACAAAGGTCCTGAGGCAAGATCATACAGAGATTGTTCCAGAAATAGCCATAAAATCAGTGAGTAATGAGTAAGAAAGAAATGATAAGAGGGTGGTGGAGAAGCAAAATATAATATGGTTAGGACTATAAAAAAATTTGAACTGATAGGAAAATACACTACAAACATTGATTAAAATCTTTGCCACAAATGCAGTTCTCTGGTTAACAATAACATACTGGTGAATCAAAATACTGGGTAAAAATGCTGTGGATGATTTAACCAAAACAGCTTATTTACACAATGGAAATTTTACTACTTCATTTATCTCTATATGTAATTGATCAAATGGAACCATCACACTGGGGGAAAAAACTAACACTTGGAATATTGGTTAATTCAATATAACTGTGATTAAAACATACTTGTTAGACAGAATGAAAATATGCATCTTCTTTGATAATGTAGAGAATCTTCTGGCACAGATGAGTTTTTCTACCTATCGTTGGGAACATTACATGAGCCAAGTAGGCACCTGCAGATACAAAATATCTGATCCAACCTGACAGTTCTTTTTTTCAATTCACACCATATAATTTTTCCACAAAAAAAATCTGTCAAAGGAGGTTCCATTAGTGTCAGGTAAAGATTCCTAACCAGCATACTTTTAACTTGTTCTAAAATGATAGTAACAAGTGAATCTTAAATGGGAAACTCCTATTGCAAATAAAATGTAACTCTTTATCTTATCTGTTTATTCTCTTTGATCCTGGTATTCTCCTGGAAACTCTGAAGGAGTTGTGACTTTGACAAATTTGATGTCTGCCAGTTCCTACAGGGATGTACTAAGAACAAATGCAATATTCTACTTTCTGCTCCACTTGTTTTCATTAAACAATGATTCACTAGGAGTTAACTGAATTGAAACCTACATTGGTCATTTTTTAAAAAATAACATAGCAAATTTATTGGAAAGACTTAAGATTATCATTAATATTTCCAGAGAAGTTCATTCCAAATTTAACCTCATTCTTTCTCGTTCTTTTTCTCAATCCTCCTCCTTTCCTCTTTCCATCGCTCCTTCTCTTTTTCTCCTGTGAGAAGATGGGATGATGAGGCCATTTGGGAAAAACATATGAATAAACTAAAAACCAATCAACTGAGGTTTAATTTCATTTACAATACAGAATTCCAATGGTTTTTGATTTGCATTAGTGGATGTACTATATTTCAAATAACTTGAAGATATGTGTTGTCCTGAATACTTAAATTATTCTACAGTGTGTAAATTTAAATAACTTCATTCTTATGTTTAATTATATGATTTCCTTATTTATTTATTTATTTATTTATGCATTTAAAAATACTTATTAGCTATATCCAATATATTAAGCAATGTTTTTGGTGTAAAATTAAATTAGGTGTGCAGATAAAATAGAACCCCTAGTGAGTGGGGACTTGATTTTTATTTGCCATTATATCTTTAGTGAATAGAAAAAAGCCTGGCCGAGAATAGCATTTAAATATATGGCATGAATATACACACACACACACACACACACACACACATATATATTTATACTTATATATATAAATATATTTTGTATTATTATATTATATATATTTTTTAGATTTTATTTATTTATTTGAGAGAGAGACAGTGAGAGAGAGCATGAGAGAGGAGAAGGTCAGAGGGAGAAACAGACTCCTGTAGAGCTGGGAGCCGGATGTGGGACTCCATCCTGGTACTCTGGGATCATGACCTGAGCCAAAGGCAGTCGCCCAACCAACTGAGCCACCCAGACACCCAGAATGAATATATATTTTAAGTGGATCAATGTATTTGATTAACTATATATATTTGAGAAGATGAATGAATGTGTTCTCATCTCCTTCTTTAATGTTACTGAGAATCAGACAACTAAATTAATATCTGGAAGACAGTGTGATGGATATGATGATGGTCCCAAGTACTCAATTCTTAGGATGCTTGGAGGTAAGAATCCAAACCAGACTACAGGGTGTTCCAGGATCCAAGCCTGGAAACAGAGGATTAAAGACACATAGTCAAGATTTAGAGTACATACATCTGGGGCTGAATCTCTTTAGGCACCCTGAATGCCTAAAGAATCTCTTCAGGCACTCAGGGATCAAACGTGCACTTTTCAAGGTCCCAGAAAACTATTTAGGTTGTAAAAAATTAAATGGTTTCTAAAATATGAAAAAAAGATGCAAATCAGATATTAAGGGATATGAAACTAAATGCCTGTTAAACTTAACCTCTCAATCTTACTAATAAATTGAAACTTCTTATAATTAAGATTTTTTACTCTTAATTACTCTGCAATTATCCCTCAAGATGCATGGTAATTATTGAAAAAATCCTAGAAGATAATAATGAAAGGGCAAATTTATAAAGTCCTTTCAAATTTTTAATATAAACAAAAATGTTTAATGTAGGACAAAGATTTAATATATTTGAAATGCTATGAGTCAAGGCCACAATTAAAGTAATGAGACCTAGGGTTTCAAAAGACCGAAGACAGGCTTGTATCTCTCAGTCTTAGACTGGTTCTGATAGAGGCTGAAAATAAATATAATTTAATTAAAGTATTTGCATGGTTCTATGTTGTAAGCAAGCAATTTCTAAACCCTAAACTGTCATTGATTGTCCCAAATTTAGAATTAAGACATGAAGCTAAAAACATCATTTTTACATTTCAGTGAGACTAGAAGGTATATACAAATAGAAAATTAATGCAGTTGTCCTTACTCATAGGACCCTCCAGGACAATTGTTGCCTTAAATAAACTTCTAGTGTCTTTTTTAACAGACTTTAAATCAGCCTGGACAAATTTCTTAGGACAGTTTTAGGTCACTAAGAGGTCATGAAGAGAACTCCAATGGTAAAGAATAATTCTAAAGGTTTTTAAAAGTTACATTTTTAAGAATTACAATAAAAATTATAATTATAAAAATTAAAAACAATTTTCCCCTTCAGAGGTAAACAAAATTTTTTGAACTATTACAGAACTAATCAACTATAGCTTAAATGCTTGAATGTACACACGTTAACAATGCTACCTTGTAAATTTTCATTTGTGTATATATCTCATGATAGATACACATTATTTACATTCATATGCAATTTATAAATATCTTCTATTATGTATAACATATACACAATACATAGGCATATGCATGCATATATTTCAAACACATACAAGCACATAGCACACATATACACACCTTGAAGAATCCTTAACTGATTTGTCCATACTTCGTTACATTTTAATTAGACTTTAAGCTTGAATCACCCAAAAGCTTAGTACTAACAAAATTTTTAGAATGCCTATTTCCTTCTGAATATATGTGATCGCCTATTCTAAATATGTAGAATTTCTTATCCTGAATATCTATGATTTGTTAGAAAACTTAGAATCTACTATTTCTTAATCATAGTTATAAACATTATTGGTACAAATATTTTTTGAAGCTTCCTGATGTTTGCAACATCTCTTATTCTAAAGTTATTTGCAATGTAGGTTTAGCATTTTTCTTTTTGAAACATTGTGAATAAAATATCAGATCTTTTTTTTTTTTTTTTAAAGATTTTATTTATTTATTTGACAGACAGAGATCACAAGTAGGCAGAGAGGCAGGCAGAGTGAGAGGGGGGAAGCAGGCTCGCCGCTGAGCAGAGAGCCCGATGTGGGGCTCGATCCCAGGGTCCTGGGATCATGGCCTGAGCTGACGGCAGAGGCTTTAACCCACTGAGCCACCCAGGTGCCCCAATATCAGATCTTTTTAACCACAGTGGCTACTTGACTCTAATTAAATCATACACTTTTATTTATCATTGTTTTTTTGAGACTATCAGCTGTGATACACTTTTAAACAGTTGTGGTTTTTTTTCTTGAAATTCTATTGCCCTCAAAATCAAAAGAATCCAATTTTGAGAGTAAAACAGTAGTATTTATAGGAATAATGAAACTATAAGTCTATAAGTCTCAAGCTATTTATTGTGCAATTCACAGTTATTTGAGAATAAATCAAATTAATTCTTTATTGTTCTTTTTCTGTTGTCTCAAACATTTTAACAATAGGCTTTCATCCTTAAATTACCTGTTAAAGAACTGTTTCTTTTTCTTTCCTCTTAAGTTGAATGGCACCATATTCCTTGTTATACTTAATAGGTAAAACTGTGCTTGTTGAGTAGGATTTTAATAGAAAGGTCTAGCAGTGTATGCAATGTTCACAGATAAATGTGTATGAGTGAAGAGAGATCTTTTTTAAAAAAAATATAACACCCGGGGCGCCTGGGTGGCTCAGCGGGTTAAAGCCTCTGCCTTCGGCTCAGGTCATGATCCCAGGGTCCTGGGATCGAGCCCCGCATCGGGCTCTCTGCTCAGCAGGGAGCCTGCTTCCTCCTCTCTCTCTGCCTGCCTCTTTGCCTACTTGTGATTTCTGTCTGTCAAATAAATAAAAAAAAAAAAAATAAATAAATAAAATCTTTAAAAAAAAAAAAAAAAAATATAACACCCAAACTTTCTACCCTTCAAGAGTGTGTCCCATGGCTTCTAAGTTCTTTCTAGACCTGGGCCATGTCCTAAGATATTTTGAGTCTTCTGCCTATAAAAACCCCTAGGCTTCACTCAGTGAATATATGGAGTTTTATAATTTGATCAAGAAGAAAAATTCTAATTAAGACAGAGACTGACACAAATCTGTCAGTCCAAGAAATTAATTTCTTGGAAACATTAAGGAAATAAAAATTACAAACAAATATTAGGTGTCTTGTAAACTGTATATTACAAGGCACTCTATTTTTCCCCAGTGAGTATTCAATATTATATACATGAAACAGATATCTATATTATACTAATCTTGGTAATATCAACAAGTCAAACAATTATAAGCAGCGTCAGCATTATTAGCTCCATTAGAAAAACAACAATTATCCAAAAATGTCAAGCAATTGGCATGTTAGTATACTCAATAAGTAGCAGGCCTTAGTCATATAACTCCAAATTCTATGTACTTTCAAGCTTGTCTCTTCTAAGACAAATGGGTAAAACTGCATTATTTTCAAAATCTTTATATCCCTGCCCGACTATGTCCTTCCATATCAGGAAGATTATACTTCCCATGCCTTTGACTTAAGAGTGAGCAATGTAAGTTGCTTTGGAAAATAAAGTGTGAATAAAAGTGACATGGTCTACTACTGACCAGAAGCTGTAGGGGCCACAACAGGGTTTGGTCATCACCTTTCTTCCTGGGGATATATACTAGTTCTTGAGTCTGGGTACAAAATAATGCAGAACTAAAACCATCACACAAAATAATTATCATGTGAGTGATAGCAAAAAATCTTTATTCTTATTGTAGAGCCATTAATTACCTGAGTATAAATTTAGCCTATGTTAATTGATATGAAATTTGGGGCTTAGAAGTAAAGTATTACAGTGACAGTAAATTATATATCAGCCCTGAGGTCAAGCAGTAGGTAGTAAGCAATTTTTTACTAGAGGTTGGAAAGATGGCAACCCACATAACACAATGGAGAAACTTTTGGTAAAACCACAAAATTCTATTGCTTTGGAAGCAAATAATGCTCTAAATGAGCTGTGGCTTCAAGTTATGCTTACACTTTACTTGGTACTGACCAGTTCGTAAACAGAATCAATAGGAACAGAGAGAATCTGGAATTTACAGATCCTGCAGCATTGAAAGATGAAACTGTTTCTTTTCTCCAATAAGTAGAAGAGAAAACTGTGGAAAGCTTTGAGTTACAAAAGCTAATTGTAACTCAGCATCTTAGCAAAGAGCAAATCCAGAGTGTCTGTACTGGTTAAGGTAGCAGCCAGTAAATACTTTGATTCATGAAATGACCCAGAGAAAACAGAATGAAAAAGGGTACAAGTCTTTTAGAAGCCAAATAAATTCAAGGTAACAGTTTAGAGAAAAAAAATCATAGATGAGGCTATTGGTGCATGGTTGTAAATAAAACAAGATATTATATATAAAAAGCCTACTATGTTTTAAGAAAGTTGTGAAGCCAAATGAGTTCTCAGACTGGAATAAAAGAGAATGTGAGTGTTAAAGATTTAAAGTAAACTTTAGGATCCCCAAATTTCTACTAGGAGCAAAATCAGGCTAAGAAAGCTGCTTAGCCTGCAGGGGGAACGGGGTGGGGGGTTGCAGGGGGTGCATATTCTACAATCCCTTCTTCAGTTAATGCCAGGGATGAAGAATAGTGTAAAAGATCTGTCAGAGGATAGAGCTAAGAATGATAGAGAATAACAGGCTAGGCAATTATTGGAAGACTTTAGAACTGGGGAGCAATCAAGGAACATTTCCCATAACCAGGAAAGGATCATGCCCACGATCATTTCAGATTTGCTATGATCTATATGGTGACTGCTTTGTATTTCACTTCGTCCTGATTGAAAGTATCTTGCTTGGGGCACCTGGGTGGTTCAATGGGTTAAAGCCTCTGCCTTCAGCTCAGGTCATGATCCCAGGACCCTGGGATCAAGCCCCCATATCAGGCTCTCTGCTCAGTGGGGAGCCTGCTTCCGCCTCTCTCTCTCTGCCTGTTTCTCTGCCTACTTGTGATCTCTGCCTGTCAAACAAATAAATAAAATCTTAAAAAAAAAGAAAGTATCTTGCTCTTCCACCATAGTGTATTAGAACAGTGTGTGTGTTTGGGGGGGAGGTTGGGCAGGGGGATAAAGTAGAGAAATTTTTTTTTTTTTTTTTTTTTTTTAGTTCCTAGTTCTTCAGATTCATATCTTCACCTGGTTCTAGATTTTGAGTCTGACACTGTGACGAGATGAGATTTTATATGAGAGGGAAGTGAATATTTGCAACCAGATTCGGGTAGATTGTATTGTTGTCAAGAAGAGTGTTGCTGCTCCCTGTTGGGCCCATCCCTACAGGAGGATTAGTCTTCCAGCAGCATTGACTTTTCACATTGTCATATGAGTTGCTTTGGGCAATGACATGTGACTGCAAATAAATGTGCCGCATCTGAGCAGAAGCTTCCATATCCAGCTCATGGTTCTTCCCTTGCTCTTTTCCTTCTGCTCTGAGATTAGTAAGTCTCAGATAGATCTGCTTCCTCATTTTAGAATAATGGAGCAGAGCCTTAACTGTCCCATGATGGACATACAACATGTGCAATGTATAAACTTTATTATTATAAAGACGACGCAATGTTGAGACCATCTGTTACCATAGCACAACTTAGTGTAGCCTCCCTGACTGAACAATACAATCAGAAGTGCACAGAAGCCAGAGGTGCAGAGAAAACAGCATGTCAGAGACGATAGTCGATTTTGTTCAGCCAAGCAATGACTGCTGTAGAAAGGACTCATTTTATGCCCGGTCTGTCTTACTAAAGCAGGAGGAATTCCAGGGAAATGGCACGCGAGATTTCATCAGAAAGCCATTTTTCTGACAAAAATTTGGTTTTGTCTGGTTATAAAAAGAACAATGCAACACTAGTGGGAAGTAGTTTGATTCGTTTCAATCTCATAAAAAGTCTTTCACAGTACTGTAGAAATATGAGGAATAAGTAAATAGCTTACTGAAAAGAGTATTATCTGGAGAAGTTCTCTGTGGTGAATAATTTTCTACTAACTGCTAGCTGGGAGGATTGGGTCAGTAAGCTGTTGGTTTCCAAATGGGTAATTAATCTTATCAAAATGATACTGTAAAAGATACTAAAGCATCACATCAAGTCGAAATTTAAAGAAACATAAATGTAATTGGTAAATTTGTCAGCTCAGTGCACAGGTAGAATATGCAAATGTAAACCTTTAGGCTAGAGAGGACATGAACTATTCTCTTGTGATATTTTTGTGCTATTTTTCACATTTGAGGACCTTGGTTTTATTGACATTACAACTAGAGATACAAGCCGCATGGAGAAAAGACCCCAAGATATCAAAGTCTATACACTCTATTCTTTGACAACTGGCACAAAAATAATACATACAGAGTTTGATTTCTGTTTTTTGAAATATCAGCTAGATTGTCTAAATTCTCTCTGTTACAACCAGTCTTGTAGTAGTTTATTGCCTTCCTAAACAACTGTGTAAGCAATCTCTAGCCAGCAAAGTTTCTTTCCATTTTGTTTTTAATGTGATACAATAATACAAAAACAACCATACAATACTGATAAAAAACAATCAATTACATATTTTTGTTATAAATAACTAAACTTAGCAAATGTTTCAGGTCTATGGTTAAAAATTCCTTCAAAAATTTACAAAAACTAATTTTTTGAATTACATTCAAATACCTTATTCTGATACTAAATCTTGATATAAAATCTGATACTAAATCTTGATATAAATCTTTATATGTTTTGATGCTATTACTTTTCATTGTAAATTTACCCAATTTAAATAGATGTATTAAAATTAATATACGCATTGGTTGAAATTGTAGAAATTGCTTCCTCTCAGTCTTTTCGTAGTACTAATTTTTTCTTATTTTACTTTTTAAAGTTTGAGTCCATTTCCTCAAACTTCATTTTCTTGTGCCTGTTGTTATTTATTTATAAAGTGTTCCCTGTTTTCAAACCAAACATACTTTTTACCATTTTCTCACATTTTTTCTTTCATTGTCATTTGGGAGAAATTGAGATAAAATTGTTTTAGTTAGAAGGACCATTGCCTTAAGTTGTATGTACCATTTTAAACTTTCAGTATCATCGTAAGCACACTAAAAGCAAAATAGGCACTGATATGCAGACTATTTGCAGGCAAATCAGCTAATATTTTCAAATAACAATAATGTAAATTCCTGGGGCTGAGAAAAGGACTTATTTCACAACATACAGAACACAGGTGCACAAACAAAAAACGTACTGACTCATATACCCAAAAGTCCTTTGCTTTTGTAGCATAGAGAGGACACTGCTGCTGTATCATATCACTCATTAAAATAAAAAAGGTGTTCTACCTCTACATATTAAAAGTCCACTACTTGAAAACATTGAGAAACAGAGAGAGAGCACGAATTACCATTTCAGAGCTCCTGTGAGTCTTCTTTCCTAGGACTTGATGATTTTTTATAAAGCAGATTTTTAATCTTCCCAAATCACATTCTCTTAATTTCTTTTAAAACTATAATCCAAGAGAAGAAAATTTTTCCAAAACTGCTAGTGGTCAAATAAGAGACAAGGAGAGCGGAGGGGTGCCCGCCATCAAGCTGATTAAACTCTGCAGGATCTGCAGTTTGTCAAAAACCTTTTTGCTGCCTCACATTTTCTAAAAATGGAAAAGGTGAAGCTTTCACAAGTAGCAGGCTCCAAATAAACCAGTACGCCCAGCACAAAGCTCATGATACCAGCAAAAAAATAAAAAAATAAAAAAATAAATTCACACATTAGGAAGTTCTATTAGCGGGTACCCATCATCCTAATAGGACACCTCTCCATATTAATGTGAGATTCAGCTTTTGGACCCTAAAAAACTCTTTCCATCCCTCAGGCTACATTTGTCCCAAAGAAGCATTAGTTACATGTAGCCTTGAGGGACTTTTATACAAAACTTGTGGAAATAATGTATAGATTCTTTCCTTGGAGAGGAAAAAAGACAAAAGAAAACTGGGTCACTGAAGGTAACTGTGAAAACAGTAAAGCTAAGAATGCACTTTTACTTCTTCTTCCATTTCACTTAATTTCCTACATTTTATTCTGATTTTCTAGAGACAAGTGTGCTGTGTAGAGAAAATTAAATACAAGCTATTTGATACTTACCCATGAAATTATGTATTCAGTGTCAAATCATCCTTTCTAGGTGTTAAAATAGGCTAGTAATTTTTTTGGCATAGGGTCGCTCTTTTAGTTTTAATTTCTATTTTGACACAACTGCTCTTTCCCTAAATATCACTATCCTTTCAGCTTAAAAATATTAATAACAAATATAATCATAATTCTATAGGCATTACTCTTCATTTTTCCTGGCATATGCTCTACCTATTCTAAAATTCGCAGTACATTTCACATTCACTATACTTGACTACTCCTTGTCTCAACATATTTCATCAGTTACTATGGTCGCTGAGTTGCCAATAAATTATTTAACTGAAATAACTGTTCTCCGGTGGACAGCATTTCTTAGGACAAACTCCATGAAAATTCAACTACTTCAGGAAGTCCTGAAACTGCAAAACTGCCTTAAAAATGTCTGCTTTCTAATTAAGCTTTGAAATAAGTATCATTTGAAAAGATATATTTGTTTCCTAAAAAACAATTGGTCTAGAGATATTGGGTACATTTTTATACAGTAAAAGAGACAAAGTATGAATGATAAAATAAGCAAAACAAATTGTTCATCAAATGGCTTTTAGGTCAGATCTGAGTCTTCTTTTCCTCATCCATTAAAATGAAAGATATATAATTCTTAGGTATATAGTATAAAATTGGTATGTTTTTATATAGTAGCATTTAAAACATAGAAATATGGCTTTTCCACATTCATTCATGCTTTCTTTAGCTATTAAATGTTAATACCAAATTGATAGTCACCAACTAATTGTTAATAAATATGATATCACAATTTTGAAATGTAGCTTAAATAAATAAATCATTAAAAGCTCTATTGCTATCATTTAGTATGTAAATAAATGTGTTCTTTTTGTGCCCAATAACATACACAATAAAACAAACGGGTCAGTGGCATTAAATGACTTTCAGGTACCACTGCATTGCTCAATAACATTTTTTATATAGTCACCTTTATCACACCTGTATGTGAATTGTGTGTTAGAATACTATACCACCACCCAGATATCAACTATACCAACTTGCTTGAGATCTAACCACTTAGAGATCATCACTATACTCGTAGATATGGTCTTGGGAATGTGCTGTTAATGATACTTATGTAAATGATCATCACCAATGTACATACTCACCAGATAATGTAAATAAACAAGGCTGAATAAAACATTAACCCTCATTTCAAGAGCTTTTGAGTTTCCTTATCTACCACATCGATGCTGATTATTATGCAATTCAATAGGCATCAGCCACTAAGCCCAGAGTTCAAGATTCAGTAACTGCTATTATTGGGTATTTATTATAACTCAAAGCCTGATTAAAGCACTTTATGCAATATCAATTCTGACATTTCAGGGAATTACGTATTTTTAATTCACTTTATATGAATGCTGAGGGAGAGTAAACTTCATGAACATGGATATTCAATGACAGAATTGATTTGAAAAGATTACTGATCCTGACACTAAGACATAGTTCTTAGGCTCTGGTGGCCTTTTAGTATCAGTTTTTGACTAGGGACATGTAGTGGGAAAGGGGGAGCTGGAAGGGTAGACAGGCCACAGAGTGCTTAGCTTACTCACTCCAAGCCCTGATGAAGTGCTTGGCGAGTTTCGTAAAAAAATTACAAATGTAATTGTTTCTTCTGAGGTACAGTAATTAGAAGGGCAACGGGTTGGAAGTGGGCAGCAAATAAAGAAGCAGATGATATCAAAGACACTGATGTAAACATTTTCTTATTCATGGAAAAAAAAAGATTCCTAAGAATCCCAAAGTTTCTTACCCAGGCTAAGCAGAACACCAAGAATATGGTGTAAAATTCAAGTAATCAATGAACTTGGATTAGGAAAAAAAAAAAATTTACTAACTTTCAAGTGGATGTAAATAACAAACCATAGTGGTATAGTAATACCTATAACTGTATCACAAAAGGAATTAGATATTTTCATATCACAGTATGTTTCTATACTGATCATTTCTTTCAAGTTATGATATTACAAGGTCTTCCACTAGATCCTCTTATTTAATGCTTTAATTTTAAAAAGCATGCATTACTAAATCACAAATTTGTTCTTTTCATTATTCTTTTAATTTTAATAAAATTGTTTTTCCTTGAAATACTACATATTTTCTTTTCTTTTCTTTCTTTCTTTTTTTTTTTTTTTAAGATTTTATTTATTTATTTGACAGACAGAGATCACAAGCAGGCAGAGAGGCAGGCAGAGAGAGAGGGGGAAGCAGGCTCCCCGCTGAGCAGAGAGCCCAACCCAGGGCTCAATCCCAGGACCCTGAGATCATGACTTGAGCTGAAGACAGAGGCTTAGCCCACTGAGCCACACAGATATCCCTTAATACTGTAAATTTTCTTGTCTGCATTTAAAAATATCAATCTAAGAAGCAGCTCATAGACTCCAACAGACTTTTAAGACGTGAAGGTAGTAAAGTAAAGCTCCCTAGTAGGTCACCCGAAATCAAGAGCCCTGTTAGCAGCAAGGACTTCAGTTGAACCACTTCCCTGCTGCCATGGTTGATGTCATGCTTGCCACTATGCTCTTTCTTGTTTCCTGGGCCTGCAATTTCACGATTATGGAATCACCTATGCCCAGATTACATGTCAAGAGCACTTGATAATGAGTATTTTACCCTAATGATACTTAACAGGGGATATATATTTTAGTCTCCTTGCTCCCATAAGAAAATGATTTGTTGTCTTTGGGTGTTACAATGTATTACCATTTGTGTCCCGTATCTATAGATTTTGCACTTACTCTGTCTGTATACAGTAAAAACGATATGTTCCTTTTAGTACACTAAAAAGGTTGCTAAGTTTTAGCAGGAATTCCTCCCAAGCAGTATTCGTCTTTCTATTTGTTTTTGTTTTTGTTTTAGATTTATGTATTTATTTTAGAGAGACCGACAGAGAGTGGGGTGGGCAGAGGAAGAAGGAAGGAGAAAGCCAAAAAGACCCTGCACTGAGCATGAAGCCCTCAGAGGGGCTGGATCTCACAACCCTGAGATCACGACCTAACCAACTGTGCCACCCAGATGCCCTAACCTAAGCAGAATTTCTTTCTTACTTTTCTTTTTAAAGGATTTTACTTATTAATTTGAGGGAGAGCATACAAGCAGGGGGTAGGAGCAGAGAGAGGGAGAAGCAGGCTCCCAGCTGCGTAGGGAGCCCCACATGAGGCTCAATTCCAGCACCCTAGGATCATGATCTGAGCCGAATGCAGATGCTTACCTGCCCGAGCCACACAGGTGCCCTGTGAGAATTTCTAAAAGTACATTAAATGAATGAAAAATGTTGCTTCATATTGCTAGCAAAACTGTAAATTTCATATTGCTAGCATCAACTACTTATATTATTAAATGCATGTGCTTGGTCATATAGAATATTATAAAATTTAAATATTATAAAAATTTAAATTTAAAATATTATAAAAATTTAAAGGGAAATACAGATTCATTTGCAAAAATGAATAGTAAATTTTCTACATGAGAGGGAAGGCTATTATACAATTTAGAAGTACATTAGTTATGGTCATAGTTACTGTATTATATTATATTTATTTATATATAATATATGCAATATATATTATATATTAATTATATATTTACTTATAAATTAAATAAATATTTATATTGAATGTCTATATTTAATTTTCTATATCATAAAACGTTTTGACATCTCTTGGGGGCCTTACACATCTGGGGAGGGACTGAGCTTCCCAGGGAAGCTTATTCTTGGGGGCAGTACAGAATTTATCTGGAATATATTTTGCACATGCAATAACTGTGGATCCAAGTCTGTATCTTCACTTACATTCTTATCTAATTCACAGATAAAGCCCATATTTCCTGTGCTCTGAATGAACCCAGGGTCAGGTACCAGACCACTAGAGCCTAGCCCTGTAGCACAAAGCCTGCTGGGATTGTACAAACTAGCCAATCCTAAACTGTGCCTCTGCCTTACACTGCTTCTCCTGAAGAAATCCCATTAAAAGCCTTGTCCTAAGGTTCTCCTTGCTCCTGCTTCTACCTCTTGACCAAAACCTGGTGTTCCTTAGATGGCATTGTGTGGTGTGCTGTGCCTCTCATTCTAGGAGAACCGAAACAATTTTTTCATTAAATGAAATGAATCTGACCTTTCCTTTTGTCACCCAGTTACTTGTATAAACTAAGACCTGGGCATAGAGCATTTATAGTTCACTGTAAAAAGATAAACTAGGTACATTATTTAGCTGTGTTATGCAGAGTAAAGTATTGTAATTTTGTAAGAGAGTAGAGATTTGAAATCATATGAACTTTTACAATTTACGTGCTGGGCTCCCCAGTGTAGGTTATTTAATCTTTCTGTGCCTCTATTTTTCTTCTACAAAAAGAGTATGATTATAATTGTCATTCAGGATTACTGTGAAGATTAAATGATAAGATATACAGAAAGGTCAGTACCACAGGTCTACTAAATACACAATGGCCATTAACCCTGGTGAAGTACCTAATGTTAGTCAAATATGTATTTGGCTAAATTTTATTTTTCATTGTGGAATTTAGGAATGAGGGTTTTTATCTGATAATAACAATTTGATTACAATTACGTTTTCTTACATTTTAGTCCACCTAGATAAAACCAAGAGGTTTGGATGCAATGTATGGAGGAGAACACATAGTTTACGAGGCCCGGTCTAATTTGATCATTCCAACCTCAGCTCATCTTTACTTTTATATTTTGGCAAAATAGGGTTACATGTTTAATTTTACAAAGTATTTATTAATTAATAAAAGTACTCTTTCTTATATGTTTTTCCCAAGTTTTTCCCCCCTAAGTTACATTTACATGTTTTCTGACATAAGATGGGGGATAGTGATCAGTAAAATTACAATATAGGGGTACTACTTTCTTTATAGAAGTGCTTTGGAGCCCAAGTAAAGCACCATCTTTCTCCACTGTACAGCAATAATGACAGGACAATAACTTTTAAGACACATTATCTGGGATCAGACCGGGTTCTAATCATCACTCTAAATAATTAGTTGTGCAACTAAACTTTAGTTTAATCCTATATAGAATGTGGACAGTAATAGTCCCTACTTCATCATGGTGTTGTAGCAAGAAGTGAGTCAATACTTGTAGAATAAATACTTCTCAAAAGTATTATCTCAGGTCATCATCATTTTAATTGTATTCAAGGAAAATATGCCTAATTTAAGAAAGATACAAAACAAAGACTTTGAGGATTTAAAGCAATGAGAAATCACATCCGTCGCCTTTAAACTCACTAGGGGCTTCCTGAAGGAGACGGCATTTGAGAAGAGGGGCTCCGTTCCTAACAGGCAGGGCGCACAGCAGTTATGAGCATGGCTGACAGTCATACCACCTAGACGGGAAACGACTCCATCATTTCACTTGCTGGGCAACCTTTGGCAAATGACGACAAATCTAGCCTGTCCCCTAATTCGTAAAGTAAAGGAAATAATAATACACTGCTTGTCAGCCTGTAGTAAAGATTAAACAAACCTTTAAATGAATGTCATCAATTACTGAATGTAATTAAATGCATAACAAGAGCTTAACAAGTAACAACAAGGATAAGATTCTTTTTTAAAAAGATCTCTGAAAACTAGCTACCAATAGATTGGCATTAACTAATGGTGCCTTTTTCTCTATACTGTAATGCTTATGCCAGTCAAAGATATCAAATGCTCATGAGAGCTTGAGTCCCTCCTCTGGGAAGATAAAATTCACTGCAGTCCAGCTAAAGTTTACGAATATTCCTTTTAGCAAGGCTTTTAATCTACAGGTTCTTTTGGTATTAGTCATTACATAATCAAGCATGCCAAGTATCACAGACCACCTTCAGCTAAAGCAGAATATAAGTACTATTCACTTCTTAAAAAGAAAACATTTCTCTGATGAGAAGAAATCATGTCATTTCCTGAGTGGAAGTTCACAAGGGGGTACTTGTAGCATGTAATGTGTAAAAAAGAGTAAATTTGGAGAGAAAAGTGGAAAGAGCCCCACAGAAATAGTATAAATGAAAAATACTTCCATGCTTCTATGTAAACATGACTGTTTCTTACAATGAACTATAGTTCTTTAAAAAATGGAGAGCTTATTCTCTGATTATATTCTGTCATAAATCATATGGACAGATGTGCGCCTTAGTCACGCATCATGGTTGATTACCGTCATTCAGGGTTTATACAACACAGACTAAGGATTTTACTTTTTAATTCAACATTTAATTTCTTTGGTATTATAACAGACAAAAAGTAATATCCTATGAATTTTCCTTTGTTATAGCACAACATCTGCACAATAAAAATATTTCTGTCAAATATTTTTATTTTAAATATGACTTTAAAATCACATATGTCTGTTTTTTCTCTTCAAGAGAGTAGTGCATTTCATCTTTTAAGTGTGATTTAAAATACATTTTTAAAAAGTTTTTAATTATATATTACCTTTCCTAGCTCTTTTGAAAAATGATAAATCAGCACAACATCAAAATGTGTAAAGAAATAAAAATGATTTGGAGAACTAGTACTTACCAGCATAACCTTGGAACCCACTTACATTCCTGGCTCCATGAGTCAAGGATTTCTTTAATTAGAGGGTGTATGAAGACTTTTTCAAATATTGTTGAGGCACAGCAGCCTGACTTAGGTGGGTGGGATAAATCCATAGGGTGGTTTCTTACAAAAGCAAACTCTATAGGATGATAGTAATCTACTGGGGTTTCCAATCAAACTTTGTTCATTAGTGCTAGTCAGAGCTGGTACACAGAGAAGATTAACGTGGCATTACTCAACAGTTCTTAGATAGAGTTCAGATTTGACATTGGTCATGGATATAAAGTTAATGCTGAATTGGTTTCGGAATTCAAATCCTTATAGTTATCTGCCAGGTCCAATGAATGAACAAAAACAAGATTGTCATAGAGCGAAAAGAAAAGAACATATGGTTGAAACAAAGCAAATGTTGTTTTTGGCTGATAGATAAATAGCAAAATGATGATTATTTATACACTGGCAATCATACTTTACCAAATAAGAATTCCAGATAACAAAATACATCATTTAAAAAAATATTTAATGGGAAATTTTAAAAATTATTCCTGAACTTTTTTACTCCTTTCTTCTTCTCTCTTCTTCTTTCTTCCCATTCTCCTCCTCCTCCTCCTCCTCCTTCTTCTTCTCTCTCCTTCTTCTTCCTCTTCCTCTTCTTCATCTTTTTTCTCTTCCTCTTCATTTTTTTTTAAGATTTTATTTTTAAGTACTCTACACCCAGTGTGGGACTCAAACTCACAATCCTGAGATTGAGAGTCACATGTTCTACCAATTAAGCCAGCCAGGAGCCGCCCAAACTTCTTTTTTCAAAAAGAGTGAAATTTATCAGAAAGTGTATGGTCTTGAAATCATTATCTATGCTTATGAAAAATAAAGTACATATCAAATATGTCTAGCCAAATAGACTGCAATATTGGTGAAAATGGTAAAAATATTCACTGACTACATATAATATCCCTGACTACATTATAATTATCAATGGCAAAGGTAATGTCAAAAATAACGTTCTTTCTACACTCAATACACACACATTTATTGCTTGATAAAATATATAAGGCATGTACTCAGTATTGAAGCAATGACTAAAATTAAGCAGATGTAATCAACCTCTTCCTTCAAAGAACTTAAATTTGAGTGGAAAGAAAAAAAGGCATTCACTGCATAATAGAGAGTATGAAAAGGAATAGCATAGGTAATTTAATAAATGCTTCATATGCAATTTATATATATATATATATTTTTAAAGATGTTATTCATTTATTTAACAGAGATCACAAGTAGGCAGAGAGGCAGGCAGAGAGAGAGGAGGAAGCAGGCCCCCTGCTGAGCAGAGAGCCTGATGTGGGGCTCGATCCCAGGACCCTGAGATCATGACCTGAGCTGAATGCAGAGGCTTACCCCACTGAGCCACCAAGGCACCCCACAATTTATATTTTTTTATAATAAGTCTATAGACTATAACTAAGGAGAATGTGTGTGTATATACATTTATATACACACATATATATAAATACCACTTCTAGACTTTGGAGTTGAGATCATAGACAAGCAAAGCTCTTTTTTATTTTTTAGATTTATTTATTTATTTGAGAGAGAGAGGGAGAGCGCGCACGCGTGAGCAGGGGGAGGAGCCGAAGGAAGGGGAGAGAGAATCTTCAGCACACTCCTTGCTGGGCACAGAGCCCACATACGGGCTCAACCCCACTACTCCAAGATCATGACCTGAGTCAAAACCAAGAGTCTGAATCTCAAGGGACTGAGCCATCCTCATTGCCTCACAAAATATTTGCCTTTATAACACTTATATTCTAAGGAAATGTGATAGATAATAAATAAATGAAGTAGTAAATTATAATATGATATTAAAAAAAAACCCACAAGCTATTGAAGTGGGTCAAAGGAGAGAAAGAGTGGCAAGAGGTACTGTTTTAGAATGTAAGGCCATGGAGAACCTCTCTAATAAGGACACATTTGCAAAGATCTGAATTAAGGAAGAAAGTTAGCCATGAAATGTGTGTGAGAAGAGTCTGAGGCAGCAGAAGCTCCAAGTATACAGGCGGAAGTATTTCAGAAGCAGTAAGAAGGCATGTGTGGCTCTCATGGCTGAATGAGGGGCATGGTAAGGGATGAAATCACAGGTAGAAGAGAAACAGCTCAAGGAACCTTGTGAGTTCCAAAGGATTCCACAGACCACAGGGAGCCTTGTAACTAACTGGAAAGTGTGGAATGGGGGATGTGGCCGAGAGTATTCTAAAAGGGCCCTCTGAGACTTGACAGAGCAGGAATTGTGGAAGGTGCCTGGGCAAGCACAGGGATTAGCCAGACAGCTTTTGCAGTCATTCAGAGGAAAGGTGGTGGTTGCCTGTGCAACACCATTCACAGTGATAATGGTCAAATAAAGGTTTTCAGCCAAATTCTAAATTGGCCAATTCTATAATTAAAGGAAAAATATTATAAACTAAATTTAAGTATTTTATGAACCACAAATTTATTTGCTTTTGACTTATTCCAGCTTGGGATATATAAGTAAAATCCAGAGGCAAACCATAGTCACTCTATAGTTAGTAGAAAAATATAGAGTAATTCATTTCTATTTTGTAAAATTTCCTTGCGAAAATGGGACATATGGATGGTATGTGTCTATGAAATGTTTTCATGTATATTATTTGATTCTTCTCTGTTCCATTTTGAGAACACGTATACGGCATAAGATTTTAATCCTTGTTTTAAAAAAAGTTTTAGAGGTTTTTATAGGCACAGTCTTATAGACCCATTTTAAAGGCAATAGCCAGTCGGAAATGTGCAAAATCTGCTTAGGAGTTGATCTCTGTCCCCACTAGATATACATTATTTCCAGTTAGGCGCACATTTATAAATGAGAGGATTCCCCACTATTTTTCAAAAATAAAATTCATAATATAACTTAATTCTAAGCCACTAGGTGTGTTTAATGGCAGTTAGGAAGCAAGTGGTCAGTTTGGGATGGAATAATCAGGCAGGACACCACTTAAATGTAGCAGTCCTGATGCACAGAGGGAGGGAAGGAAAGAGAAAGGGATGGAGGGAGAAAGAAAAGCGAAGGAAGTGGGGCAGTCCTGAGTCCTCAGTATGTGCCAAGAATTCTACTAGAGTCCTTCACAGATAGTCAAAGTAGTATCAAAGAGCATGCATAATTGCTAACAGAGAAAACGTGAGGATAAGCAAAAATATTCTTGAATCTTGTAAGATCTATTAGAATAATTCTATTTAAGAGATCTTTTTAAAATCTGTAAAATCACCACTTATATATTGTAACTGCCATTTTATAAATATGAGTTTATATTTTTGAAGTAGCATTGTTTTGAACTAGAACTGGTTGCATCACTTTAACCATCACTAGCTAATATAAAGAATGTAGCACTTAATGACAGATTTTGAGCCTAAAACCACACAAATGGAGCAAACTTCAATATAGAAAAGCAGCTTGGTAAAGAGGTCTGCTTGAAGAATGGATAACCCTCAAGGTTGATTTCCTTTTTGCAAGGTCTTTTGGCCTGTGATAAAATTCAAAATTGGATTAACGGGAACAACATAATATTTGCTTACATTTACAATAAAATAAATACAACACAAAGATAATTTATAGAGCTGTCTAATTTTTGGGATGATGATTAACAGATTACAATTTTGAGTTTTATGAATTACATCTTCAACGTATGGGTGACTCCATTCTTTTCTATAGTCTGTTTTTATTAGATTTCACCTAATTCCCTTTTCACAAATAAGTATTTTTGTAAATTATAAAGAAATAAAAGAGCCAGTATAATCTTTAGGAACATTACTCAGAGAACCAGAAATGAGTCAAGCGAATAAGCACTAGAAATAATAGAGGCTAGTTATTTTTTATGGCAGTCTATGTGGAAAAAAAAAAAGCATTTTACCATCCCCATCTTTACACTTCAAAAACTCATTTGCACTGTCGCAAGAGAGTTTGGTAACCATAAATAAATATTAATGACCCCTTTAACACCATGTCCTAGAAAAGTTTCTGGAAAATAATAAATGCTTAGTTCTTAGAAGAAAGAGAGAAAAGAGAAAGCAAAGGGGGGCAAAGAGGGAAAGAGAGGAAATTGATGGCAATTTTCAGGATAAGAAGGTTTTACATGTGATAAACACAACATTGCTTGCTATACATAATATCTGAAGGTTTTTCTTCTGATGAGACAGACCCTCAACCACACAGAATTGATTATACTTGATCTATTTCAACAACCTTCACCAAGTTTATAGAGAATAAAAATATTCTTTGTTGTACTGACATTTTGTTCTGTTCATTTTGACCCACTCACTTCTTTCCTTTTTTCATTCAATAAATATTTGCTAAGCATGTACGCACTCTGCTAGACACAGGAAATGCATGTGTAAATAACATGTGGTTCCAGCTTTGAAGCATCACAAAATCTCCAACAAGAGATAAATGTAAATTCATTAGGGAAAGGAGTGCAAAAATGTAACTAAACTGAAGATACAGTGGTAAAATGGGGGTGAATAACTAACTCAGAGTCACAGATTTCCTGAAGGAAATCATTTCAATCTGGGATTTTTGATTGGATGGTGCCGGGCACATGGGGAGGTAGCAAGTCAATGTTAGATAAAACAGTAAGGACATTCCAAGCAAAACTGACAGTATTATAAGTCATGGAGACAGTAAAATATTGAAGGTGCAGTGAATGATGTGCAGTTGTGTGTTTCAAAACATATGTTTTAATGAAACAAGTAGACAAACAATGAGGTTTGAGAGGTTGTCATCACAAAAGATTTTAGGAAGATTTTAATCAGAGGAGAAACATGACCATTGAGGGATTTTAGAAAGAACACGTTCCCAGAAACCTGGAAGAGGGACTGAAATCAGAGCAGGTGACTATTGTAATAATCCAAGTGAACAACAATGAGAATCTGAAATAAGATGAGGGCCGTGGTTTTTCTACCAAACAGCTATAAAATACACTGTTCTCCTATATTTCTCTAAACAACAATTATTAAAATCAACAGTATATAATATTTTTTAGTGAAAAAGAAGAGAGAATATAGTGAATAATTCCGAAAGTTGTTATTTTACAGTACATGTTTGCACTTCTCTTTGTGTCTTCACAAGGGAACTTTGTGGTCTTTAAATTAATTATGTTCTAATCTACAAGAATTTTATGATATTAATTTTCTGGCAAATTTAATGCTTGTACTTGCTGGTTTAATTGATGGACCCCAACATATGATTTATTCAATTATGGGGATTTTGTGCCAAACATAATGATTAATATCAGATACCCCACATACCTAATGGATAAGAATAAAGATACGATATAGAAAACACTAATTCTTGTAAGAAGCAACTCAACTGAAAGTAACACAAAACCAAGTATATTCAAGTTATTTTATGACATTACTGGCTAATATTAAGGAAGAATAAGTGTTTTATGCCCTGAATATACATTCTACTGCTCATTTTTGTGGTTGGTCTATTAAAAATGCACTTAATTGGGAATTCAAAATGAGTCTTAAAAATATATTATATTAATGTGAATTAACTCATAATCTTAAATATGTTTATCACATAATTCATAAAGTAAGGATGGCAATAATCTCTTAAATATGTCAAAAAATTGAGAGTATGGGTGAGAGAAATGACTTTTAAATGTACCTACTGAACAATTAGGGATACTAATACCAAAATTTGAAACAATAAAAAAAAACTAAGGAAGACAATATACAACAAAACACTGTATGCATTAAAGTAATAAGATCTACTAATCTGGTTTCCAATGAAGATGATCAGTTTAGGTGAACACTGTAAGCGTGCATTTTGAAGATAGTGATAGAGCTTACGAGCAGGCAAATGGAAAGAGTTATGCACCATTTCACATTGTTTTATCACTTAAAGGATATTACCTAATTTATTTTTCCTTTACTACTCAAAATATCCATCTGCCATTGATCATACTACTTATAGCCTATGAATTTTCCCCCCTATGTTACATGGGATATTAGATTTATTTTTTGCACACTGAAATGACTGGTTATATTAGAATTTGACAAGCACAGCTTTCTACCCAAATCTCCCATGAACTCATGCTAACAACTACAATGGTCCCTCCTTTACTCCCTGATATAAGAATGGTTTGGATTTTATTAAATCAAAGAGAGTCAAAAGTATGGGGATGGATTTTGTCCTACCCTTACCTCTTTGATATTCATATCTGAAGGTAGTTAGCCAAGGCATTTAAAACATAAACTGATGAGTCCATACCATGAAAAGAAAGACCAGAATCATACACTGTTGGGTTTTGTAGATCAAACACTCTATCTCAGGTTTTATATTTGAATGCCATATGACCTACATAGAATGGAGTTTCAAGCAGTCACTACGGTGACAGACATGGTTTTCTTTCTGTAACTGTTGATTGCTTTTCTGAGTAATCTCCAAATCCCACTTTGCAGTCATTCCGTTAGGAGTTCAAAAAGACATCAGGAACTCTGAGGTATCAGGAAAACCCAGAAGTATCTAAGATGATTAAGAAATTTGCCAGGGGTATTTGGAAGAACTTTTTGGCTTCCCTCCAACGTTCTTTTAGCTTAAAATCGAGGCTTAATGTTTTATGACAAGAGCCTTCCCCTTTAGACAAAAGGGGCATTTCTGCTTTTAATCCAGCCCACGATTTTATAATAAAGTTTGAAAATAAAAGATTCAGGTGACTCTAGTTTTCATTAACTGTTTTAAATTCACTTAATTTTTAAGTTAGGTTTTCATTGCTCCTTACCTACAATGCATGGAACTTGTTCTTTATTACTCACAGTTTGTGGTTTTATATGCGTCTAACTAATCATTGTTCATTATACCAAGAGAATCAGATTTCCAACTATGGTTTGATGTCATTGTATATGTGCAGGACATCCACAGGTGCCTGGAAGGCCAAAAAGGAAAGAAGGAAACCAGCCAAGATTAAAGTTGCATAGATCCAGATGTTGCTGCTGCTGCTGTTTGAAGAAAAAAAAAAAAAAACACAAGCACACACACACACACATTTTAGAGCTTGGCATTTTAGCCTTACAGCTGGCAAGTAATAAGAGAGCATGAAGTTTGTGTGCGTGCATGCATGCTCCTTTAGAGGCAAAAAAGGGAGAAATGGAAGGAGGGGAAGTTCAATCTGCTGAAATAAAACAGGAATGTGGATGAGAGCCTGTTCAACCCCACTGGCAATGAGGTATTTCCCTGTTATTAATGAAATGTTCTGGCACATTGGGAACAATATCATTTGCATGAATGAACTCAGAGAAGCAAAAAAGTAAATAAATGAAAACTCTGACTTTCAGTATTGTCTTTCCAGTTTAGTCACAACATTATCATAAGCAGGATTCAGTTGTATTCTTTTTTCATTGAGCAGCTTGTTTTTACCATTACTCATTACTCCTTTACTCCATCAGAAAGAGTTCCAGCAAAGAATCCCAACACTACATACATAGGTCGCTGAATGGTGCAATATGCTACTGTGAGTACTGGTATGGTCTTATGAGGCTTACTAGCAGCTCACAGCAAATGTTTTATCAGGTTATTACAAATAAACCCCAAATTCTAATTCATCATGACTCATTTCCAGAAAAAAAAATGACACTATATTTGCTGTACATTAGAATGCGATTCTAAATAATTATGAATACTTATTCAGGGCAATGTAATCTGTGTCCCCCCCCCCTTTTTTTTTTCTTTAAATAATACCCACATTAGATCAAGAGATGTGCTTAATTCTAGGCTGGGTTGTCACAGACAGCAGTCTGTAGATATGTAAATGTCTAGACAACTTCAAGTCTTTTTTTCTTTTTTAAAAAATATTTTATGTATTTATTTGTCAGAGGGGGAGAGAGACTGAGAGAACACAAGCAGGAGGAGTAACAGGCAGAGGGAGAAGCAGGCTCCTGCTGAGCAAGGAGCCCAACGCTGGACTTTATCCCAGAACCCTGGGATCATGACCTGAGCTGAAAGCAGCCACCAAGCCAACTAGGCATCCCAAGACAAGTTCAAGTTTTATTGATTCCTAAACTAAGCACATTAGATCCTGGGTCAAATTGGGAGCCAACATTCAAACTAGAAGCTAAAATTAAAAAGAGATCAACTAAAACTGCCAATATAAAGAAACTAATCTTTGGTTTCTCGGCAGCAATTCAGTATAATTAAAAGAACATAACCTTAATACATGGCTGTGATAATCCAAGGCACAGATATCTTGAAATATATGTCTATTTTGATACGCTCTATTAATGAAACAGGTGTAGATACACTTTAAGATACAGATGGAGAGACCCATATTTCATTAAAAAACCGTAGAAGAAAAAATACATAAAATGATCACTACATATTAACTCTTCCTACAGAGTAAATATATCCAGTTCTTGAGTATATTTGAAGATTGAATAACTTTATTAAGTTTGATATACCCAAATAGGTTACTTTAAAATGTCTCTACTCACTGTAGGCATGTTAGCAATGCAATGACTTAACACAATACAGTTATGAGCCACTTTATTATTTAAGATAAGAAAGATAAAATACAATCTCACTTTTTAAAAAAAATCATGATTCGATTTAAATTGCTGCTTTGAACACTGACTTGGGCCTTGATTAGAGAGTCAGTTCATTGGTCCTTTAGTTACCATCAGTAATGTTCTTTTGAGACAAAAATTTAGCTTGGATGGAGCATTTCTTTTATAAAATCAGAAAAACAACAATAGTTTCTACTTATTCCTTGTGAGTGCCAATTTAAGAAATGCCTTATAAAATTACAATCCTCCAAAATTTTCAGTGGAAGCTATTTCAAAATCTTCATCACAAACATGTTTACAACCTTCTTGATTATCACTAATCTGGTGTTCACACTTGCATCAGATTGTAAAAATGCAACATAAGGACACAGCTCTCAGTTGGCCAATATTCAACTCCAATAACTCTCCAACTAAAAGTGATGCTGTTTCACATTTTCTACAACCCTGACTCCATACTCCCTATACTCCTCTTTTGCCTCTTTATCAAAATCCTTAACAATCACAGAAGAAATTTTTAAAACTAAAGAAAAGAGTGAAGTCAGCTGCCTCTAATTAATAGAAAGTTAGAAAAGTATGCTCATTACTATTTCAAAATTTCAAACTCTTCCTGCTTGCCATGATATATGCACCTTCCAAAGAAAAATCCAGATGAAGAAATCATAGCTCCAAGGCCAGAAAGTTAGAAGATAGTTTGGTCAGTGTGCTAATTTGAAATGTTTTATGCAGAGGAAATTTTCAAAGTCATAATGCCTATGAGCAGTGACGCTTTTCTTTTCTGTTCTCAGTTTGCGACTTTTATCCAAAACACATGTTTTTATATACAGAGACCAAGTATCTGTTATAATTTAAGTGAACTCTAAGCCTTGGGGCATCAAGGAAGTTATTTTTAAACCTTAAAGCGAAATAACTTTCAAATTTCCCATATTACATTGTGTTCCATTTCCAGAAATTTAAACTTAATGTACTGAAAAGATGTAATTTTCAGTTTCTGGACTGCACCATCTCCTTTACTTAACAGATTTGGGTCTAAACCTAAAGTCCACCGAGTGTACTGAAAAAAAAAAACCCAGTAAATATCCATGCCTGTCTTTTCTTACATTTGACTAAATGACAAAAGCAATAGTTTCTTCTTAAAAGTTAATTAACCGAAAGGCAGCAATCAAAGACTAAACTTAAATCACTGCTACTTTAATTCCTCTCTAAATGATTCCAAATGCCTGGATCACTTTTTCTCCAAGAGTAATATTTTGAAAATGCAAATTTGTTTGTTATTTATATATTTACTATTCTCTAAATTTTATTTTATAGATGTACATTGTGTGATAAAGCTATAAGGGTAATATTGGAAATATTTTATTTATTTTACTTCTTGAAATAATTTCTCTTATTATATATTTTTTTCTTTTTTCTTTTCATCATGATAAGTCATTCTTTAATTCCTGCCCCTGTTTTCCCCATCCTTCCACCTACCTCCTCTCTGATAACCATCAGTTTGTTCTTGATAGTTAAGGGTCTTTCTTGGTTTGTTTCTCTTTTTTCCTTTGCTTATTTGTTTTGTTTCTTAAATTCCATGTATTAGTGAAATCATATGGTACTTGTCTGTTTCTGTCTGACTTATTTTGCTAATTATTATACTCTTTTGCTCCATTCATGTCATTGCAAATGGTTAAGACTACATTTTTTTTTGTGGCTGAATAATATTCCATTGTGTATACATACTACACCTCTTGTATCCACTTATCTATCAGTGGACAGTTGGGCTGCCTCCATAGTTTGGCTATTGTAAATAATGCTGCAGTGCTGTAGGGGAGCATATATCCCTCCATACTGTTGCCCACAATGGCTGCATCAATTTGCATTACCATCAACAGTGCAAGAATGTTCTTTTTCTCCACATCCTCACCAACATTTGTTGTTTCTTGTGTTTTTGATTTTAGCCATTCTAACAGGTATAAGATGATATCACATTGTGGTTTTGATTTGCATTCCCTGATGATAAGTGATGTTGAGCATCTTTTCATGTGTCTGTTGGTTATCTGTACGTTTTTGGAGAAATGTCTATTTAGGTCTTCTGCCAATTTTTAATTAGATTATTTGTGTGTGTGTGTGTGTGTGTGTGTGTGTGTGTGTGTGTGTGTATTGAGTTGTATCAGTTCTTTATATATTTTAGATACCAACCCTTTCTCAGATATGTCGTTTGCAAGTATCTTCTCCAATTCAGTAGGCTGTCTTTTAGTTTTGTTGGCTGTTTCCTTCAATGCACAGAAACTTTTAATTTTAATGTAATACCAATAGTTTGTTTTTCTTTTATTTTCCTTGTCTTAGAAGACATATCTAGAAAAATGTTGCTATGGCCAATGCCAGAAAGATTACTGCCTCTGCTCTCTTCAAGGATTTATATGGCTTTAAGTCTCACATTTAGGTCTTTAATCCATTTTGAGTTTATTTTCATGTATGGTGAGAGAAGGTGGACCAGTTTCATTCTTTTCCATGTGACTGTCCAGTTTTCCCAACACCATTTGTTGAAGAGACCGTCTTTGTCCCATTATATGTTCATTCCTCCTTTGTCAAAGATTAACTGACCATATAATTGTCAGTTTACTTCTGGGTTTTCTGTTCTGTTTTATTGATCTTTGTGTCTATTTTTATGCCAGTACCAAACTATTTTAATTATTACTGTTTTATAATTTAACTTGAAATCTGGAATTGTGATGCCTCCAGTTTTGTTTTTCTTTTTCAAGACTGCTTTGGCTATTTGAGGTCTTCTGTGGTTCCATAAGAATTTTAGGATTGTTTGTTCTAGTTCTGGAAGTATTTTAATAAAGAGAAAACCTAATATATTTTTCACCTGAAGTGATGTTTTATGAATAAGAATAATTTCCAGAAAACTAAAATTTATAACTGTAGTTTATCATGAAATAACACAATTAAAATTAATTAAAATAAATAATTAAATTACAATAAATAGTTTATGGGTGCACATAGGTGGCTCAGTAAGTTAACCATCTGCCTTTGACTCAGGTCCTGATCTCAGGATCCATGAGCCCCATGTCAAGGCTCCCTGCTTAGCAGGGAGTCTGCTTCTCCCTCTCCCACTGCCCTTCCCTAGCTCATTCTTTCTCTCTTTCTCTCTCTCCCTCTCTACCTCTTGCTCAAATAAATGAATAAAATCTTTAAAAAAGAATAAATGGTTTTAAAATAACAAAGTATTGTGTTTTGAATTTTTTTGGTCACAAGTTTTTAAAAAAATGTGTTTCTGATATTGGGAATATAATTGTTAATATAAATACTCTAAGATGTCCTTATCGACTCAAACCCACCCTTAGAAGCATCAATTATTTGGAATACTTTGGATCTATTCCATAGATATGTAAGATGTAGAGAAAAAATTCTCTAAATTCCTAGGATTCCCTAGTAATTCTTTCTTTCCCCCAGTACAAACTTGTTACTAATATTGAGTGCATGTAGAACCGAGGGTAATAGGCTTATAAAATTGATATACTTACATTTAAACATAATTTTAATTATTTTAATATGATGATGAGCTACTCCCCTTTCATAAAAAAATGCATGAGTTTTAGACCTTTATTTCTCAGATCTCTTGGGTGTATATTTTGACTGTGAAGTTTTACTCCCTACTAAAAAAAAGGTTTTACGTTGACAAATATAGGGTATAGTTGTGAAGGATAACAATTTATTAGCTCAACTGAAAAGTTATATCTATCTATCTAGCTATATAATTCCACCAGATTATTTATATATTATATGTAATATATCTATAATATATATAATCTGTCTTTCCCTAACACACACACACACACACACACAAACACATTTAGTTTTTGCTGGAAGGTAAAGATTATGTGATTCACATTTCTTAGGTAATTCAAATGCATTACCTTTGAATGACAGGCATTTATGAACCATGGAGACATACCTTTAAGCAAAGAAATTATTGTAGCTGACAATAAGTACACAAATATGACCCCAATTAATGAATACACTAATTATTATTTTTTGCTTACTGACATCTCGACTTTCAAAAGTGCTCTAAAGCAGCAAAACCTAATTAAAATACAATGTGAACCACATATTAAATTAAAATTTCCTAGCAGTCACATTTTTAAAAAGTTATTAAAAAGTGAAATTAAATTAATAATATATTTCCTTGTACTTATTATAACAAAATATTATTTCATGTAATCAATAAAGATTATTAAGGTATTTCATATTCTTTTTTCTATTAAGTCTTCAAAATTTGTAAAATTCAACTCAGAGTAGCACAATTCATTAACTCATTTGCCACATAAGGCTATTGGCTCTCTCTCCTATTGGACAGCACATGTCTATAGTGTGGCTAAAATCTACTAGTAGCATGATCTTCTTCAAGAAATATCAGAGCTTTTTCCTCTTAGATACCATATTTAGAAGAATATAAGCAAGCAACTGTCACATTTAAATATCACAATAACTATAGAAACAAACCCTATATGAGTGCAATTAAGGGGAAACTTTTCAAAACAGAGGGAGTAATTAAGTAGAAAATGTGTAGTTAAATCCACACAAAAAAGTTGGATGGAAAGATCCTTTCCAAACAGAAGAACACCAAACATAAAAGGAAAGGGGAGGGAAGGAAACTTAGCATAGGCAGAAATTACCATATTTATTGAATAGAAGGCCAGTTTGGCTCTGGAAAACTTTTTCTTTTCTCTTCCCAAAGAGAATGGCCACACGCCAATAGATACAGGCCTAAAATAGAGTATATACCATGGTAACCATAGTAATGAGTAGATGCAACTAAAAAAAGCTGGTCTTGGGTGAGCAGATGTTCAGTCAAAGCAAGAATGAAAACATGAACTGCATTTCACAACCTCCATTTTATCTACATACAGTAGGACAGTGTTCTATGAGCCTGTGGGAGAAATGTGCCTAAGAAGGAGGAACCAGAATGCCAAGAAGGCCTTGTCATCTATACAAGCACACAAACCAGGAGTTCCACTAGGAGAATGCATTAGACAGAAACATCCGAAGTTCGCCTATGAAAGGATGATAAATGCTACCATTTATATGTACACACACACACACACACACACACACACACACACATTTATTAAGTACATTTATTAACAGTCTTATAAAATAGCCTGCCCACATTATAATATGAAAAAAAAATTATTTACCATCACAGCTTTTTTCTTTACCTTCTAAATCTAACTTAGGTTAGGAAAGCATAACCAAAATATAATTTTTCTAAAAATAGCACATTTATTGCCTATGCTATGCCAATACTTTCTCTAGACATAAAGCTATCTTTGCTATAGAGTTGGATCAGTGCTGTGGTTAGAAACCAGAAAGATTATGCAGACTTTCTGAGATTTAATTCTGGCTCAGCAGCTGACTAATAACAAGTAACTTAAGTCAGTTAACCCACTTACAAAAGAAGATAAAATCATGGGTTAACCTAAAGATATTGAAGGTGACTGGCTCATAGTTAGACTGATGAATTTTAGTTATTTTTATTGTTATCCAATTTAATGCATTATTTTTATACCAAATGTGATTAAATTGCAAAATGGCTATTAAGAAAAATATTGAAACTGTTTTATTATACCTAGCACAATTTTGTTGACACATGTGTGCAAAAACACCAAAAAATACACAGGCCCATGCCCACATCTATATTTTTCCTTAAAACAGGCATTTCAAGAGAAAACAAAGAAATCATACTCAAAGATGACAGGTAACTTCCATCTTATCTCCCCAAACGCCAGTTGGGCGGTACTCCATTCTGTGCCCTACTGAGCCACACTCAGCTGACAGTGTTTCAAAACCATATCCTAAATTACAGCAGATGAGTGAAGCTGAGGAACACTGAGTTGTAATGAACTCAACATTAGGGTTCACAGAGAAATGGATTCAAATTCAATTTAATATAAAAAGGCAGGACGCCTGGGTGGCACAGTTGGTTAAGCTGTCTGTCTTCACTTGGGTCATGATCCCAGAGTCTTGGGATGGAGTCCCTTATCAGGCTCCCTGCTTAGCAGGGAGTCTCCTTCTCTCTCTTTCTGCCTGCCTCCCTCCCCCCACCCCCACCCTGCCCCTCTTGTGCTCTCTTTCTCTCTTGGTCTCATTGACAAATAAGTAAATAATATATATAATATATATACTATATATAATATATATTATACGTAATATATATTATATATATATAATATATACGTGTGTGTGTGTGTGTGTGTGTATATATATATACACACATACATATATATATATTTGTTTGACACAGAGAGCACAAGTAGATAGATAGGCAGGCACAGGGGAGGGAGAAGCAGGCTCTCTGCAGGGCAGAGAGCCCCACACGGGGCTCCATCCCAGGACCCTGGGATCATGACCCAAGCCAAAGGCAGCCGCTTAACTGACTGAGCCACCCAGGCACCCCAATAAAATATTTTTAAAAATATAAAAAATATAAAAAGTCTTTGCAGGGAAGGGTCATTGTGTTGAGATCTTAATGAAGCAAGCTGACATTCTTGATCACTGGAATCTTCTTGATAAAGAATCTTCCCTAGATCCTTAAATACCTGTGTAGCTGGGGATTGAGGGGTTGAGGTCATACTTTTTCACTATGTTTAGTGTGGGAAAGGAGGGTTTGGCACATATCCATCCTGATCTACATGCAGCACCTGAAGCACTTCCAAAGGGAGACAATAACAAAACAGCACACAAAACTGCCCAGCAAGTGATGTTTTCCACCAAAGAATTTCAGAAAGGAGTGAGATCTCAGACAACATTTCAAACAGAAGTTGAATGATGAACCTACTATTGGGGGATACAGAATCTTACCAAAGCTCTCACAAAAGTTTTATTCACAAAGATGTTCATCACAATGATAAACATATGAAAACCATGATAAATGCTCTACATATTCCAATGGTGGGTCAGTGATTAAGTAAAGATGTTACAAATGAAAATTAACTGCTTACACAGAGCATGACAGAGGAAAAGACAACCATTAAGGAAGCTGTAGTGACATGAATCTGCTCGTTTTAACTATAACTAAGTTTAGGTGGGTGAGAAAGTTAAATCATAATTTAAATAATTATTTAGAATTATGTTCTCTGCCCAAACTTTAACATTGTGCCTCTTTTGCATTAGAACAGGTAATTAGAACCGATGGTTAAAATGCTAATATCCTTTATATCTTATACATGGAAACTATGATACCCAAGAGTTTAAACACATTTTTGTCTCACTTCACATTTAAGTTACTCGTAGACTTCACTTATTTCTAACTCCAGAATTATTCCTTTGTCTCTACTGATGGATGTTTGAAGAAATGGGAGGTTTCAGCACAGAGATTGGGCATAAATGAATATAAGGGCACTAAAATGGCAGGGATGGGAATTCACTTGCCCACATTTACAGTAAAAGATCTTTAAATGCCAGGTTCTTTCTTCACCTGGACTTTTCTGATAGGGTTCATTCAACTAAATAAAGTTAGTTAGAGGCTGAAAACATAAGAGTAATTTAAAAATGTCTAGTTTCCTAACATTCTTAAAAAGAAAAGGAAAAAAAAATAAAGTATTAACTGAACTTATTTTAATATTTAAGAACAAGAAAACTGCAAGGTTAAAGCTAGTTTTTAAAAATTAGAAGAAAAATGTGTTTTAAGTTATTTCTCTCAGATGAATCTGCTCTTTGTTTTTATATGGTATGGCTCAGATGTCTGTGGTAGGTTCCATTTTCCATGTTGGTATATATATATGTATCGCATATATAGGGTCCCTCGTAGTAATTTGGTGCCAGGATTGCTTTAGACTTTTTAGGAATTAATGGTTCACATGGTGCTCTGTTGGAAAATTACAAAGCAGTGGGCAGGCACAAACTGAACCAATGTCATTGTACTCTTATTTGGTGTGGCTTTGTGTGTTGAAAGAATATATAATCCTAACAAAAGTAGATGATTTGGCTACTGATGGAGGAACAATTAGGGAGATCAGACTCTCCCTGTAGGGTCAATTAGAGAGTGCTGGTGCAATTTCCCTCCTGTCTAATGGCCTTAATATAACCACATATTCTTATTGCTCTAAAGTTATTGAACATATGTAATCTGTGTATCTGCCTCTGTGGGTCCTTTCAATAGTTCTACTTAAGGCAGCTGCACTTGAAGCTTAAGGGTTTGCAGCTGTTAGAGGCTATATGAGGAACGTGAGGGTTTGGCACGCGTTTTCATAGTTCCTACTGTGTAGAACTTTGGCAAGAACTGTGGAAAGGGTATGGCAACTTAAAGAATGTTTGAAAAACTATTCCCCATAGTTGTGGCTCTGAGCACATGAGGTATGGAATTGAAGATTATGAGGGTGGTTATTTTGATTGGAGCATTTAGGTCCATTCTTATAGCTAACATGGCAAAATATTTTGAGACTTTTCTTAAATTTTGGTCTTTCTTTCATAAGTACAACAAAAAGAATGTTGTGAAGTAGGTGTGAAGAATGTTTTATTTTCTCAATTTAAATAGCAGTGTCAAAACCTTAACATGACCATTTTCACTGACAGCATCTTTAAAGAGCTTATTAACGCTAGTATTCCTGAGAAAAGTTACAACTTCCATAGACGAATCATTTTACCACATGCATTAAGTTTGGGAAGGAAATAACTCTAAGAATCAGATAGACACTTAGGATATTTGAAGTCATTTCTGTGAGGAAAAAAAAAAAAAGAAAAGCAGGGGGGACTAAAAAAAATAATCTTATCTATCTATCTCTTTATTTATTTTAGATTTTATTTTTAAGTAATCTCTGCACCCAACATGGGGCTTGAACCCACAACCCTAAAAATCAAGAGTTACATGCTCTACCAACTGAACCAGTCAGATTCCCCCAAAAAATCATTTTAAAAAGAAAATTCAACAGATTCAAATTTTTTGCAGGAAACATATTTTCAAAAACTACCATGATGTGATAATGACATCATTTTCAGAGTATTTAACTCTTACAAGGAAAAAGAAATATTTTCTTGATATATTCCTATAATTCCTGGACATGAGATTTTTAAAGTAAATCATTTAAGTAACTTTTTAGTTGAATATTTATGAGTATAATTGTAAGCTATGAATTCACAGTGTACTTAAGAGAAAACTTGAGAAAGTGACATTTTCATAAATACTTAAAAACACATTAAAATGTATTAATAATCCAGTGAGATCTCTGTTCCTTGACTGAGAATAACATTTGTGATTGGAGGATATTTATTAACTCTACCAAGGATATATGTTAGCTGGAACATTCAGTTTGTGAACCACAGAATTACATTAAATTCAACATGGACTTATCTAGATGGATTCAGAAGGATACCAGAATTTATAACAGGAATATTTGTGTCAAGTCAACTAGAATATTAATAAATTTATAATTATCTCAGTATTTCTGATGAAAATGTATT
Organism: Martes martes; assembly: GCF_963455335.1. Lineage (NCBI taxonomy): Eukaryota > Metazoa > Chordata > Mammalia > Carnivora > Mustelidae > Martes > Martes martes. The sequence continues at coordinate 30,865,318 of NC_137899.1, forward strand.
AGAATCACTCATATATATGGAGTATATTGTATTTATACACACGCACACATATATACACACACATATATATGCACACATATATATATTTGGAGTAAAGATTTCATTTTTTACTGACAGTTGAATGATTATTAGTTAATTATTAATATTAGTTAATTATTAATATTAATATTATTATTAATTATTTGATAATTAGTCAAATTTGTTTTTAAGATATCTTCTTTAAAATATTTTGTAATGTAAAAGGGAAATTAGAACGCTTGTGAGAGTCAAAATTTCTTAACCTTTTTAATGGTTATGTCTCCATGTATAAATTAAAACAGAGAAGTCAAGCAATTTCTAAAGAACAAAAAGATCTTGGAAAAATAGGCCTTGGAACCTAATTTTGGAATAATCTCTTAAGCAAAGTCTCCGTTTCACTTCATGTAGACATGAATTGCCACAGTATCAACCATATGAGAAACACATATGCTCCATGTTCCCTGTGGTTAACATGATCTTGTCTCTAATATAATATATTCATCCAACACCCATTTATTAAGCAATGTCTAAGTAATGCAATATTAAAGATTTAAATATTGCTTTCAAATATGTTTATCAATCTTCAAAAACTACTTCAAGGCAAAATTAGTCCTCTTGCTTTCTTAGAAAATACCACTTAAATTCCAAGTCATTAGAGATCATTTTTTCTGAATCAAAAAGTACAAATCAGGTTGCCAACATTCTGATAATTCTTATACTATTTCTTGAATCTAGTTCCCTTAAACACAGGAGTCATTCTTTCCTCTTCTTCATCCCATATTCGTTACATCAGCAGATCCTGCAGGTAATGGGTTCTGATTAGTTCCTGATAGTCTCTCCTTCTTTCCCTCTCTACTGATAGCATCCACCCACGCACCTAACATCTCAAACTTGGATGAATGGAATATCTTCCTTCTTCTCCTGCTAACTCTAGTTGCCCTTCAACATGGTCTGCACAATGCTTGCATTTAATCACTAAAGTGATTTTTAAAATTACAATTCTGAACATGTTACCAACACACTCCAGCTCATCTCCCCTTTAAGGATTTAAATGTAGAAATATAACTCCAAAATTTTATGCCCCTCACACCTTAGAATCTTTGGTCACGATACATTTCCTGCCTTTTACTCCAAAACAAATTAATTTCTACTCTTCTTCACATGTCATCTTACGATTTATCACCTCAAGGAAGCCTTTCCCAAAATCTCAAATCAGAGTCATTTATTCTTTGTTACTACAGAAACTTATTTTCTTTTCTTTGGGATACGTAAGTTATTTAGAATCTATACTGTGAATGCCATGAGCACAAGGACCTTGTCTGTCTGAATAAGTTAAATGGAAAATTAAAAAAATTTTACAAACTCAGAAAGAGTACAGGCCTTCAAATTCTATTTTTGAACTACATAAACATTTCAGGGAAAATAAGATACATTCAATTATAGGCATAAAGAAACTCTATAGGCATTAAAGAAACACATATGCATAATTATGTGTGTAGACACACACAATTTAATATTTCACAATAGATTTATCTCAATTGTAAATCTTCCACATCTCTTAAATGAACTCACAATCTAGTAGATTGGTAAATATGGTAATAAATAGTTACTAATATAATTCTTAGAACTGGGGAAAGAGCATTCAGTTATGAGCATGCAAAGGAAGAAAATAATAATTCTGCCTGTCAAAAACAAGCAAGAAGTTGTAGAGAATTTCTGGTTTTGAATCAGACCTTGAATGATGCCAAGAATTTTAGCAGAAACAAGAAAAAAAAAAACCTCTATGCACAAGGGAAATTGTATGAGCAAAATTATGGCCTCATGATTGTGCTTAGTATGTTTTTTGAAACTCTAAGTAGCTAATTGTTAATAGATAATAAAAATAACAAGTATTTAATGAGCACTTACCAAGTGCCAGACATCATGTATTATATGCTTGGAAGGCAGGTTCTCATTTAATTGTCATAAGGATGTGATGTGACTACCTAAATTCATTTATATAAATATACAAAGTGAGGATTAGGGTATTTTAGTAAATTTTGGATGAATGTATAGCTAAAAAAATCAAAACATCTGACTTCTAGATTCTATAACCCTAACCACTGGATGATACTACTCTTGAGGAAGAGAAGTAGAGTGAGTCAAAACCAGAATTATAAAGTTCAGTTACGTCATAAGGGGTGTCAGATTCCATGTGTAAGACTTTCAGCTTCCTCCAGGTTATGAAAAAAACTGGAAAGTCTGTAAGCAGGGGGATTATAAGAACCACTATCATTTTTAGGAAGACTTCTATGGCAGACAATATGGAAAATTAATGAAGTTAGATTTATTAAATTGTCTATGACTGAATAAAATTTCCTTCAAGTGAGGTAGGTCATTAGGATACTTATAAGTAACTTAACTCAGCCTTACTCAAGCTAAATACTCTAGAGCGATTTTTGAATACTACCTCACCCTCAGCCAAATACTGATTCTCTAAGGAAGCACTTGTCTGGTGAGGATAATTTGGCATTGAGAGGTAGCTGATGTGCTTATGGGAACAGCCAAGTGGAAATGTCAATAAAAAATTAATAACGTGAATCATGAGAGGAGGAGTCACTCAGGATATAAATAGAAAATTAAGGATCTTCCCACTGAAATTATTTAAAGAAGGAAGCAATCTATGAACTCATTAATAGCAAAGGACTCCTTAGAATATTTCAGAATGTGGATATTGTTGGCATTACATTTTCTCAAATGGAAATATTTGACAATCCATTCAATATGGATTTTTTAAAATAATACTTCCAATATTATGGAAGATAAAGATTAAAGTTTCCAGACAATGTGTAACAACAGGGCACAGACTGACTCTTCTGCCTTAGGCAATTGGAAAACACACACACACACACACACACACACACACACACACACACACACACTAAATAGAATAATGGTTTGAAGACACTGGACAACAGGTAGTGCAGGACTGTGGTTGCTCAGAGAGAGGAAATTATCAAAGTAAGCCTTGCCATTACATCATTCTCTGGAAGAGAGAGATCTCCTGGATATATCTGCAGCGAGTCTCCATGTCTTTGGCTGATGCTAATCAACTCACGTGTGAGAGTAGACTACCACAGAAGAACAAAGAACCACATTAAAAAGTAATAAACAGGCAAAAAAATATCTGGAGCTAAAGGATCATAGTTCATGCTTCCATCGTGTGTAGCAGAAAGATCTTATAAGACATGAAACATCAAGTAGAATCTTTAGATTTACCGAAAATTGAAAACCTCCGCTCTTTGAAAGGCACTGTTAAGAAAATTAAAAGGCAAAGAACACACTGGGAGAAAATATTTCCAAAACATATGTCTGAAAAAGAACTTTTATCCAGAATACCTAAAGAACTATGATTCAATAATAATACAACAAACAACTCTCACAGCTCTAAGCAATATGGGCAATATGTGCATAGAGATTTTGTCAAAGTATAAATACAAATGGCAAGCAAGCATGAGAAAAGAAGCTCACAGCATCATTAGTCAATAAGGAAAAGCATATTACGTATATATAGATATAGATATAGACACAGATATAGATATACAGATAACAGATATATAGATATACAGATATACAGATAATCTCAATAAAATGAAATACCACTACATACTCTACTTAATGGCTACCATTAAAATTACTGACAGCAGCAAGCAGGAATGAAGATGTAGAATTCGCATGAGTTATTTTTAAGAATGCAAAACTGTGTAGCTACTTTAGAAAACAGTTAGTAGTTTCTCATAAAGTTAAAACATCACTGTGCCATACAACCTAATAGTCTAAGTACTAAGTATTTACCCAAAAAGAAATGAAAAGATAAAATCACCCAAAGCTGTGTATTCCAAACTGATAGTAGGCAAAAAGTAAAAAACAAAACAAGTTTCCATTAACAGGTGATTAGATCAATACATTTTAGTATATCCACACAATGGAAAACTACTTAACAATAGAAAGGAAAAGAACACATGCAACACCAAGAATGACTCTTTTTTTTTTTTTTTAAAGACTTTATTTATTTATTTGACAGAGAGATCACAAGTAGGCAGAGAGGCAGGTAGAGAGAGAGGGGGAGGCAGGCTCCTTGCTGAGCAGAGAGCCCGATGCGGGGCTCGATCCCAGGACCCTGAGACCATGACCCGAGCCGAAGGCAGAGGCTTAACACACTGAGACACCCAGGTGCCCCAAGAATGATTCTTAAAAGCATTTTCTAAGTAAAAGAGACCAGCCACAATAGAATAGATTCTTTATGACATCATTCTTATGAAATCCTAGAAAATGGAAAGCTTGCCAGTGGTTGGAGGTGAAATGAGGAAAGGGGCATAAGGGAACTTCAAGAATGATAGGAATGTTCCATAGCAAGATTGTGGTGGTAGGTCGATGACTGCGTATGTCTGTCCAAACTCAGCAAATTTAGGGATGCCTGGCTGGCTCAGCTAGTAGAACTGTGACCTCTTGATCTCAGGGTTTTGAGTTGGAGCCCCAAATTTGGCTTAGACTTGACTTTAAAAAAATTCATCAAATTTATACTTACACTTACATTAGACCTCAATAATGCTAATTGAAAAACTCATGTAGATGCCGACCGTAGGGGAGACTGAATGTATGTAGAGTAGGACAAATATGGGAACTCTACATTTCCACTTAATTTTTCTGTGAACCTAAGATGGCTCTAAATAAAATCCAGTTTTTAAAAAGTCAACAAAAATACTGCTCCAGTTAAATTTCACCACAAAAGACATTAACATGGCTTTGCTAATGTCCTAACACTTTAGTATTATGAAAGAAGTAGGTGAAATTTACAGAATTTTTAATTAAGAGAGCTAGTTTCAGAGACTATTATACATGAGAGAAAATACTAAATATTTGTTAACATGTGTTTAAAGTTAAGATTAGTTTTTCCACATAGATTACAAAATGCAAATTTACTTAGCATTAGCTGGGATTTCTGTCTTCCTCCTTGGCTAAGGAAACCATTTCTTTAAAAATGATAATTTAAAATTTCTGCAGGTATATTTTGATTACTTTCATCAAATCATTAAAGCATCAGAATGAATCTCATAGTTATAATGCTGAGTAAAAGCCAGACTCCAAAGGTTACACGTTATAATGTTGTATGTTTCCATTTTTTTGAATTTCAAAATAAAGGAAAAAGTTTCTATACCAACAAAGAATGGTCGTTTTACCCGGGAGACTATTGTCTGGAAACTGGCATGAAGGAACCCTATATTTACCTTAGTGGTGTTCTGTGTGTGTGTGTGTGTGTGTGTGTGTGTGTGTATGTGTATGTATCATGTTGTATAATTCATCAAGTTATATAGGTTAGTGTTGTTCACTTACTCCATGTGTTTTGTACTTAACATTTTGAGGTCATATTTTTCCCTATGTCAGAGTTATATAATCTACTTAATATTTTTCTGGAAGCCTATTATTCCCCTGGCCTCTTCCTCATTCATTCCCTTATAGCTTCCGGTCTTCCTTTTTGCCTCCCTCTACCACTTTTGTCTTTCCTTCCCATCTCCCCTCTTTTTCTCAACAAATGTTTTTAAACCCTTACAATATCCCAAAATATGCTAGGTGCTAGGGTTTCAAGTGAACTGTACAACTACACATGGTCCTGCTCTCATGAAGATTAAATTCTAGAAAAGGCAACCATATTAGTTAAAAAAAGCCACTCAAGTAAATTGAAGAATGATAAATTGCTCAGTATGCATATAATGTAGAGAGTTGAAGTAGGCAGTATGGCCAGAAAAGGTTTTCCTGAATAAGTGAATGGAGGAGATAAAGAGGGAGGAAGATATTGGCTGCAGAGTGAAGGTCACCTGGACGCACACTGAAGCTAGAGGGAAATTGTCCCTCCATTCCTCTTCTGGCTCCACCAGAGCAATCTTTTTTTGTTTACCCATGGTTTCCATATAAAAATCCTGACAGTGTTTTTCTACACCTGACCTTACCTCGTACCATAAGAGCATTGGACTTTATTGATATTTTCTCCTAGAATTTTCCCCAAGTGTTCTTTTCTATTTTCACTGCAATCTCCAGGCGTTCTATGTATCTATGACTTGAATAAATAACTGTTCAGAGGTTTCTTAACATGCTCTCTCCAGTTCAGACAGGTCCTCTGAGCACCACATTTGTATCTCAGTCTGCCTTCCTGACATCTCTGGGATGTATCAATATATCCTAATAGGAAATAACATTCTTAGTGCCCTGAATCTGCCCCAATTGACTAACTCTAGCATTCCCTATTTCACTATTACATCTGTTCTGTCACATAAGCCAGAAATCAAGAATTTAACCTTGACATCTTTTTGTTATTTATGTTCCACATCCATTATTTCCCTGACTTTTCTGTTAATCTATGTCAATCCCTACTGCACTGATTACTAAAATGTTCTTCATATCAACCCATATTTCCCCTTTTCATTCACACCGTTCTTGTTCATACCACATCCGACTTCCAGAGCCTATAACCCTAACCACCAGATTATACTATTCTTGAGGAAGAGATATAGAGTGATCTTCTCCTTCACTATATCCAAATGTAGTTGCCAAGAACTTCTTTTAGTGCCTGATATGTAATAGGTCCTGACCAAGCACCCTGCAGGGAGTGGGGACTGAGACAGTAGGTTCCTTTAAAAATACATAAAGCAGTAACTTTCCACTGAAAGCAATCAATACATTTAAAATATACATTTAATCCTACAAAAGTTTAATATATTTGGTAACTTCATTTTTTTCAAAACTAGGAAAAATATATTCTTTTGATTGGACATGCACAACATGAAAATCATAAATTAATGACCTCAGTTACACTTGCCCAGACATTGTTCCTAGTGTCTTTGTATTCTGTATTTCCCCCATGTTAAACATATAACGATGGATATAGCCACCTTTATTTTTCATTTATATTGTTTAAAAATACAGTGGCTGCTCTACCATATTAAAGTTTAAATTTAGAATTCTTAGAAAGCATCATTAATAATGCTGCTTAGTAACCAAAGAATGATTCAGAGCACAACTGTTTATTCAAGCACCTAAATCCTTAATTACCATGGTTATTTTATTTTTATATCTTGCATTACTCAGTTGTCTTTATCTCTCATTTACTGTTTCCCAAAAAAGTCAAGAACCTTTGAAATGCAGTCACTTGATCTATCATGACACTCGGTGTCCTTGAGGAACTGTTAGTGGTTGTAAAAAGGGTGCAGATGGGTTGTGTAAATGTTGGATCCCTCTTGGAAGCCATATTATTTTCAAGACAGAAGATTAGTAGTATAAAGACAAAGTTACATGAACTCAGGAAAGCATGTGTGCAAGCATATGTGTGCACACAATCTCTCTCTCTCTCCCCTCTGTCTTTCACACACACACACTTACACACACCCCTTAAAGTAACATATTAGAAAGTATTTTTTTAGATAATCAGGATTAGAATCATGTATAAGGTGACAATTTATTCATAGCACTTATATAAAAATAAGTCAACATTCCTAATGATCTGGATGGCTTTCAAAACTCTCTCCTATCCTTCCCACACATAATGCCCACTTCCCCATTCACACACAGACCAGGAACCTCGTTTGGCTTCCTCTAGTAAGACCACATCTTGGAAAGGCCTTTGAAAAATGGCTCCCCTGAATCTCAGTTTATTTTCTCAAATACTACATTAGAAATTGAGAATTATCTGATTTTTAATATAACCCAGCAGGATACCTTTTGCCTCCTTATTCCAGAAGTTATAAGTAGAACCTCAAAAATTCAACTGCATTCTTAAGTAAACCCCTTTCTAGAATAAGGAAAGAAGCTGCTGGCAGCATTTTAAGGGCCAAGACCAAATGTGGATGTCTCAAGGACATAGTTCCTACACCATGACTGTAGTTTCAGGGGTGGGCAAGAAGGAATAATACAATTCTGTAACAGTATGCTATTGCATCCTGAGAAACATGTGAGACTATCAGAAAATAAACAGGCTGGAGTCAAATGGCTACATTATTCATTTATATTCATTATATCAACAAGTATTTATTGAGATCAAATAAAGGAGCCATGTCCCTTATGGGAACAAGTGATATGTCACTTATGGGAAGCTAATGGGTAAGAAAGTTTGGATTGGTAAGGACAAGTACCAAATTAATCTGTAACAAATATATATACTGCCAGCACACACACACACACACACACACACACACACACATCCTTCTTTCTTTTGTAATATAATAGAAGTGTTTTAGAAGTTTGGTCATCAATTGTACCAGTTCTCAGAATATCCTGAAATAAAAAAAGAAAAGTGATCTAGAAACAAGTTTTAACATAAGAGACTCTTCTCTATAAGATAAATTATTTCTTCATATATATTCCAGATACCTAATATATTTCTGTGATCCTACATAACATATATTATATAGTGGATATAAAAATTCAGATGGGTAAAGCATAGTTCAACATAAATGAGTGAATTAATATAAAATATGGGGGAAAAGTGTTTCATTTTCCTTGTCTTATTAGAAGAGAAACTGACCTGAAATGCTATTTATAGAATGGACATCAAATTCTGAAATGCCGCTTTTTTTCCATGGTATATTTTTCAGAGAGAATAAGAAAGCTTCAATGATCACAACATTAAAATGTCATAAAATATGGGATCTAACCTAAGAAGTAGTTCTGTCTGTGAGCTTTCAGGTCCACATTGTTTATTGATTTTATCCTCTTCTCAAACCATATGTTAAGTCACAAATTCTGAAATTGCTTCATTAAATCACATTTTTCTTCTTTTATGTGTCAGTTACCTATTGAGAACATATGTTATCTCAACACACTAATGCTTACTCTCAAGTCATACGCTATGAGCTTAATGCTCTGAAAAAATAGAGAAATAAAAATGTCACCATGTTCTAGCTGAAAATAAAATTTCATCAAAATGATATTATAAACATTTAAAATTTGAAGCAAAACTTACAATGACGTAATAAATCCAGAGAGTTCTTGGACATAAAAAGATACACTAAAGAGCATTGGCAATGCATTTCCCTCTGTATGAAGTCATTGCTTACTCTTTACTTCATCTATAAAGCTAAGAAAACTTAGAGCAGAGATCTGTGTTCAGCTCAACTCATGATACTTCCTTAAGTAGTAAGATGGCTCTCAACTTACTCTCTTATTAAACAAACCATTTCTTATTTCCTTTTTAATATGAGAGATATAGCATTTTAAAATAGGTTTTACTATTAACTATAAGACGGTATGGATCTGTACCATTATCTCACCCATTCAATTTCCACTTTCCTCCCCCTTCTATTCCTTTCTCTATACCTCCTCTCTTCCCCACATGACATTGCCAGTACTTTGGATAGAGTTTCTTTTAATAGATTTTTCTAAAACAACAACAACAAAACATACAGTTAAGTGACAGTAAATGAATATTAAACCATCTGCACAATAAGTTTTATCCTGTCAGACACTGATAGAGACAAAACAATACTGCTGGGATTTTTCTGCCTTTGGGGCAGGAAGGGGGAAAACTACTCTTTCAATCAGATCTTTTTTTTTTTTTTTTTTTTTGCAATTTTTTCCAAGAAAGAATTAAATACTGGCCCTTTCAAATATGATTCTTTACAAATGTCATATTTTCTGAGCCAATCTGTTATGTGTGCACCACCACAAGAAACAAATAGATGCATAGTTGATATTTGCTAGGGAAATGGAGGGGACAGAAATAACTTAGAATCACTAAATTCAGGTCATTTCTTGAAAAATGATACGAAAATACGGCTTTACTGTTCTTTTTATCATAGCAAATTTTATTTTTCCAACCAAGTCATGAAATCAATTTATCTACCACTGTAACTTCATTAGAATAAAACAGCATCTGCATACCAGACTTTAATGACTGGCTAAGGACAACACAGATCATTTCCAGTTAAGATTCTCAGGGAAATTAAGTATACAGAATGGAATTCCCTGAATTAGAATGTCTATAATATGAGAGTAGAAACAACTGTTTTGACCAGAAAACAAGCCTCCAGTGTTTCACAACTTCAGAATAACAAAAACAAAGTTGCTTTTGAAGTCCTTGGCTCTGCTTAATTTCTCACCCATTTTGTAGGATAAAATGACTTCATTCACTCAATTAACTAGAAATTTATTCAGGTATAGAAATATGCCATATTTATACAATTTGATTCTGTGATATTTAGAAAACCAGAATCTACATAAATGTTTTCTAGAAAGCCTTAACTTATCAGGTCAATGACTAACTTTTAAATTATTCTCACCACAATTTCTGTGTCATTATGTCATCTTTTTTTTTTTTTTTTTGTATTTTCTGTATTTTAAAAAAATCTGATCAGGGTTTCACATTATATTGTTTCCACTTAGAAAAATTTCTGTCTGCTAAATCTAGACAAAACTAAGGAGGAAATTGAAGAAATGTAAAAAAATATGAAAGTCCAAGTTAAAGTGTTTTAGACAAAAAGACCAGGAATAAAAGACCAATTTGTACGTGTTTGAGAATGTAATTTCTTAATGTATATTCCTTGGTCAATAAAACATGGATGAAAAACCTGGCTGGTCTGAAGAACTCATGGCCTGTATGATGAGTACTATAAATGGAAATATATGGAAACATCCTGGAATGAAAGGAAATAGCTTAAAGTCTCCAGAAATGGTTTTAACAAGAAATGGCAATTCTATACAAATCTTTGCAACATTTCCCATTCATGCATTATGTTTTACAGATCTTCTTTATCCATCATGTACAATAAATGACATAGATTTTTAATATTAAAAACATGTTTTTCTTTTGCAATTTATTTCAGTATTTTAAAACCAGGTAAGGATTTGGGTTGTATTGATGTTGAAGTCTATACAATATAATAAGTTTAACTTGGCATTTAAAAAGATAATTTAGCAGTAAGATAGCTATTTATTTATTGTCCTCAATACTAACTAATTTTACTTTTTCTAATATATATTATATGTTATAATTGATTTCAAAAGCAGACCTTATTTGTTTGAGTCTACCCTAATTCCAAGAGTATAAACAGGACCCTAATTTTTAACCCAGTCTATATTATAAGAAAATGCCCTGGACCCTACAAGGTAATCATAAATACATATTTAAACATAAAAGTTTCTGAAATGCATTTTTTAATTATAAGTGGTGATTTAGTAGAACCCTATTAACTGAATGTAAATTGAATTCCAAAAAGTAAAACTAAATCATTGTGAAATCAAGACCTTTACAATATGCATTTTAATGAGAAAAATATGCAGTTTGAAAGTCCATGTGTTTTTTTTTTTAAATATAAGTTTTGTACCTGCTAAAAAGTCTGACTATAAGACGATTTTCTTTGGGTCATTTTATCTAATTGCTTCATTTGTTTTGATTTTTGAAATATCCTCAATTTAAGTATATACAAATAATAGAATTATCTCCTTATGAAACACAGTTTTAAAACAATAAAACATTTATTTCTGATAAGCCCGTACAAAAATATTTAAGTTTTTTATGCTGTTGGAAAAGTGATAGGTTCTGAAATTCCAGGTATGCATGTTATTCTAAAAGTTAAAAAAAAGGCCCTATTCAGGGGCACCTGGATGGCTCAGTAGGTTAAGCATCTGACTCTTGATTTCAGCCCAGGTCATGATCTTGGGATCCTGGAATCAAGCCCCTCAATGGGCTTCCTGCTGAGCGGGGAGTCTCATTGTCTCCCTCTGCCCCCACTCCCCTGCATGCACGTGCTCCCTCTCTAAAAATAAATAAATCTTTAAAAAAAAAGTCTACAAGTTTAAAGGATTCTGCAATTCAAGTTTTAAGGATTCTACAATCACCAACGAAAACTGATCCAGAATTCTAAAAATGTACAGCTATAAATACCTTTTTAAAACTTTTGTTATTAAGAATTAGAAGCTTAATATATGTTTTTTTTTCTGTATTTTGTCTTTTAACTTGAATACTTGAAAATGCTCTGCAACTTCATATGCTTAGTACAAATTTTACTGTGAGAGGGAGTTTTCAACAGTCCTTTTAAGCTATACAAGTATACTTAACTTTTGCTGTAAAACTATAAGGCAGAATAGAAACAATATAGGAATGAGGCAAAACAGGGTATTCTAGTTTGGTTGTCATATATTCAGCAGTAATGGAATGAAATTAAATTGTTCAAAACAAAATTAGAACTGGGTTGTCCTCATTCTTTCCCACATCAAACATAACTGACAGTAAATTTTGAAACATGAGGACACCAGGTAAACAAATGTGCCATCTATCAAAAGACTGAAAGAAAAAAGGTTGCAAGGGAGGCTAAATAACACAAAAGAGGTATCACTGTACATAACAATGTCAAGAAAGACAGAAGAGATTTTGGTGATAATATTTCAGTGCATATGCTATTAGCCAGAAACAAAGACTGTAGAAAAGACACGTAACCTTAGGAAACTTTTCCACAACCAATGTAAGAAATTAACCAGGAAGTTAATAAGAAAGAAATGTACTTAATCATCACACAGAGCATGGGTTAGTTTTAAAAGAGAAAAACAACATAATTTCCTTTCTTGGCAGGGTGGTCAAGCCACAGAGGCAGGAAGAAAATGTAAGATTTCATTTCTCCTACAGAAAACTTCCTAGGTTTGGCCAATTTATTTTTTTCCATAGAAGATGGGCTTAATTAATTTTGTATAATTCTTAGAGATCTTGCACTCCAATTTTTGGGTGGTGTAAAACTAATTGACTTTCAAAGGCTAGTGTTAATTAGTGTTAATTGGTTCCTGTGGATATCAGAAAGTAGGAAAAAAAAAAAAAAAGGAAAACACCCTAAAATATAAGCAGGGGCTTCTGGAGTTTGGAATGACTAGATCTTGGAAAGAAGTAAACTGTTTTTCACAATTTCTGAAGTAGCCACCAAGTAGAACCACAGGGGCTATGCGTTCTTTTGGAGATGATGACCCAGAGGAGGGATGACTGGCCAGGAGCATGGTCTCCTGAAATGCAGAGAGAGTTTGTTTTGCAGGAGGATGGGTCGATGGACTTGAGAAACTTGCACAACTTGAAAGAAAAAATAATCTATATTGATTGGGAGAAACATAGTGTAAAATAGAAACCAGTGATTATAACATTCCTAAATGATATGCAGGGACAAATAAAAATAACAAAACAGAACATTTTTTAAAAATATGAAGTGCTATGTCACAGTGGGGGATATTTTACCACTAGAGCAAAGGAGCTAGGCATATATGCAAATAAATACACCTATCTTTGCTAAGCATAGGAATTAGATCTTTGAAATAGGAAGCAATAGTCTACATTCAAAAAAAAAGAATAAATAGGCATCATTAGGGAGAAGAATTCATATGAGATAGGAGAGTCACTAACTAACAATGCCCCAATAATGTTGAATCTCATGACATAGAGTAGGAAGCTAAGCCTTCTGGAAAAGTGCACCGAGAAGGAAAATCCCAAGACAAATTCCTATTGCTACATCATGTGGATACAAATGACATCAATTAAGGAGTCAAAGAAGCATCTTCAAGGTTAGGCCTGAGACTTTAATTGAAGGACTTGGGGAAGGAGGCTGTGTTCTTCATTCTTCCTATGGAAAAATGTCATAGGAGAGAATTAGAAGGTGAGCTTGGCTCTAGGCTCTCCCTTCTTCCATTTCTTTTTCTTTTCTTTTCTTTCTTTTTTTTTTTTTTAAAGACGTCATCTATTTCAGAGGGAAAGAGAAAAAGAGACAGACAAAACGACCAGAGGGGAGGGGCAGAGGGAGAGGTAAAAGGGGACTCCCCACTGAGCGGGGAGCTCCATGGGCCTTGAACCCAGGAACTCGGAACTGGAAATCATGACCTAAGCCTAAAGCAGCTGCTTAACCAACTGTGCCACCCAGGCACCCCTCCCTTTTTCTATTTCTATGCTAGTTTTAGACATTTTTGAAAATAGTTTAACTTCCATTTGTTTTTGTTTGCTTTGTTCTTTCTTTAATGCTAATGTAGTTTTATATGATGTATTTAATGGTTAAGAATGGGCTGTCTGAAGAGAATCTCAAAGACAAATGTACTTCCTTCACCACTAAAGGCCTGGATGGCCTTGAATAAGTTATTTAATTCATCTAAGACTCAGTTATCATATTCATGAAAGTGTAATCATCATCATCATCATCATCATCATCATAGTGCCTACTTCACACTGGTGTTGAAAGAATACAGAATTATCAAGGCCAACAACCACTGATAAATGCTTAACAAATGTGAACTTTTTCATCATTATTCCAGGCTTTTACAGGTCCATTAACAATACTGGTAGGCATATATAAGCTTTTGTTATGAAAATATCAGAAAGATCCAGGATGCTATTTGACAGAGTTACATAACAACAGATTTGATGGTGACCAAGAACAAATATATTGATGTGAGATCATCCTCATCACAGTTCCAATCTTGCCCTTCAGGTACAGCTTCTCAGAAAAATTCATATCCTTGAAGTTTCACGTGCCTAGTACATATGGAATCCCTTTTTATATTTATAATAGAAATCTGTTAATGATTAGCATTTTTATACTTACATGGAACTATAGTATTTTCACAGGTAATTTTTTACACTTCCATCAACTAAATTTGATATACTTATGCACTTTTTGACATTAAGGATGCACATAAGAATGCAAGACAAGAGAGATAAAAATGCAGTTCAAATAGCAAACATGAATTGTTCAAGTACAAGAAAATGGGTTAATGGAAACAAACTATAGTATCCAAGAATGTTGGCTGAGGGATGCCTGGGTGGCTCAGTCCCTTAAGCAGCTGCCTTTGGCTCAGGTCATGATCCCAGGGTCCAGGGATGGAGCCCCACATCAGGCTCCTTGCTCAGCAGGGAGCCTGCTTCTCCCTTTTCCTCTGCCTGCCACTCCCCTGCGTATTTGCGTGCTCTCTCTCTGACAAACAAATAAATAAAATCTTAAAAAAGAAATGTTGGCTGAGACAAGCAAACCAACTCAGTAGTACTAGAATATATTTTAAGAATATGGCAATTAAGAATATCATGAGACTTCTGTGAAAAGATCAAATGAATTCCTTTATTCAAACTTTATATATGTGCACCAGTTTTCTTCATGTATGTTTCTACAGAAGCAACCAATCTGTCCACAGAGCCTGCTATGGAAACTTACCAAGTGTCAGAGAAGCACTCTGAAAACACAGTCTCTGAGCCAGGGCTCCCCAAGGGACTGAGTGGGCAGAGAGAGCCTTGCACTGTGCCTGCCCAAAAGAAATGCTCATTCATTCATCTAGGTATGAAACATGCTGTACATCAAATAGATGACGAAAAAAATGGGAACATTACAAACTAAACAGCAGTGTGGGAGTGTACCACTGAGCAACTGCCGGAGGAAGGAAATGGATGACGTGACCTGACACAGATCACCGAGCTGCCTCAGAAGCCAAACAAAGTAGCAATGGGAGAGTTAGTCTATAGACATCTGCTGAAACTCTCTTTCAGCAAAGTCACATCATCTGACAAGTTCCTGACACACCTTATTGAAAATTCCATCCATCAAAGATAAAGGAAATGAATTATTTGGGAAATGACCACTCTGGACCTAATTCTAACCAACAAAGAATTGATTCATTAAGTGAGAGAAACAGGAACCCTGAGAGAAAACAGTTCAGGGGCCTAAAATTCCATAATAGCCCAGGAGATGGAGACTGGATTCTCACTCTTTGCACTGTTGGACGTTTGGAAATACATATCCATGTCCCAAAGGCAATCACTGATAATTCTGAGCATTTTCTTCTAGTTTTCCCCCAGTGCTTTTTAAAGAAAAGTTTTAGCAGCATTATTTAGATGTAACTCCAGTAATTTTTAAAATGTGTCTGTAGGTATTTTAATAGATCACATTAAACAAATAATTTTGTATCTTTTTATATTCAATTTTATAATGTAAACATGTTCCCATTTAACTAATGTAATTAACCTAATTTGGAAGGCTGTGTAACTTAACTGCATAGTTCAGAGAAATTTGTGACGGTTACTTTCATACCCAGTTCAGTCCTGCTTAACTATACACGACCATGCTGCTTTTGTGACATGATATTAATGCCAACTCCTAGTACGGCCCTGACTGGTTGAGGACAGTAGTTCTCAGAGTGTAATTTACAGACTGTACAGATATACAGAATGTGATCCTCAAGAACTTTTCAGGGGCTTTGCAAGCTCAAAAGTACTTTCAAAATAAAATGAAACTATAATCTGCCTCTTTCACTCTCATTTTCTTTTCCTTTTTTTTTTTTTTTAAATTTTATTTATTTATTTGACAGACAGATCACAAGTAGGCAGAGAGGCAAGCAGAGGGAGAGAGGAGGAAGTAGGCTCCCTGCTGAATGGAGAGCCTGATGCAGGGCTTAATCTCAGGATGCTGGGATCATGACCAGAGCCAAAGACAGAGGCTATAACCCACTGAGCCACCCAGGCACCCCCACTCTCATTTTCTGATAAGCATATGGTGTAGTCTTCCAGAGACTACAGATGGGTGCTATTACCACAGATTGAATTAAGATGCAGATCTGAGAATCCAGCTACAAAGCCAGATATTAAAGAAATGCACAAAAATACAAAGCAATGCTACATTCTCACTAAATAGTTTTAGAAATATGTTTTCATTAGAATATGTATTTGTGTTAACATGTGATTAGTTTATTACAATTTTAGATGAAGCAATAGATACATATTTTTCAATGTGTTTTAATATCTATCACAGTACATATTGATAGATATAAACAAAACCTTTTAGTGTCCTTAATAATTTTTAAAAAGCATAAGTTTCTGAAATCAGTAAATTTTATATGTTAACATAATCTTTTGTCATATTTCCTTAAAAACACCTTGTCTTAATTTACAGTTTGGACACAACATTGGCTAAACAGATAAATATTTAAAATATATTTTTTAAAATATGAACTTCTAATTTTGTGTTATCAAGTATCTTTCTTTATAATATCTTCTTGTCTTTTGAGCTCAGCAATTCATCACCATTTCGAATTTAAGCTACATTTATTTATTCTTTTTTTCTGGTATCTTAATCATTTGGCTTTTTTATGTTTAATTATGTTAGCCACCAAATTTTTTTTAAAAAGATTTTATTTATTTATTTGACAGAGAGAGATCACAAGTAGGCAGAGAGGCAGGCGGAGAGTGAGGAGGAAGCAGGCTCCCCGCTGAGCAGAGAGCCCAATGTGGGGCTCAATCCCAGGACCCTGAGATCATGACCTGAGCCGAAGGCAGAGGCTTAACCCACTGAGCCACCCAGGTGCCCCTGTTAGCCACCAAATTTTAAAAGCATATTGTTTTATGGCATTAAAAAAAAAAACTAAGTATTTTAATATCCAAGGTGTATTTTGTTACATGACATAAGAACCTATGGATTTATTATCTTTCCAAAGAGCAAAAATCCATTTTCTACTAACATTACTATGCTGTTGTTCTTTTGTTGTGTTTTGGAGTAATGATAATGGATGTGAGGCAAAATTTAATATAGAAGAGAAGGAAAAAAGAATCGAGAGTAATTTCTGGAACTGAAAGAGGTAAATTCTGAATAAAAGGTTCAGGTCAGGCTGGCCCCGAGGACGTAGAAAGACATTGAGGAGAGAGGGGGAAAGAAAACAAAAAACAAAAAACAAAGAACAAGGGGGAAAAAAAGAGGTGGAATTGTGGAATTGTTTGTATTCTTGAAACCACAAGAATGAGGGCAGTTAAAAAGTTAAGAACACAGAATGCCTTGGAACAAGCCGGGTGGCCATTCTTGATTAAAGCTGCGCTGTGCGTGAACTCTACTCCTACTGGCCGGCAATGGCATCCTGCCTTACCATTACCTCCCGGTTATGACACTACAGGGAATTAAAAAAAAAAAATACGGTTTTATAAATACAATCAGGGGTAGAGATAGAGGTGAAAGAGTGAGTTCAACCCTGCAGTGGGAACTGAGGGGTGTTTGCGTAGAATCTGTGCCCCAGGAAAGTGAATGACAATCCAAGGAAAGATACTACATACCAGAGTTTTGCCCAGGAGCTAGAGAAATGATGGTTTTACCCAGTTTCTTAAAACACTCATGCTTGGAAGGGAATCTTAGACATATTTAGAGTTTGGGGCAAAAAAAAAAAAAAAAAAAAGATTACTCTTTCGGTGCCTTTATGGTTCAGAAGAGTCCAAGTCTGAGGGCACTGGGTTTGTGCTCTGTGCACTCACTACAATGATGCCAGTTTTCTCCTTGAACAGGAGATGGAAAGAATTTAAGTAACTTGGTCCAAGTCCCAGAACTTAAGTGGTGAATCTGGGCTTTAAACTTTTATCTCTTAATCTCCAAAAAGTATTCCCTAAAGCAGTCCCTCACTTTTGGGCTCTTCTTTCCAAACTACAGTTGACTGTCCTTCAGAGTCTGTTATTTGTTCAATGATATGCTTATTTATTCTGGGGACTATGCTTCAAAGCTGACTTCCAGTTAACCCTTCTTATTGATCACATTCACATCGTGTATATTTTCCCCTTTGGGAACAACTTCACTGAAGTCTTTCCTCAATGAATTATATATTTAACATTTGTGTTTTTTATAACTAGAACCAGACACCCCTCTGATAGTGAGATCCATACAAATATCATAAGATAATACTTCTGTAAGGGTATAATAAGTAATTCTGAGAAATTGTGAAGAGATAACAAACCTGTGATCAGTATCATTAATTGAGCTCATATTTGAAATATTTTATGACATTTAAATTATATTACAACTTATATTTGAATAATTATAGCATGGTTATAAAACATGGTTATAAAAATTTAAACTAACAATTAGGGATACAACTGTTCAACTAATTTATCTGAATATTATATTTACAAGGGGGAAAAATGAAGTCTTTTCCATTGCCTTTTGAAAACCTGTATTGAGGGGCGCCTGGGTGGCTCAGTGGGTTAAGCGTCTGCCTTCTGCTCAGGTCATGATCCCAGGGTCCTGGGATCGAGCCCCACATCGAGCCCCACATCGGGCTCTCTGCTCAGCAGGGAGCCTGTTTCCTCTTCTCTCTCTCTCTGCCTGCTTCTCTGCCTACTTGTGATCTCTGTCTGTCAAATAAATAAATAAAATCTTTAAAAAACAAAAACAAAAACAAAACAATTTAAAAAAAGAAAGAAAACCTGTATTGAAGTCATCACAGACAAATTGTTATTTCAAAAAAAATTCAAAGATTCTTGTCCTTATAATGTATTATGTATCCCTTAATTATTGATTGTACCTTATGACCAATTTTAACAAATAGCTACAGTAGTACATTGCAGTGTTCCAATAGTGAAAATTTGTTTCATTATATAATTATTAAGAACCTCAGAGATAGCACAGACCTGAAATAGGCCCATGGAACATAGTTTTGAATAAAACAAAAATATATTATCCTCTTATAAATCTGACAGTCTAGCAGAGAAACAGGTGCTAAATAAATAATTACAAGAGTAATAAGTGGTATAGAAATGTGATATTATTATAGTAAATTATGACAACATGCTCAATATTTATTTACTAACACAGTAAATTTCTCCTCTTTATTAATAATCAATTAAGTTTCTGAAAAAACTAGCATTTAGTAGAAAATACATCCTTGGTGTCCAATTCTCACTTCCCCTTGTATGACTCCATTAGGTTCAACCATGCTTCACGCCCAGTGAAGCAAGAACAGGGAGAACGTATTCTTTCTGCCTCGATAGATGAGCACCCAAAGGCAAAATTACTTCAGGCTCCCTTAAGAGACTCATTCAGTTTATCCATAAACAACAATGGAGAAAAGGCCTTTATGTTCAGTGCAAATCCACATGTCATTTTCTAGGTATTTTAAGACAACAGGCATACCAACAGGTAAACTGTTAACCAAAGCTAACCATAAAAATGATAAAAATTCATTTATTTGATTATGTAGGATTTTTCATTGTACACTCATTTAGTGATGGCAGAAACTTACCAGTTCTTAAGCAGGTTGATACTCTAAACAATTTCCATGTAAATCATTAATATTAAAGAAACCTCAACACACCCCCCCCGCAAAATTTATAAAGTAGGCTCATCTCATTCCAAGTTTAGTTTTTGAACAAATTGAGATCCTGAGATCTTAAGTAGTGTGTCCAAGGTCTTGACAATAACTATAAAATACATCCATTAATCTACCACCCCTGCTCTCAATTTCTCCCTGTTCAGACCCTGTCTACACAGAATATGTAAAGCAATTGACAGGAAAATCCTTCTAGGAACTAGGGGTGGACTATAGGTAAAAGGCATTTTGTAATAATAAATCAATGTATAGGTTGTGTGTGAAATGGTCAGTTATAGGGATATCTCCATAATTTAATCTAATTAATGAATTTTCCAATTAAAGAAGCAGGCTGATAAAGGCTAGTTGTTTTATTTTAGGTTATGTAGAATTGTTTTTAAGAAGAAGAGTCCTTAAACTAAACCCATAAACTCTCCAAAATAATCTATGCAATGTGTATTTATGTCTTTGAGAATTCTAAAATATATCTAAAGAGTTATATTCATAAATCAAACACACCTTCTTAAATATAACGGTGAAACAATAGTTTTGCTAAAAATTTCTATGGGGATTCAAAAGACAGATTTGCTACAGATGTTCAAAAAAGATGGTTATCTAGTCTAGCTATCTCCTCCTATTCCAGTTATTTCAGAGAGAGAAGACTGGATTTGAATTCAGGTTTCATAAGAGTCTAAGCTTTTTGATAACACCTGTGGAAGAGAAATAGCATTCCTGACAGTTAAAGTGGAACAGAGATATATAGGTGGGGAAGTGGGAGTAGACCCACCTATAAAGATGCAGAGAGAAGTCAGGTTGTAAACGTAGACTGAAATCCAAGTATGAAAGAAGAGATTAAGCTGAAGAGACTGGACTTAATTCTTTGGGAGCCATTCAATTTCCCTTAGTCAAATCTGCAATCGTGTTTGTTTAAAGAGATCTCTAACAAATCTTGGGTTTGGAAAATGTTGGACATTCATAGTAATATATTCAATAAGTATATAGTAATTTTGCACATAGTCTATGGAAAGTACTAAAAATAAAAACATAACTAAGGCGGAAGTGATGCTCTCTCAGACATTATGGTTTAGTCCAGTAAATAAGGGAGCATAATGTAATGCTATAGGTGGTATGAAAAAGTAAACACGTAGCAAAATATTTAAGCTTATTTATAACTAACAATCCAAATATTTTTTAAATATAGTGTAAACCTCAAAAAGTCTATTTTTCTTTACAACTTCAGGAACACAGTAAAAGTTCATTCATTGTATTTTTAGTGAATCTTACTCACCAAAACAATGAGTTTCTGACTAGAACCCAGTATTTTCCATTATGTGTGTGTGTTTTTTTTTTTTTTTTTTTTTGGAACCTAGTAGAAGGTGACTTATACGTTAAACTTACTTGTGGAATTAAATCATTGTCTTTTGTAGATGAACTGTGACTCAAAGTGTGTTTACTTACCTTTATGAAGAGGATTAGGAGGACAAAAATCATTTTATAACCAAGGCAGTTATTTTATGGAACACTGAAATATCACATCTGTAGGTCAGAATTTGTATTTGGATTTATTAATTGTATGAGCTTTTTTGTTTGTTTGGTTTTGGCAGCATTTTGAAGTTATATAATACTTTTACAATCTTGTTATAAAATAAAAATCCATGGATTTTATATTGGGAGATTTTTTTTTTTAATTTCTCAAGACACTGAATCCAATCTTTTCTCAGAGATATGGCCAAATGATTATAAAAGAAGCATTTCCTACTAAGAATATATGTCAATTATGATAATTTTTCAAAAATTGTTAAATATTTAAGTAAGGTGTTAATTTTTGTGTATTTACTTTCTTGCTGTGTTTTTTAAAAAATATTGATCTTACCTCAGTTTTATAGCCAGTGTGTATGTGTGTGTGTGTGTGTATTCTTGTGTATCTTTTTCTCTCAGTATTTGTGTCTACAAAGTTACCGCATTTTATCTCAATGATATATTTTTAGATTTTCCTTCAAGTATGTATCCAGCTCTGAAATTGAAGTTATCATCAGAATACAATGTTAATTTATCACATTTAGAATTATAGTATTGTTGTTCCCACTGAAAACAATAAACTCACTTTGCCAAGACTGCATCCCAATGGAAATCAATAATTATAGAGATGGACATATAAAATACACAAACCTATATTTGGAGTCCAAGCAAAACCTCAAACCAGCTCAGAGCCAGACATTTTACAAGGTTAGTATGTCTGGGAACTTTTTAAAGAAGAATGCATTTTAATATCCTGTGTTCCATATAGACTTATTTTTAGGGGATTTTTTTTTTTAAACCAAATGTACATTATTATCTTTGTTTGGAATCAAGTAGAAGAATCATTTTTAGTTAGGTCTAGAAATTAATAACGTATTGTTAAAAATGATTTTTGATATTTAAAGTACTTTGTTCATCAGCTTCATGATACCAAACGGTAAGAACAAAGGCAAGTAATATTTGCCAGTGTTTCATGAAGAGACATTGAGATGCACAGTGTTTGTGAGACTTACAAAGAAGCTGCAGACCTGGGACTAAAGAAAAGCCTTGTCTCTGGATGTTTAGAGAAGGCAGTCTTCTTATGAAATACCATCTTTAGCACCTTAATTCTGGAAACTAGAAAGGACATGTATGTTTCTAACCTAGGTATTTGAAAACATTAATTCACTTATTTCAAATAGATTAACTGAACATATAGTATATGATAGATGGTAATCCAGATCCTGTTAATAAAAAGGTAAACAAAACAAAGATTCTACACTCAAAAATACATCATTCTTTTAAGTGGCAACAGATAATAAACAAATGACCAAGAAATACAGTGTTAGGTAGTTGTAAGTGTTTTAGTCAAGGCAAGAAGTCATCCCAGGTAGGAAAAAAAAAAAAAAAGGGAGAGAGACCTGCAAAAATAAAGGTGAGATGCTGACTGTAGAATCATAGGTGGCATGAATAGACCAGTTGGACGGAAGCACAGAGAGGTAGCATGTGGCCAGACTCTTGGGAACCCACAATGGCAATCTAAGGAACTAGTAATCTACCCTACAGGCAAAGGAAGACATGGCAAGTTTTGAGTATGAGCCTGAAATGGTGAAAGTTGTGGTTAAGAATGCCTGAGGACTCAGTGTGGTAACATATGTGAACTCCAATTCGTATGCTTCACCTCCACACTGTGGTATACATGCTCCAGAGCTCCAGAGGGTCATTAGAGAATTAGGGGTGTACACACATAGAGGCTAATACCTGATATTATTAATACACAGGTTTCCCTCCATAATTACACAGTTTAACAGATACCTTCTTAAATAAAACATAGAATATCTATGGAAATTATAGGTGAATTATAATCTCTAGCAAATTCCAAATAGCTAGATTTTAAAGACAATTAAAAAAATGTAAAACATACCAACCACCTTGGTTGCTATGTTGAGCTCCTATTTTAGCCATGGGTCAACCCTAGTTCCTTTACTTTCTAAATTCTGCCATTTCAATTTGTAATTGTAAACAGTGGCCCATCCTAATAGACATTGTTTCATTTACATCTCAAAATTACTTTTACAATGTATATTTTGTAGACAGAGGAAACTGAAATTCATAGAGATGCAGTTGTAAGATACGACATTTCTTTAGTAACAAAAGATGAGGGGGCGTACGAAGATGTTTACATAAACTGCAAGCTAATACAGAATGCTCCCAGACAGAGGTAGAACTTCCCAGAGCCCCCTGGTTCTCCATGACAACAAAAGCAATGGAAGGCACTACCTACGCAAATGGAAAAGGGGGTACAGATGATAGACACATAATACATACACACATATATAGATACATGATGTGTGGATAGATAACATATATGTAAGTTACTTAACATATATACATATATGTGTACATACAGGTTTTATTTGCCTGTGTCTTGTTATATACACAGGTGCATACATACACATACATATGCACATAGGCACATATATGCAGACATGCACACGTGCCAGAAACATCTCTCTAAAGGATTCCACTTTTGTCATTTTCATAGGAAAACCATACATCAGATTGCATGAGTCAATATTGGTAAAACATCTTTTCAGTAATGCTTGTTCTATTGTCTTATTCCTTCAGCAATTTGTTATATTATCAGATATACCCATTTGATAGCATATGAATGGTTACTACTGGGTAATGCATAACATGTCTCAGTCCTGTATCTGTAGTAGGTAATAGGGAGAGGCAGACACATGAGATATTTAGAACAAGTGGAATTTAAAGTTACATTAATAATATCCAGAATTTATAATTCTCTTTAGTTTCTACCCTGATGCAGAATACTTTGATTTTTTAAAAAGGTATTTTTATAAAACAAAAGTTTACATTTTCATGTGAAATTGGATGAATTTTTTAGGTCTTAATTATTTAGATCATGGTGTAAAATTATAGTATTTAAGAAAATAAAATATTAAAATGTACAAACATTAATTTATTGTCCCATTGACTGTGTTTTGTTTCTTTTTAAATTTATGTTGTTTGTATTTATTTATTCACTTTTTATTTTATTTTTTTATTTCACAGAGAGATAGAGATAGAGAGAGAGACATAAAGCACAGAGGCAGAGTGGCAGACAGAGGAGAGGGAGAAGCAGGCTCTATACTGAGCAAGGAGCCCAATGTGGGGATCGATCCCAGGACCCTGGGATCATGACCTGAGCTGAAGGGAGACACTTAACCAACTGAGCCACCCAGGTGCCACTTATTCACTTTTCTAAGTAATCTCTGTGCCCAACAAGAGGCTCGAACTCATGAACGTAAGATCAAGAGCTACACACTCTACCTGCTAAGCCAGCCAGTTATCACAGTTGTGCTTTTAAAGGTTTTATTTATTTATTTATTTATTTATTTATTTATTTATTTTGGTGAGGGGGGGGTGGAGGGAGATGGGGAAGTGCAGAGAGAGAGAAAGGCAGAGACTCCATACTGAGTGCAGAGTCTGATGCAGGGCTTGATCCCAGGATGCTGAAGTCATGACCTGAGCCCAAATCAAGAGTCCAACACTGAACTGACTTAGCCATCCAGGCACCCTTGCCCCCAATTGTGTTTTAAGAGTCTGAAAAGCAAAGCAAGCAAGCAAATTTTTTTTTTTTTTTAAGTTTGAATCTTGACCAAAACCGGAACATTCTTGGTAAACTGGTGTATAAAAAAATGCACAAAAAACAAAAATACCTCTCTCCTAAGGCAGAGAACTCTTCTATGACACCTTGGAAGCATTACTGATCTCTCTCATCACAAGCCACTCATAGCACCATTAACTTCCTCACTCTTCCCAAATTGGATACTCAGAGATTATTTCCACTATTTGTGTGTATAAATTTGGCTCATGTCTTCTTACTCTGGTCAGCTGCCTTATCTTTTTAGACAAACTATGTTCACCTCCTCAGCTGCTTTAGACATTTCCGGCTTTCTATCTTCAGTCATACTCCTGGGCTACGATTCCCTCCTCCAATTTCCGTTTAACTCACTGTGAGTGAGTAATAGTCACCTTAGGATCGGGTTCCCCAGCCATCAAGTTATTTTTCTCACAGAAAATTGCTCTCAAATGTTCTTCTTAAACATTAAGACTTGATTTTTTGGCACCAGTTGAATAAGAATTCTGGATTCTACACTTCATGCTTATGTGACACAGCAGCCACAGATTTGGAGGCTGTGGCATGAGGTTGAGTGGGTGGATACAGTGGTGACTAGTTCAATGAGTCACTCACAGAGAGGTTTTGGTGCTGAAAACTGAACCCAGAGAGAGGTACAAGAGGTTCCTAAAGAACATGAGCAATATCATTTCATGGGAAGAAAACACCTGACCAAAACCAAGAAGTCTGCAGTGTCTCTTCCCTCCTTCAGGAAACCAGAAAACCATTCTAGCCCACGATCAAATGGTTAAGAATATGCTGATATTTTAATTTGGAACTAGAATATATTTTCATATTAAAAGCAATTATCTTGGTGGTCATTTGCATTTAGTGCCCCCCCCCCCTTCTTATCCTAATGCTTTTTTCCATGTGACTTTGCAGTACTTCCCACAGAGCAGACTGATTTATTTTCATCCTTTGGCTATGAGTTTGGTCATGAGATTTGCTTTGGCCAATAGAATGAGGCAGAGTTAACAGTGCACCAACTGTTAGTGGAGGAAATGTTATGTGCTTTTATTTTTCTCTCTGGTGCACCTGACATTGCCATAAGAAGGTTATGCCTGGGCTAACTCATTAGTCTCAGAAGGATAGTAAGAAATATGTGGAACAGAAATGCCCTGGATAAGCTGCCCCAACTGTGCCCAGACCATGTGTAATAAACCCAGACAACCTGCAAACGAGAGAAGCTTACTATAGATAAACCCGAGCTGATCAAGTTGATGGTTGTTTTAAGACACTGCGTCTACAGTGCTTTATTTGTTCTAACAGTTATTCAATGCACACTAGAGAGGATAGTCTGCAAGTAAGTACAGAAATTAGTTTCTTACAAGGTTGCCTAAATTCTGTTTTAATCATAATTATGTGAATATTATTTTAAACTAGTTATCTCTCATAGAATGTCTGCAATCTTTATGGGAATATATGAACAATAACCTTTTATTACAAATTCAATAACAGATTATTTGTTCAAAAGTAATATAAGATCAACTAAGACTTACTCTGATCTAAATTTATATTTCATTACAAAGTAATTTGTCAGTAAAGTTAATTTCCAGAATCATGCCTTTGAAGAGCTGGCAAGGACCTCAATTTGTTTCTGAATCTCCAAATGCAGATAGTATATCATGATGGTTAAGAGAGTAGAGTTGCTCATAAAATCAAATGTTGGAATGATGGTTACCAGGGTTGACAGAAGGAAGAAGTGGGGAGTTATTAATCAACAGGCATATAGTTTCCATTATGTAAGATAAATAAGCTCTATAGATATGCTTTATAACATTGCATATATATAGTCAACAATAACTCATGATAGACTTAAAATTTGTTAAGAGGATAGATGTGTTAAGTGTTCTTGCCACAATAAAAACAAGACAGAGAGAGAAAGAGAGTAGACTTATAATCATACAATTGTGGATGTAAGCCCAAATGTGGTACTCATTGGCTACTCAGTGCTACTCATTGATTCTTGGAAAGTAATTAAGATTCTCTGAGCTTCACTTTTTTATTGTAAAGAAAAATGTTAATAATGGTATTTAATAGTTCATGTAATGCATGTACAGCACTAAGCCTACCATGTGGCAAATAAAAATGAGCATTATTATTTATAAAGAAAGTTTAACCTCAATGTGAGACAGGAATCCATCAAAATCCTAGAGGATAACATAGGCAGTAACTTCTTCAACATCGGCCACAGCACCTTCTTTCAAGACACTTCTCCAAAGGCAAGGGAAACAAAACCCAAAATGAACTTTTGGGATTTCATCAAGATAAAAAGCTTCTGAACAGCAAAAGAAACAGTCAACAAAACAGAGGCAACCCATGCAATGGGAGAAGATATTCACAAATGACACTACAGACAAACAGCTGATTTCCAAGATCTATAAAGAACTTCTCAAACTCAATACCCAAAAAACAGACAGTTGAGTTAAAAAATGGGCAGAAGACATGAACAGACACTTCTCCAAAGAAGACATAAAAACAACTAGCAGACACATGAAAAAACGTTCATCATCATTAGCCACCAGGGAAATTCATATCAAAACCACATTGAGATACCACTTTACACCAATTAGAATGACAAAGATTAACAACAAATGTTGGAGAGGATGTGGAGAAAGGGGAAACTTCTTACACTGTTGGTGG
This sequence comes from Martes martes, assembly GCF_963455335.1. Taxonomy (NCBI): domain Eukaryota; kingdom Metazoa; phylum Chordata; class Mammalia; order Carnivora; family Mustelidae; genus Martes; species Martes martes. The sequence goes on from NC_137899.1 coordinate 30,893,246, forward strand.
GAATGCAAGTTGGTGCAGCCACTTTGGAAAACTGTGGAGATTCCTCAAAAAATTAAAAATAGAGCTACCCTATGACCTGGCAATTGAGCTACTGGGTATTTATCCCAATGATACAGATGTAGTGAAAAGAAGGGCCATATATACCCCAATGTTCATAGCAGCAATGTCCACAATAGCCAAACTGTGGAAAGAGCTGAGATGCCCTTCAACAGATGAATGGATAAAGAAGATGTGGTACATATATACCATGGAATATTACTCAGCCATCAGAAAGGATGAATACCCAACTTTTGTATCAGCATGGATGGGACTGGAGGAGATTATACTGAGTGAAATAAGTCAAGCAGAGAGATTCAATTATCATATGGTTTCACTTACTTGTGGAACATAAGGAATAATATGGAGGACATTAGGAGAAGGAAAGAAAAAGTGAAGGGGGGGGGTAATTGGAGGGAGAGATGAACCGTGAGAGACTATGGACTTGGAGAAACAAACTGAGGGTTTCAGAGGGGAAGGGGGGCAGGGATATTGGTGAGACTGGTGGTGGGTGTTAAGGAGGACATGTATTGCATGGAACACGAGGTGTTATACATAAAACAATGAATCTTGGAACACTGTATCAAAAACTAATGATGTATTATATGGTGACAAAGATAATACAATTAAAATTTAAAAAAAAAAGAAAGTTTAAATTACATCCATTAATGTTGTGGTGTTTTTTCTTACTTTCTATACTTTCTTTTGAAAAGTAATTATTGTAAATATGCATGAGATGAGACTGGCTTAAGGAATGAAGAAGTTCCACAATAGAGCCCCCAGAGTTGAAGAAAGAGCCCAGCTAATAGTTACTAAGAAAGCACGGTCAAGAAGGTCTGGTGTGACTTGCCAGGAAAGTAATGGATCTCAGGAGCATCTCATGAGCAGTAGCCAGGACGAGGAAAAAAGTGAGAATAGAGAATGAAACTCATACAAACTATAAGACTCTACACTGTCATTAGTGACAAAAATCAGTAACAGATTTGTGAAAGGCATTATGTACCCAAAATCTTAAAGTGTATGCTCTTTGCCCAACCACTCTATTTCAAGGAATTCATCCAAAGAATAGCAATAACTATGTGTACAAAGACAGTTATACAAGAAAGTGCATTGCTGTACTGCTAATAACCATGGAAATGGAAAGCACACATATATCGAAAAAGGAATATTTAAGTGAATTATAGAATAAGAACACTATAAGGGCACCTTGCTGACTCAGTTGGTTAAGCATCTGACTCTTGCTTTTGGCTCAGGTTATGATCTCAGGGATGCGAGATTGAGTCACATGTGGGGCTCTGCAATGGGCATGGAGCCTGCTTGAGATTCTCTCTCTCCTTCTCCCTCTGTCCCTCCCCTACACCACACACACATGCTTTCTCCCTCTTTCTAAAAAAAAAGGAAAAGAATATGAGCACTATGCTTCTATTAAGATGCATACATATTAACCATATACATATTTAATGCACATATATCTATGAATATTGTATATATGTAGTATGCTTCCGCATATATACATAGTATACCTACATGGGTGCATGTATTATATACTTATATATACATATTCAACACCAACATGTATATTTCCCTTAGTATGTTGTTAAAGGTAAATTACAAAATAGCATTTAATATGGTCCTAACTGTGGGACATGGTGTGTGTGTGCATGTGTGTGTGTACATGTGCATACACACATACAAAAGAATGTTTAAAACTGTCTCTGATTTATAGGCATTTAGCTTATTTTTACTATTTTATATTTAACTGCACTTCTTTATAAATGGGCTCAAATAATCTTTAAAATTGTCATTATCAGCAAAACATCACAATAAACCATTTCAAATGAATTTAGGAATATTAAATTTACAAGTAAAAATTGAAAAAAAAAAAAAAAAGCAAGCTCCCAATAACATCATTGGCCTGGTAACAGATACTTCCCTAGCCATGTGAGACTAGGTGTAACTAGGACTCTTTGTTTTGAGAATACATGACTGCCAGCACATGGGGAATCAGAGAGCTTTGCTTGTGTCTGTGAGGTAGATATCACTGGACTGACCTTTCTGTCACAGCATTTACAAAGGACAGGGCCATATGCACTGTGGCTCATTGTCTGCAGTCCTGGGGAAAGATGCAAATGTTTGAAATGTGGACTGGTACTTTAAAATGGGCCATTTCAGGAGAAAAATAACATTATTAAGGACATTAAGTATGACAATTGTTCTATTGTTCACAATGGTAATCTGCTCATCCTTCTACCAACCATATGCAACGACAGCTTCCATTCAGTGAAAACGTCCTCATTATCAGAGCTGTACAGAGCACTTTGGGGCACTTCTGAATTTAATCCACCTCCCAACCCAATGTGGTATTTTTAGCCCTGGTCTCTGCTATTCATCCTCACAGACAGAACTTTTTGACATGTGAAGACATCTCAGGGCAGTAGGAAAAGTTTCCATCCAAAATGGGGAACTAATTGCACTTCAGCTGTGACTTGACAAATGAACTTGTCCCATTGGGAGGAGCCTTACTCTTTTTTGTTGTTGTTGTTTTTTAAGGATTTTTAATTTATTTATTTGACACAGAGAGAGACCACAAGTAGGCCGAGAGGCAAACAGAGAGAGGGGAAAGCAAGCTCCCCGCTGAGCAGAGAGCCTGACGTGGGGCTCGGTCCCAGGACCCTGGGATCATGATCTGAGCTGAAGGCAGAGGCTTAACCCACTGAGCCACCAAGGCGTCCTGGGAGGAGCCTTATTCTTAATGATGAATCTCCTCCAGCTACTACTGATTAAAAGGCATTTACCTGAGTGTAGCCATGTTACCAGTAATAGGTAATGATTCTTTAGGGAATATAATTTATATAAGTTCCCTCAGGCTCATCTGACCATGTACCCCAAAAGCCCTCCTTTCTACCCAGAAGAGGGTTCCTCTCCTTGGGAACTTCCCAATGATGGTAATTTTATCCTGACACAATAATGAGGGCAGATGATATACTTCATCACAGGCAAAGCCAAACAAAATCTAACTTTCTAATATTTCTGGGTAAATGGAGTTGTTTATAATATTTACAATCTAATTTTATTGATATTCAAAAGCAATCTTTAGCTTCATTTTACAAAGAAACTAAAAAATACATTGCAGCTAATTTAGATACAAATACTTCTTTTATGACTTACAGTAAATGTATTTGAAAACTCAAAATGTAGGAACAACTGGGTGGCTTGGTTGAGCGTCTGACCCTTAGTTTCGGCTCAGGTCATGATCTCATGGTCATGGGACGAAGCCTCCCATCCTGCTCTGGGCTCAGCATGGAGTCTGCTTGAGATTCTCTCCTCCCTCTGCCCCTCCCCCAGCTCTCTCTCTCAAATAAATAAATAAAATTAAAAAAAAAAAACCCTCAAAATGTAAATTGGAAAGACCTATATTTGTTTAATTTCTTCATCCTTATGAATTCTGAAAATTAAAATCCATGACCATGTTTTCATGCTTTTGTACCAAGTTCTAATAAATTGGAGGAAACTTCAAGTTTTATAATAGTTAAGAGTTTGGTTATAACTCATGGGGTTAATTTATAACTCTATGGTGAACATCTCCAAAACTTGCCTAACCCAATTAAGTACATGCATGCAAGACGAAGTGTGTTTATGGGAAAAAATACTGTCATCATGAAAAATTATTTTTCAGATTGAATTGTCACCATTGATCAAATTCAAGAGTGAAATTCCACAGAATTGAGGAAACTACTCATGGGAGATTCTGTTCAACACGCACACCACTGGATTCATCTACCAAACATATGAATACAATTGTATCTATTTATAAGAACAAAGCTTCTACTTGAGGAAGTGGTCTGGTTTTGAAAAATATCTCCCAAATCACCAGCTCATTCCATAACTAGAATGAAGTGACAAAACTGAAGCAGGGGAAAAAGAAAAAAAAAGAGAGAACAACTAAGCTCCATGCTCATCAAAATTAATATGGGAAAACCCATCTAATATTTGTCACCAATAAACTTCAAAGTACTCATGGCTTTTCTCTTCATATTTTACTGCTGACAGTAGTTTCCAATTAGAAACAATTTGTAACAAGTAAGGCAAAAACACTGGCCCCATGACTCACACACAATTGCTAAAAACAAATTAGATTTGTTTGGCAACTAATTTGTGGTTATTTTGATTCAAATGTTAAAAAATGTAAATGAAATGTAGGGTTTCAGAGTGAGAGTGTTTAGCATATTAGACTTTGGAAAATTATTATAATGAACTATAAGGCAATATGAGGAATTTCATGGCCAGTTTTGTGTGAATTCAAAATATTGAGCCCAACATATATTCCCAGAGAAATGGAACCAATTTTCTGTAATGTATTTCAATTACTTTCTTTATCATAAAATATCATGAAAATGACAGAGTAAATTTAAAGGAAAGGATTGTAAAAATCATTATTTGTCCCACCTGATTTTTCAGCAGTCAAAATGAACATTGTTCTGGGTACACTGGGAGACACACAAAAAAGGTAAAGCATATTTGTGGTATGTTTACACTCTAGGTTGGCAGCAAAAGCGAAAGGGACAAAATCTTAAGACAGCGATGGCAGGTTGTATTACAGGGTATGGGCTACAGTATTGTGGCTCAGGAAGGGAAGTTAGAGTAACAGGAGAGGGCTGTTCAGACAAGAGGAAGGATTTTCTAAGCTCTGAATTTATGATTGCACTTTGGATAGGCAGTGGAAGGGAGAGACCATTCTGATGGAGATCTTGAGCAAATTCAGGAAAGCAGAATGGATTCGGCATGGATATTAGTTTTCTGTTGCTGCCATGAATTACCAAAAATTTAGTAGCTGGAAACAATACAAATTTATTATCTTACAGTTCTATAGGTCAGAAGCCTGATACCTTGGGTCAGCAGTGCTGAGTTCCTTATCGGAGGCCCTAGGGGAAACTCGGTTACCTTGACTTTTCCTCTGTCTAAAGGCCTCTCTCTGGTTCTTGCATAAAGACCCCTCCATTTCAGAATGAGTCACAGGGAAATTAATCCTTCTTCTGTGGCCATCTCTCTCTGACTACAGGAAAGGTCCCTTGCTTTTAAGAACTCAGGTACTTAGATTGGCTTAGACCCAGGACGATTTTCCCATCTCAAGGCCCTTAACCTTAATAAAATCAGCAAAATCTCTTTTGCCAAGTAAGGTAACATATTTACAGATTCTAAGGATTAGGATGTGGACATTTTTGGGAACCATTATTTTCCTATGGTGTTTTGGGCAGGAGATGGGATAATCTCCCTCATTTTATTTCTTAAAGTTTTCTAACTTCACTTTTTAAAAAAAATTATGTATTTATTTGAGAGAGAGAGAGAGAGAGAGAGAGAACACAATCATGCAGAGTGGCAGGCAGAGGGAGAGGGAGAAAGAGGATCCCCAGTGAGCAGAGCCCTATATGGGGCCTGATCCCAGGATCTCGGGATCACGACCTGAGCCAAAGGCAGACACTTTACCAACTGAGCCACCCACGTGCCCCAAAGTTTTCTAACTTTAAAGTGTTGTTCCTTAAACTTTACATTGGGCTAAGCTCTTCTCAATAAACACAGGATGATTCTAATTTAAGTAGAAGTTGGTTGTATGGTCAGGATGGAGGGGGAAAAAAATCTCAATTTTAATCTTTTTCTGATTTTCTTCAAGTAGATCCTGATGTTAACCTACAGAACTTAAGCCCATTTCCGTAAGAATATTCCATCATGCAACCCCTAACTTCATCCAGGTAGTAATACACAATGACCTTGGTAGTAGTTGTTTATGGCACAGGGGCAATAGATAGACTGCTCTTGTGTAGTCTCGGGTCACCAGGATCCCCTTAAGAACGGGCATGGGTATCTTCTGCAAATCAGTCTAATTCAGATAGTTCCCTCTGACATTCATTTACACCTCAAAACACACAAAAACTTACAAGTTCAACAAATTACTAAAACTATTCAATTTCTGTCTACCATCCTCCCCTGTCCTCCTGGTCACACCTGCTTGACACAATTCCACTCTTTGATCTTCTACTAACCTACACTTGGGCTCATTGTCCTATATTCTGGTGTTTGCAAAACCAGACCTATCCAGGATAGGATAGCCCTCTTTTTCCTGTTCAAGCCCAAATTCTGACAGAAAAGAGTAAGAAGATATCTCTAACAAGCAAAAGTTGAAATTTGAGTCTTATTTGCAAATACAGTTGATTGAATATTTTGAGGTTATTCTATGTAGGGTCTTAAATTTTGGTTAGGGAATTTTGCCTTAATGGGGTAACTCAAGACGAATAAGAGTTCAAGACTTAATTGATATTTTAGGAAAATTGTTTAGGTATATCTGCTAAATAAATAAGAATTAACTTAATTTAATTTATTTATTAAGAACTTATTAAGCCAGTTATGCAGTTTATACAGTACTAGAATAATCAAGAATACGTCACTTTAAACAAATAGATAAAGAAGTTGTAGTATGCACACACATATACACATACGAAAGTTACTATTCTGCTATAAAATATGAAGAAATCCTACCATTTGCAACAACATGGATGGTCACTGAAGGCATTATGCTAAGTGAAATAAGTCAAAGAAAGAAGACAAATACTGTATGCTCTTGCTTTTATATGGAATTTAAAAATATATATATAAAAAGAACTCATAGAAAGAGATCAGACTTATTGTTACCAGATGAGGACAGTAGGAGTGAAGGGAATTGGAGGAAAGTGGTCAAAAAGTACAAATATCCAGTTATAAGATAAATATGTACTAGGGGCATAATGTACAATGTCATGACTAGAGTTAACACTGTTGCATAACACACAGGAAAGTTGTTAATAGATTAAATCCTAAGAGTTCTCATCACAAGGGGAAATTCCTTTCCCTTTTCTTTTTCTTTCCTTTTGTTTTTCTTTAAATTTATATCTATATGAGAAGATGATGTTAGCTGAATCAACTGAGGTAATCATTTTACAATACATGTGAATTAAACCAACATTCTGTATGTCTCAAACCTTTACAGCGATGTATACTAATTATTTCTCAATAAAACTGAAAAAAAACCTTGACTTACACAGAAATTATTAATTTGAATAATGAACTGGAAAAAATTCAAGTTATTACATACTTAAGAAATTGAAAAAATGTGAACAATCCAAGTATGTTAGGTCAATGCACTTCTCTAAGAAAATATCAAATAGGTGGGATAAAATTGAATATTCCCACAGCATAACCAATTTTTATACTTTACTAGATGAAAAATTCAAAATGGGGTTATTGGTTATAAAGATAAAATATAAGGACTGTTAATTATCTTTACCTATAAGAAAACTTCCAAAGTACAGTAAATATTAAAAAAATATATAATTCACTTCTAATTATACACTGCTATATTAATATTTTTAAAATTAGTTTTTAACATTTTACATTAATGTTACAGGTGCTGCAAACTTACGCTAGTGAAAAGGAGAATTTAATCACTGATGTAGATAATCCTAGTTCTTAGGACCTATTACTTAACCTAACAACAGGCCTAATTATAATGTATTCAAATGAGTCTTACACTGTAATCAACACAACAAAGAGCCATTCAATCTTTTATGGTATTCTTAAGGTTATAACTAGTACATAGAACAAAACACTGGGAAAATATCTAGGAAGTTAATTCTTCCCCTGCTTATCAGTGCATAGACAGTTACTACTAGAGTGAGATTAAAGGATTTTATATCTAAACCTGCTTTGAATTTGATCAATTTAGAGAGAAAACTGATAAATTTACCTATTTACCTAGTTTATCAAGCTCTTTAAACTTTAGGAAAAACAGTAACATTTAAAAAAACTTAGCATTAAACACTATCATGAATTACTTAAAGGATAGGTCCCTCTTTTTGCCTGGACCTCACAGAAGTTTGGGTAAAGAACAGGTTCATTCCCTTCTTTGTCAGTCAACTTAGAATGTTTGGAAACTTCATTAATCATTTCTTGGAGGGTACTTATAGGACACAACTGTCTCAATTACAAATAGGGTCATATGAAAGTTAATGAGTCCTTTAAATAACTCATCAGTTCCTTGTTCCATTTATTTTTGCTAAGATGTTAGGGCAGAGATCACTTTTCTGTGACACTGGGAAATGAAAGATAATTGTCATCTGCCAGTTTCACACTATTTTTGATTTGTTATTAAGTGTTAAATTTTATTTTAGGTCTCTGTATTCCAGAATTCTAATCATAGAAAATAGTTCTAGGTTCGTGACTTCAAAGGTGGAGAAGAGAGATCAATTTCATAATTACAATATATAAGAATGAAAATGAACAAATAGGGGCGCCTGGGTGGCTCAGTGGGTTAAAGCCTCTGCCTTCCGCTCAGGTCATGATCCCAGGGTCCTGGGATAGAGCCCCGCATTGGGCTCTCTGCTCAGCAGGGAGCCTGCTTCCTCCTCTCTCTCTGCCTGCTTCTGATCTCTGTCTGTCAAATAAATAAATAAAATCTTTTTTAAAAAAATGAACAAATATAAATCTGTTAAAAATATTAAACTTTTTTTGTCAAATAAATAAATAAAATCTTTTTAAAAAAATGAATAAATATAAATCTGTTAAAAATATTAAACTTTTTTTTTCAGTTTGAAACTAGAAAACAATATGTCTCTCTATAATTTACATTAAATGTGGCAATAGTTGTGGTTAGTTAAGAAAGGTGAGGTTTTACGGCAGTAAAAAAAATTACACACACACACACATATCTGAGGCCCAACAAGTGAAAGTTCATTTCTCATTCCCACAAGTACCCCCATAACATCCCAAGACCATTATTCTTTGGGCAGCAACCCAGTGATCCAGGCTGCTTCAATCACATGACTATTATCTCAACACAAGTCTTTGTTGTTGCCAAGTTAGGGAAAGAAAGAGATTAGAAAATCAAAGCCGAAGTATTCTAGTTTGAAAGACACATGTGTCACTTCTATTCACCTTTCACTGATGAAGACTAGTTCTTAGCTCCACCTAACCTCTGGAGCAAGGACATGTAGAAGAATAATGGAACATGTGGGGAATATTGTTCACAGACTTGTCTCTGTCAGCCAATACCATTTGTTCCCACTAATCTAGAAAGAAATACGCTCAACTGCTTTCCAAGCTAGGTAACTCACAGGTCCAGTCTGGTCTCCTCTGCAGGCTCACGCAGACCTCTGGTTGATAGGTGAGAGTTTCTATATCAGGTTTTTGACTGAAACTTACAAACTAAAAAGACAAGTTAAGGGAGCGTCTAGGTACCTGGAACATACCCTGCTCTTTCCTACCTTGTACATTTATACTCTTCCATTCCATTCGTCTTTCTCTGTATGTAACAGGGTTACATAGAAGGTGTTTGAATTTCTGAGCAAAGCTACACTCTTAACCTGTTCTTTGTCTTGAGTGATTTTACCAAATTATTGAGTGACACATTCTTAACTTGTTTTTTGCTTTGAGGCTATTTAATTGGTTGGACATTTATTACCAGACATGTATCTATAAAGACTTTTCCATTCATCATTATTAAGATCATGAAGTAATTGTTTTACCAGCAGTGAAAGGCTCTGTATTAGTCTCACGACCTCTTCCACTTCTGCTTACAAAGAAGCCAATTCTAGTCTGAGTCCATTTATTTCTTACTATGCCTTGGCAAATAGAGTTAATAGCAAATCATACACATTATTAACACCCTGCTTTTAAACCAGAGTCACAACTTTGTTACATTAGCTGCTGCTCACATTATTCCAATAGTTTGCTATTACATGAAAGGAATTCCATCTTTCAAAAGACTCTATCAGTTCTCCCTCTGCTCTCCCATCACTGAATCACTGGGCCGATAATTAGGTTTTTTTAGACATCGTCTCACTTTTGGTACCTACTTTTACAATAACCAACATCAGCTAGTTAAGACAGGCACAACACATAGGATAGATTAGATAGAAACAAACAATGTCTACATCTCAGTGTTCAATAAAGCAAAGACTTACTTTCCATTTATTCTGAATCTAATACATATTTAAGCGGTTCTTTGGGTACTGCTCTCCTTGAAGGAAGTCAGTAACACACGCTGTTTTGGGACCACAATACAAGGACTACAAGGTACTCAGAAAAGGAAGAGAGAGACTGAAGAATGGTGCCTGAGATGTTCACAGTGTCGGCCCAGAAATGAGTTGCATGACATGACATGTCTTCTTACATGTTATTCTCCAAAAGAGTCTTGTGGTTCAAAGTAAGTTCAAAGAATAAGAGTACTTGTAAATGTAGGGGAGAAAATGGACTGTCGGTGAAATTTCGTACTCTGACACAAAGAGGAAACTACCCCAACCCCATTGTGGAGAAATAACATTATATTTACCTATTTTAAAATAGAAATTTCTGGGGGTGCCTGGGCCGCTCAGTGGGTTAAGCGTCTGACTCCTGGTTTTGGTTCAGGTCATGATCTCAGGGTTGTGAGATGGAGCCTCTGTTTGCACCTCCATGGTGCTCCACACTGCTGGGTGTAGAACTTGGGATTCTCTCTCCCTCTCCTTCTGCCCCTCCCTCTGCTCATGTACTCACTCTCTCAAATAAATAAGTAAAATTAAAAAAAAATAAATAATAATATAGAAGTTTCTTTTTTTTAAAGATTTTTTAAAAAACTTATTTATTTGATAGACAGAGATCACAAGTAGTCAGAGAGGCAGGCAGAGAGATAGGAGGAAGCAGGCTCCCCGCTGAGCAGAGAACCCTATGTGGGGCTTGATCCCAGGACCCTGGGATCATGACCTGAGCCGAAAGCAGAGGCTTTAACCCACTGAGCCACCCAGGCACCCCAATAATATACAAGTTTCTGTAGCTTACACCATCTCATCTCAAATGGAAAAAGAAGAAAAAACAGTGTATTAAGAGAGTAGGTTCTCCCCCCCCCCCTTGACAATCCTCATTTATTAGCTTTTGTGATTTTGGGCTTAGAGAGTTTAAATGAGATAATTTGTATAAAATGCCAGATGTACTTCATACAACTATATTTGATGGTTATTAGCTTTATTGGGATACACGCTCTATTTGTGATTTTTCCACTTCCATACAAATAACAAATATATACAAAATATAGATATTTAATCTACAAGTTTCTGCCAATATTAAAAAATCACAGTAGTAGAACTTGCCAGAGATATCTAATTCTTCTGCTGCTAGAAAAAAATAAAGCCAAGTTTTTGCTTCAGAATTTCAAACTTAACCAGTTTTCCCAGAATTAATTTTAAGTGGTCTGAAAATTAGAACACATGATGTGACACTATTCTAAATAAAGTAATAAACTGGAGGAAGAAGATGGTCATGAAGAGGTAAAGGGGTTAGGAGAAGGACAGAGTAAATTTAATGACTGAAAATATTTAATTTTCCCTTGGCCAAAGCCTAACTGCTATTAATTGAAAGACATGCTTGCCTCCACCATTTTATTTTAATACCTGCAATACTTTTCTGCTTGATCTCCTTTCATTGGAAACTGTCGACCAAATGATACAGATACAAAGAATTCTGCTCTAATCAGAGGAAATGAGTTTTGACTTTGAATCTGATCTGTAGTCTGGCTCTTTTATAGCTGTATTGACTTCTAAAGAAACAGATCTCTTTAAAAACAGAACCTGCTAGAATGTAGACACGTCTGACATATTAAAACTCTGTTTGTTTGATCTTACCAAACAATCTGAATGTATATCAACAGGAAAAAAAGCTCACATCTGCCATAACAGGCATGTTTACAATCATTTTAATGATACCATTAGATGTTGCTCTTCAGGGCTTGCTATTCCCGGCTGTTATATAAAAGCCATGTGAGATAAGTTTACCACCTGTGCACTATGGAAATAACCTCATTAAATGAATCATGGTAAATACAGATAAAAGATAGAACTCCATTCGTTTCCTATGTTAAAATATGACCTTAAAAACAAAGGATTTTGTGGTACAGTTTACTTTTACTCTACACCAGGATGCAAAAAAAAAAAAAAAACTCAAAAAACAAAAACGCACCACCACCACCACCTCCAATGCGAAACAATGAACAGACTTTTCCTGATCTCAAAATATTTGAATTTCAATGTCTCTGGAAAAGCCTCTTAGTTGACAGGTGGGTTCTTAGCTCATGTAAGAAACCTGAGCTTAAAAAGCTTTTCCAAAACATTTACCTAGTTCTTAAGCTGTCTTGGATTTAGATGTTTTCAGGGAAGTTGGTAGTTAAGTAACCATAACCTTACTGCTTCTATACTTCTCTTTAAAAAGGGGTGGAAATTGTTTTGTGCCTTTTGAAGACTAAAAGAATTAAAAGATAATTCCTTCTGAATCTGTACTGTTTTTTAAGCATATTTTCTTTCATGTTTTTAGGCCAAAGGCTGTTTGAATGTACTGTCGATTATGCTTAAAATTACCTTGGAATGGATTCTAGATAATTTCTTTGGTTTAATTTTCAGTATCTTAATTGTATACACTTACCTATATTTCCAGGTGACCAAACCATAGAATTCTTAGCAATTCTTTATACAACCCTATAGAATAAGAAGAAATATGAAGTAAAACTGAATCGTCTTTCATCTCTTCTCTAGGGGCTGAACTATTATAATCCCTGTGAATGGAGGCACGAACAAGAGAAACATACATAAGTTTCTGGTAGCTAGCAGGTCATTAGAGGGATATGGTATCTGAGGAACATTTAGCTTCTGATAGGAGGCCTAGGACTTTCCCTTAGGTGTCGTGGTATCATCTGCAGAAAACTTCCCAATCTCTTCTCTTCTCCCAAGGTTTATATAGAGACAAAGCCTATAAAAGTGTGAAAGTTAACTGGAATATTTCCTTACTGTTAGGGTCATAGGTAGCAATCTCAGGTACCAAAATCAAAATCACTTTTTATAATTACAGAGGAACAAATTACAAGGAACACTTTACAAAAAGGAGATATTGTCCGGAGAAAGAAGTAAGACTCGGGGTCCCGATTCTATGTCTCCCGTTGTGGGGATTAGACAGATTGGTGGTAAAGTTCTTCGCAGAGAAAACTACTTTCTGTCTGTCAGATACCAAATCAAGTGAAGAAAAAACAGACCGCAGAAGTTTTCTTGATTAGATAAAATAGGATCAAAGCTTATTTTGGCTTTGACTTTCCAGTTATGTTGGAAGTGTGCTCCACTCTGGTAGAAAATTGCTGAAGTGAATCTAATCGCTCTGTGTCTCTCCCCACGTGCCAGTGTGATGTGCTCTCTGATTTCTCTATCCACTGTTTATAGAAGGAAGGCCTATTTTGCTAGTCTGAAGTATGTAATGATGCACCCTGAGAGCGCATTTGGCTTTCCTGTCTATGCAGCTTTTATGGTTTCATTTCCCCCTTTTGATTTTCAAGTATGTAATTGTGTAACTCAACGGTGCACACCTGGCCTCTGAGTAGTCTAGCCCAGGCTGGTAAGAAAACAATTCACAAATCTCCAAAGTCTTGGCAACATTAATATGTCAGATTTAATAAAACTGTACAGAGATCCTAAACATACCTGCTGAATACAGATTGGATATACCCTCCCTGTGCATAATGTAAGATCCATTGTTTAGCTAAATTGTTCTACTTAGAAACTTTAAAGTAGTCACCATGGTAGAGAAAAAAGATTGTGCGTGCTTGAATGAAATTGTATTCCTCCTATTCTCCTGTTGCCATGTGCCAACAACAATATTTTTTTTAAATATTAATAAACTTGTTTGGGATCAGGATGAAGGAATGTTTAAACAGAACTGATATAATTGTAGGCATATAAAACCTTTTAAACCAAAAGAGAGAGATGGAAAGAGAAAGAAAGAGAGGACATACTTAAAATACATTCAAGGACACTCAATAATTGATATAATTGGACACTGCCCATGCAAGGTGAGAGGAAAGAGACACAGGTGATTTCCTAACCCTTTTGTTCATGCTATTCTCTATGCTGGCATATTAAACTCAGGTTATCATGATTATTTTGTGTCAAAGTAACAGCCACAAATATTATCTGCACAAAGTAAGATATAAATAAATATAACACTTAAATAGATTATAGTGTTTCGAAGACACTTTGCATTTATAAGGCGAGTGCAGCCACTGACTGTCTTGAAGGAACACTGAGACGTGTACAGCTCCTTCCAGTTCCAATGGCACTTTGGTAGGAACCCTCCTGCACGTTTGACAAAACACCATTTTTTTATTGATACTTTTCATATATCAAGCTAACTGAAGAAAGCTGGTGGTATTCAAGAATTATTATTATTCTAACAGCGGGGAACCAATTGCTGGGTCAATTTCAGTGATGTTTAGAGTATTAACTCCTTTACTACGAGAAATAAAAAATGGTCCTTCTGATCACAAATACAGCTTGTAAGAATGCTATCCAGCTTTCTGTTGTTTTCTCCCTGAGGTGCTACTTGACTCAGCACACTTGGCAGTTAAGATAACAGTTAAGTAGATAGACATTCTAATGCAGAGGTATTGCATCATCCAAGGTTTCCAAGCCATCAGTAAGTGCCAATATTTATCTTAAACAGAGCCACAAAAGTCGGTTGATGCCGGAGCCTCTAAAGGTGGTATTGCATGCAAGAGGATTAAGAAGAGCCAGAAACCTGATTTTAGATAGTCCTGACTTTTAGACACTCTTGTGAAGGTCTGGTGAAACTTTTTCTCAAACTGTTGTTTGAACCACTTTGGGATGTAGGCAATGTACTAGCAGGGGCTGAACGGCTGGTAGGACAAGTAGTTAAGACTCAGAACATTGACGTTTGTTTAGTTACCTTGGAAGCCAGGCACTCTGTGGCTGGCAATCTGGCCTGAGAGTTCACAATTTGGAGCGTGACAGGGTTAGGAAAGCCAACTTCTATTTGCCTACTTGATGCTAATGTAAGTACCAGCATGCATGAGCATCAGTCTAACTGGGAGATACATTAAGGAGGTGCCTCAGACTCTTCCCAATACCTCTTGCCGAGGGGACAAACGCTCTAGTAGAAACCCAAGTGCAAGCTAGGTCTACCCTATCGTAGTTTCAAGATTATGTTGAAATAATGAATTCTGACCATAGCTACAGAAGCATGGAATTGATTAAAAGCAAACAGGTTAGAACTAAAATGTGAGGGAAATATGCCACTAATAAAATAATACACCTGGTTTGGAAACATCTGTGGAAATCTCTGGGCCTCCAAACTATTGTCAAGGGGAAGAAGGATGCTAACACAGTTCCTCCAGGAGGAACATCTTCCCCAACATTCAATTTAGATGTGGGTGGAACGGAAAACAGAAAGAAAAGTTCCTCTCTCCGTAACAGGTCTAAAGATTTTGGAACAGAAATGATGACAGAGTGAGTGGCTAATCAGGAAGCTTACTTCACCGCCGGGATAGGATTTCCTGCCTTTACTGTCCAATAGGGTGAGATATAGGATATCAACAGCACCTGATGTGTTTCCAATTGTTCACATTTAATAATTTTTATTTTATTTTTTTAAAAGATTTTATTTATTTATTTGACAGACTGAGATCACACGTAGGCAGAGAGGCAGGCAGAGAGAGAGGAGGCAGCAGGCTCCCTGCTGAGCAGAGAGCCCGATGTGGGACTCGATCCCAGGACCCTAGGATCATGACCTGAGCCGAAGGCAGAGGCTTTAACCCACTGAGTCACCCAGGTGCCCCGACATTTAATAATTTTTTTAAAGGAATCTTTATGTCCAACGTAAGGCTCGAACTCACAACCCCAAGGTCAAGACTCCCAAGCTCTGCCGACTGAGCCAGCTTGGCAACCCCCCATTGTTCACATTTAAAATGAAAAATGAAGTTATCATAGTTCTTCTCCACAGCTGTCTATGGCGTGTGTTAAAGGCAAATGTCTTCTGCGTTAACTCAGTCTCCAGATCATGAGTAGTCACATCTAACCTGTCAGAGTAATGCATATCACTTAGGTATTATAGAAAAAGAACGATATGCGATAAATGGATGAAACTTTGGGGTGGTTTCCTTTGTGAGGGAGGTGAATATCTTCCATGTAAAATGGGTATGGATGTTGAATGGCCATTGGTGGGATTATGATAGATGCCATTAGTTTGCGTGTCACCTTCCATCCCCAACTTCCTCCCCCTTGTCAACTCCCAAAAGATTTTCTTTCTTCTAGTCTTTCTTGAAGCTAGAAATAGTCATGTGGCCCATGTCTGAGTAAAGCAACCTAAATTTAATTTTATTGGGGTCTTGTTTGAAAGACAATTTGCTGAAAATAAATAGGTATAAGAAAATAACTGGCTGGTATCTTCTTGCCCTTTGTTTCTGTCTTGCAAGTGTGATTCCTTGAGCTACAGAAACCATCTGTAGCCAAGACACACAATAATTAGGACAAATAATCAACATACTAAGAATCAGAAAACAGTTTCGTTTGTAGTATTATTAACTTGCTGGATGATCCATTTAACATGAAATCTACCTGTAGGCATCTTTTCAAATAAACAGATGATGTTATATTGTGTAGACAATGTTGATATATTTTTTAAATTCCTTATAGTTTTTTTTTGTTGTTGTTTTTGTTCCTTACAGTTAAAAACATTTTTAACTGATTTAAGTACCAAGAGATTATTAACTCAGTGTTACCCGTATATACACCATACAGTTTGGGAAATCAGAAGTTTCTATACTGTCATGTTAAGAAAGGTTTTAATATGGAACCAACAGGTCACAGTACTCTGTGCATTTATTTGCTAATCTTTAACGAATAGTTCAGGTAAACATGGGATGTTATTTCTGTGGTATAATTCATAGGATCCCAGTTTTCTATAGAATTCATGACTTCATGAACATGTTACATCAACATTAATTTGTCTTTTGCATCTGTTCTAACAAAGGGCTCAGAATCAGTATGAAAGCTGACTGAAACAATAAATCAAAATTTAAAAACTAAAACCTATACTTTTAATATATAGAAAAGCAACATTCACATTTAATAAAAGAAGGCATATGTGATCAGAGTTTGGAAATAGCACAAATAGAATTTTTATTGGCAATAATAAGCAGACAAAACATAAATGGATTTCTCAATGAAAACAAATGAAAGCTATATAAAATGTAACAAGTATCTTTTTAAATGTCTTTTGACGATAAAATAAATGTAAAAATCTATAGAGGCTCAAAAATAATAAAAGTGGAACCCTAGGACCTAGATGCACTTAAACACCAATTTTTAACCTTAGCAATGATGCACCAAATCCAGGGGATTTTAAGTGTCCATTTTGATGGCTGTTCAGGGTACACCAGATACCAGAAGAAGCCTTGGGTATGCCTTAAAGTAAAGTAAATGGTGGGAGATTGTTCTAGAAACCTAGGTTCCTGAGAGATGGTCCCTGGAATAAACCCACAGCAAAAGGGACAGTAAATAAACTTCCGTATGTCCCTAGTGTTGGGTGACGGGCAAAAATGTTCTTTAAGGATTCATAACCATAATCTGGTCTTCATGTAGATCTTCTCCTCAACTTTACACAATTTATTTGGTGGGGAGAACCCCCAAGCAACTGACCGAGGTAAATGAAAACCCTACACTAAAGAAAGAATCTTAACTTCGATTCAGAACTCAGAGACGCAGATAAAAGCCAAGGGGAGAAACGTATCACAAGTGAAACTAGCACAAGATAGTTGCAGAGATAACGTGTATTTGATGTGTAAGACAGAAATTTAAACAACCATATTTTATAAATTTCAGGGAAAAAAATGTAAGTGTGAAAATTTGAATGAGGATCAAGAGACTTTATAATGTCTGTGGAGATTTAAAAAAGAATCTAATCAAAGTTTTAGAAATGAAGAAAGTAAAAGTGAAAAATTCAGTGCATCTGGGGGGAAGGAAGAACTGGGAAGTAAAACTAAAGAAAATATTGATGAAGCAGTCAGAAAGGAGTTAAAATACCAACCACTACTATGAGACATAGAAGGATGAACTGAAGAAGGCTGATATATGTCTAATTGAAATTCCAGAGTAAAAAGAAAAAAAAAGTAAAAGGCAATATTTGAAAAGAAAGATTAATATAATCATGAATTTTTAGATGTAACTATGAAGTTATAAATAAAAATCTATAAATGAAAGACATCTAACTTTATTCTGGAAGAGTAAGAAATTACAAACAGGGTTAATGAAAAAAATTATGAAAAAGTTATAGCAATATAAGGTATAGTAGTCCTAGACTAGTAATTATAATCATATAAAATAGTAATAGAACCTCAAGCACAAAAAAACATTAGAAATGGCAAGAGAGAAAAGATATACCCTTTGCAAAGGAATAGCAATAAATTGGCATCTCAACAGCAACAATGGAAGTTGGAGGCACTGTAATAATATTTTCAATATTGAAGGAAAATAACTGTTTAACTTAAAAATCTAGGCCTAGAACTTCAAGAAGCAGGTGAAAAAAAATTGTATTCAAGAGAACAAAATGTGAAGAAATTAACCTATCAACTAACTCTCATTAAGCAAACTTCCAAAGTCTGAAGTATATATAGCTGGAAAGCATTCCTGGTTGAAGGTCTGACATGTAAGAAGAAATCATAAAAAAATAATAAAGGCTTTATTTCTCTCTTTTCTATCTGTATATTCTTTATTTTCTTTCCTTAGAGAGGTTATCTGGGACCTACGCTTTAATCCTCTGTTTCCTTATCAAGGCATTATTTACTTCATCAGGTATGAAATAAGGTCAAAATTCTTAGCTGGGTACTAGTACTTAATAAATAAGTGGCATGTATTAATTTTTTGATCGTGCCTTCATTGATGATTTTGATGATGCCTTTATATTATTGTCTGACATAAGGTAATAAAAGGTGTAGGATTTCATGTTCTGTGTCCAGTTAGTTATATAAATGACAATATGACATACATATTCTTTTGTAAAACAAACAAACAAACAAACAAACAAACAAAAACCAGAAAAGTATGGCTATTGTTTGAGATTTCAAAATCTGGATTTACATTTCCAAGTTTGTAATGAAACTTTTTAAAGGCATACTAAAACACCAGGCCAGAAACTCAAAATGATACACAGTCGCAGCATTCCTATATGCTTATAATATCAAATGATAATCTACTTTATCTTGTTACTTCAATTGTTTAGTTCCAATTAAATGTGTGATACACAGAAAAATGAAGTGTGTGAAAAGTATCAGTCAACTGCTCAATAAACATTTATTGAGTGTTTCTTTTGCATTGAAACTTCTAGCATTTTTCTGAAATTACTTGTAGTTTTGCCAGAGTACTCTCCGTGAATTTCTTTCCTTTTAATTGCATATGTACCATGGGCACAGCGTGCCTCCGACACATAACGTGGCGTTGTGGAGAGGAGTCAGACAAAACTCTCTAGGTGATTAACTTTGAGAAAGTCCTTACAGAGTTTCGTTTCCTTATATGTAAATCTACATATTGGAATGATAGGCTGACTCTGGTAGAGTGGCACTTAGCCCATGAGGTTTTGTGATAATTAAGTGAGATAAATCATGCAAAGCTTATGAAACTGGGTATGACATATGGTAAACAAAACGATTGTTTCCTCTTTGCATTTTTGCATGCCGGGCACTGTGCTAGCTGACTCGTGTCTTATTCAATTTACTTTTTCAAGTGACTCGGTCAGTTATTTGAAAAGTAAAAATGAGCGAACTAACAAAACAACCAAAAGATGTGTTGACTGCAAATTCGTTTTCAATTCCTGTCTCTCAACTTCCAAACATGTTTAATCCGGCTACTTCCTCACTTTCCTATCTATCCGGTCTTTTAAGGCTTTCATCCCATCCCTCCTTATTGAAAGAAATAATAGCTACCATTTCTTATGTGCCTGCCATATCCCAGAACCTATAACAAGAACTTCATGCTGTTTCATTTGACAAAAATAAATTTGGTACCTTTTTTTTTTTTTGTGCCAGTACCATACTGTCTTGATGATGACAGCTTTGTAATAGAGCTTGAAGTCTGGAATTGTGATGCCCCCGACTTTGGCTTTCTTTTTCAGTATTCCTTTGACTATTCGAGGTCTTTTCTGGTTCCATATAAACTTTAGGATTATTTGTTCTATTTCTTTGAAAAAAATGGATGGGATTTAGATAGGGATTGCATTAAATGCGTAGATTGCTTTAGGTAGAATAGACATTTTCACAATATTTGTTCTTCCAATCCATGAGCATGGAACATTTTCCCATTTCTTTGTGTCTTCCTCAATTTCTTTCATGAGTACTTTATAGTTTTCTGAGTACAGATACTTTGCCTCTTTGGTTAAGTTTATTCCTAGGTATCTTATGGTTTTGGGTGCAATTGTAAATGGGACTGACTCTGCAATTTCTCTTTCTTCTGTCTTGTTTTTAGTGTAAAGAAATGCAACTGATTTCTGTGCATTGACTTTATATCCTGACACTTTTTCATCACTTTTTGTCCTGATTAATATCACTGTGGCCTATGACATTTCTGACTACTCACTTCTTGGAAAAGTGTTTTCTCTAGTTTTCAGAGGTACCACACATTTCACACACATCACCTCCCTTCTCAGTTTCTTACTTTAAAATCACAGTTGCGTGACAGTCCAATGAACTTTTACTTCTGCATCCCTCTAAATTCTGTCGTCCTAGGCCTGCCACACTACACAATCCCGATGGCACCTTTCATATCAGACCATTTAGTGTTGCTTCCTTGGCATTTTTACAACTGTGCAAATATTTTTATTTTTATTAAAGATTCACTTACTTATTTTCAGAGAGAGAGAGGGAGAATACACAAGAAGGAGGGAAAAAGATAGAGAGAGAATCTCAAGCAGACTTTCTGCTGAGCCGGGAGCCTGACACCCGCTAGATCTCACGACCCTGAGATCACCATCCGAGACAAAACCGAGAGGCAGACACTTAACCAACTGCACCACCCAAGCACCCCAGGTCCAGATATTTTTAAATCAAAACTTAAGGGGAGGGGCGCCTGAGTGGCTCAGTGGGTTAAAGCCTCTGCCTTCGGCTCAGGTCATGATCTCGGGGTCCTGGGATCGAGCCCCACATCGGGCTCTCTGCTCGGCGGGGAGCCTGCTTCCCCCCTCTCTCTGCCTGTAAAAAAAAAAAAAAAAAAAAAAAAAAAAACTTAAGGGGATAGTAATTTTGGCATTATTAACATTCGACTTGGCATTTACTTGAAATTCATGGTCAGAAGATTGTTCTCCTCCTTGGAACTCATTGAATTACCCATGGATAGAAAACAATCTATTGTTTAAATTCTTCTTGAATTAAAAAGAAAAAACAAAATCTATCTTTGGATGTGCTTGATTTAAGAGTTTCCAAATGAGATGAAGGTAAATGTGTCTTCTGAATTAGTGACATTCTTGGACCAAATAAGTTAGGTGAGAAAAATTATAAAATGGAATACAATTGGTGGAAAGAGGTATCTTTGAAGCAAATTAATTTAGAGAGAAACTACTGTAATTATGTAAGAATTTTATTTCTTGGGGCACCTGAGAGGCTCAGTGGGTTAAATCCTCTGCCTTTGGCTCAGGTCATGATCCCACGGTCCTGGGATGGAGCCCTACATCAGGCTCTCTGCTCAGTGGGGAGCCTGCTTCCCCATCCCCCTGCCTGCCTCTGCCTTCTTGTGATCTCTGTCTGTCAAATAAATAAATAAATAAATAATCTTTAAAAAAAAATAATTTTATTTCTCAGAGAATCATGCACTTGGTCCCAAGTTTCTTTGGTTATGAGGTATAAAATACAAGAGTTTTAGTATCATTAAAGAAATATGAATATTACGCTTTTCTCTCAAAAATTTTTCATTTTTTTAATGTTTGGAAAGAATAATACAGATCACATTAGGGAGTAACATTAATTATATAATAAATTCATTTTAAAGACAATTTTCCCACTGGTAAAGCCAAAATAAATGAATAAACATTTCTTTAGGCTTTTTAGAGTCAACAACAACATAACTAATGTTATCTCTTTTGTATTATATGATCAATTGTTTGCTATTTAAAGGAAAACACAAATTCACATGAATCATTATATTTTTATATCCCAATATATATGCATATTATACATTATATATGTGTGTGTGTATATATATATACATATAACTATACACACTGTATTTTTTCTTTACAAGCAGTGGTTGTGGTTGTTCATCAGATGGCATTTTTCTTTTATAATCTTCAAGATTAAAGGCATTCTTTTAATGTCAACCAGTGCCTATATGGTAATGTATTATACTGTTAAGCAAGCAACCTGGATTTAATTCCCAGCCCAGATTGCATACTCCCCAGGCTACTTTGTTCAACACCTGTAAAGAAGAAAATAACTAATGCTACATGAAAGCACCAATTTTAGTTTTAAGGAGGGGTGCTAGTTTCCAATAAAGGAATAAAGTGTTATTTTGCTTTGTTTTCTGCTGGAAATGCAGTAGTTGTGGCTTTCAGCAGGAGATATAAAGCTACCCTACAAAGGGTTCCCTTCCCAGTGTATCCACTGCTCTGTGCACTAGCACATGTTTTTCTCATAAAGGGAAGAAAAATGCAGGTATTAGAGTTTCTAATTATATGTTTCTACAAACTGAATTAACACGGAAATGGCAAATTGCTTGGGGGAGCATTTAACCCCATGCCTTTAAAGCATTCAAAAGTATTTGTTTCTTCACACTTGGTCTCTTAAAAGCCATTTGACTATTTTCCCAGGATATCTGCACCTAAAAAACTAGCTTTATATTGACACAGTGGCAACTATTAGATGGAATTTCTCCTAGCTTTTCTTGAGGGGGTATAACTTTTCATGGGTCCCAGATCTTAAGACTGAAGAGAAGGTTATGGATTTGCAGTAAGCCAGTGTATGAAAAAAATGTTTGTATGCTTGTGCATTTGTGTGTCTGTGTATAAGTGTGTGTTAAGAAGAAAAAGCTAACCGTATCTCAGAAACATCAACAGAGGTGTAGAGACAGCCTTTTTCCCTATGCAGTACTTGATCTCTGGAATAGGGGAAAAATGGTAGGGCCTATTTGGGATTTTTTTTTTTTAATAATATTATAGGGTGATTGTGGTTATGGACTTCTATTTTAACAATTAAACATACTTAAGGGATAAAGTAGAAAGCACAGTTACTGGAGCATAAACTTGAGTGGGATGTAATCAGACATCTTATCATCAGAAATAATTTGTCTTGCAGGGATACTAGAATGCTAGTTCTCCCTTGCTCCTTAATTACTATGAATCATTGACTCTGTGACTCTGTGTTCTGTTATTTCCATTATGGTGTTTCCAAAGTACAGCCAACCGGGTCTTTTATATTAAACCCATTTTAAAAAATAGACTTTTAACATAACAGTACTTCTTAATATTAATGTGTATATGTGATGATATATTCTTGATTCCACTGTTACAACAAAACAGGTGGAAAAAGTGAATGAGCTCAAATTTACTAAACTTTTTATATTTTAAAGGATATGTAAAAATTTCATTGAAAAATCCTAACTTTTTTCCTATAGATATTGAGAAATTTTCTGATTTTTTTTCTCTTATGCAAATAAGAAAGAGCTGGATTAAGAAAGACAGTGTTTTAGATTCAGGTTTGTTTTCTTTCTTTCAACAAAAGGTCATGGACCACCTGTAAATGGGATGTTGATGGATTCAGTAAAATCTGTGAAATTGAATCCTAGCGATATAACAGATTCTATAAAATAGGCACCTTGTATCTCTCTCCCTATTTCTCCATTCTCTTGTAGTTCTTCCCTAATTCAAGTATGTGCTTATTTTTAAAATGCATGATTTCTATAAAGTTCAGCAACATTTCTCACCTTCTTTCTTAAGAAACCCACTGTGACTTTTCTTACGGCGTTGGGCAAACTTTGAACTCCTAGATGGTATTTATGATCATTCAAAACGTATGCCTCGATAAGGTTACAAAGCAAAGTAATGGCTTGAAAAGCCTGTTGATGAAAGGTTGGTGGGGAGGCAGTGCGAACCGCATACATGGATCATGCAAGAGGCTACAGGAGGTCACAGGTTTTCAAGGAGTAAGGATCAAGCAGGGTCAGATTGGTTACAGCCAATTGCACAACCACATTCTTCTCCATTCATCCCCAGCTGAATCCCTAATTATGACCTACACAATCAATGCCAAAGCACTAAAGAATACAACTGTATTGTTCCATGGTGAGTGCTTAGGAGAAAAGCTGGAATTTGATACTTAGTCACAGTTTGCAAACAATGTGGTTGAACCACCTGAGGGGTCACATTTTTACATTCTGAGGCAATTTATTAGTAATGGTACCTGTCAGTCAGAAATCCCCCCAAAGCTCTTTCATTACTAGACATGACTTTGATATAGAAATGGTTCAAAGTAAGAGACAAATAAAACAAGAGCAAGATCATTTACGAAGAAATATCAGCATATTCCCTTTATCTTTTCCTGATGAGCAATCTTTGTAGTTGTGCTCTAAGTGGTGTAAAGATTAGACTGGATGAGTTATTTTAAAAGCAAGCCTTTTTATTTGTCTATGAAGGATTTTTAAAGTTCCTAAACTGTTTCCATGACTTCTTCCATTTTAACTCAAAGTATAAGCAGAAGCAAAACCCATGGTTGAGATACCTTAGGCAATGACACTTTCTTGGGCCATAGTGCTCCACAGAAATGGTTCAAAGTTTAAGGAAACTTGTTTAAATTTAAAAAGTGTTCCACATAAAGATGTCAAACAGCCTTCTCCCAACACACACACGCACACACACACACACACACGCACGCGCAACTGCCCTTACATTTTCAGTGCACAGACTTCCATTTCTGATTGTTGAGCACTTTTTTTTAAGACAAATATAAAGAATTAATAAAAAATTGCTTTTCTAACCTCCAAAGGAAACACCACCTTTTACAAACGTGAAATATTTTAATAATTCTCATTTAATTTTCTATACATGCTCCTGAAATCATTACTCTTTTTTAAAAAGATTTATTTACTTGAGAGAGAGTACATGAGGGAAGAGAGAGAAGGAGAAAGAGAATCTTAAGCAGATTCCTTGCTGAGCATGGAGCCCCACATGGGGCTCGATCTCATGACCCTGAGATCATGACCTGAGCAGAAATCAAGAATGGGACGCTTACCCAACTGAGCCACCCAGGTGCTCCTGAAATCATCACTCTTCTATTTCTTTCTCACTGCTACTGACTTCCATTTAGGAACTTAATTTTTATACCTGCCACCATATATATAGAATGTTGCCATTGCCACATCTTCTCTAAATGAAATTTTTAAGAATGAAATTCTTCTCTAAAGATTATGTGGGCCATTAAAAAAAAAATGAACCAAAGATTTAAGGTAAGAAACCAAAAACATAGTAGAAAAAAAGATTTGAAAGCAGCCTAGATTTTATTCCATCTATTCCATTATTTTATATTAGTTAAAATTAAACATACAAAATGACTTGATGGGTAGGACACTGTAATGCAGTAAAAATAACTAGCATTTAAAAATCATTGTTACATGCTAGTAAATATGATCCATGCTTTACAGGTAATATCCTAATTCTCAAAACAGTCCTGCGAAGTAGGTATTATTATTCCTATTATAGCAGACGGGGACACTTAGGCTGAAGGTCACACACACCGCTTCATTATAAACTCTTGATAAATTTATCAAATGATATTTTATTGATCCTTATAATCATATATATGGCTTAGCCCCTTCATTATTAGCCCATATATTTTTTTTAAAAATGGGTTAATAATCAATTTCATCATTCTTTGAAATTTGAAAGATATGCACATGTATAAGAATATCTGTACATTTATCTCTTGACTCCAATCCTGAGCTCCTTTAACCACTTCTATCACCCACACACACTGACGTTTTAAGATAAAATAATTCATTCTGCAAATATCAGTGTAATAATTGGTCCAAGCAAGAATCATTAAAACATGCTAAGTTATTGGCTAAAATATTATTGGGGAATAGGATCTTTATATAGCCCCAAAATAACACCCACAGATAGCTTGATAAGTATGTGCAATAAAAGGTAACTTTATAATGGAAAAATCCCATTAACGAAGTTATTAGTTATCAGTCAACCAGGGTTACCAAGTGAAATCCTGGAAATCATTTTAACCATGTGATTAAACTTACTATCCCCCCCCCCCAAAGGGCCATTGCTGTTATGTAAGTTTCATATAATAGCAAATACACAATATCACCTACAGTGTTCTTGTCAAAATTGTTCAACCTGATTTTAATCATGACTAAACATTCAGGCAAATCTTTTGGGTGGAACATTCTAGAACATAAGTAGCCTGCATACTTGAAAGAAAAAAAAAAGGTCAATATCACACACACACAAAAAAGGGTGAAATGGGGGGACTATTGTTCCACATTAAAGGAACCTAGAGGGACATGTAAAATAATTATAATACAGGATACTTAACCAAAACTTGGATCAAAATAATCAAACCAATAAAGAACTATAAAGAATAGTCTTGAAGCACTTGGGGAAATTTGAATAAGGACTTATGTTAGAGAAGATTACTATTAAAGTATAATTTTCAAGAAGTTAAAAACGTGACACAAATATAAAATAAATACATATGTCAAAAATTTTATCTAGGTCATCAGTGAGGAATCAGTAAGCTCTTAAAGTTAAACCACAGATTATATGATGAACTAAGTCATTAATAGGCAAATTAATGAAAGATTATTAAGATTACGTTGCTGGGTTAGATATAAGATGATGGCAATACAGTATAGGTGTCATGGTTATCTTTTTCAATAGACAGAAGTCATATGCATCTGTACAGACAAAAATCTCTAAGTTAACCACTTCTATTTTATAAAGCACAGAAGGTATTAAATAGTTGATAGAAAATTTACCATGTCATACTACTGAGTGTACCAAAGGAAACTCAGTAATCTCTTTTGTCTGTTAACGAGTTTCAGATCTTTTTTTTTGACATTGTAAAATCAAAATCAAAGTTCTTGGGTGTGATAAAAAATTGCTATTTAAGTAGGAAAATATCCTACCTTTGAGAATATACATGCTGATATATTTGGGGATTGTGTTTCATAATGTCTACAATTACTTAAAAACCATTCAGAGAAAAATATTGCTTGACAGTGGCAGAAAGCTAATGTGGCAAAACGGTTGATACCCGACAAATCTAGTTGATACACTATATAGGTGCTAATTCTGATTATTTTCAAA
Organism: Martes martes; assembly: GCF_963455335.1. Lineage (NCBI taxonomy): Eukaryota > Metazoa > Chordata > Mammalia > Carnivora > Mustelidae > Martes > Martes martes. Next base: position 30,920,462 of record NC_137899.1, read on the forward strand.
CTTCTCTGTAGGTTGGAATTTTAAAAAAATAAATGTTTGCAGACATGAAGAATGAAATATTTGGTTTGTTTTGGCATTTTTCTTGTTTAAATTTTAAGATGAGATCAGTTTGCTTGTGTGCGTGTCCTGGTTTTCTAGTCATTGAAGGCAGTATAATTTCGAGCATAGGCTCTCAAGTTCTCAAGTGAGAGGGTTTTTTTTTAGCAGGTTTTAAACATCAAAATTGCTTGTAAATCAAAATTACAAGCTGGGTATCATTAGACAATATAAATATACACTGTGCTTACTTTTCTCACCTCTATGATAGGGATGTAGCATCCAAATTACCTAGCACATTTTTAATACTCAATAAATGCTATCTAATTTAATTTCATATTCTATATTTTACATCTTATATCTTTAGTCATTACAGCAATGGTCTCCATTTGGTTAATTAAAGTCCTAGGATTTCTTTAAAGCATAATGTGGTCCTAATTCCACAAGACCTCAAAAGTACATCGATGTAATCTAGACTTGTTTGCACTGATTTACGAAAATCTTTGATATCTTTTGTAATTGGCAAGATATTTATGAACTCTTTTTGTTGGTGGTTACCCTTTGCTAATCAGCATTTCTAAAAGGAAGTTATAGTCACATGCATTTACTCTGTAAATATGAAGATTCAAAGTTGAAAAAAAATCTGTCAAACATGAAACTTTGGGTTTAAAATAAGACAGGAGCTATCTCAATTAGACTAATAACCTTCTGTTAGATACCAGATTGGAAAAATCATAGAAACTCGAGATTCAGAAAAATGCAGTGTTCTCAAGTTTTTATTTTTTTTTCCCTTTTCTTTGAAAATGGACAGGTATAATTTAAAACAATATTTGGAAAGATGGCTTCAGAGTAAAGACAAACGTTTCACAGGGGGAACATGAAGCAGAGGCTATTCATCTATTTTTAATCCACATGGAGCCACAGTTCTAATATAACAGACTAATTAGAAGAAAGATTCTGTTCCAAGGAGAAATAAAATTCAGTTCCTGGCTTTTTCATTAAGGATCCCATGGTACCTGCAATTTTTAAGGCACAATCCTTTGAAAAACCCTAATTTGCTTGATTACTATAACTGGCTGAAGTACTTTCAAATTGAGGCTCTGTACTAAATTTCTTTTAAATTTAGCTGTTTCATAAATAGATATTTAATTCTGGCTCAGAGAAACTCCACTCCCACCATGAATAAAAAGTGTTTTACTTACTTTGTGATTTAGTAGTTCTCTGTTTTATTGCAAATAAATAGTTCAAACCTGTTTTAGATGCTCTGCACTCATTGCAAGACTCACTACAAACTACAAATTTATTATAAATATAGATAGCTAAAATGCTGTTTGGTCCAGAATTCATAAGGTGATGAAAACCTTTTGGAATTTTATATTGATGAATATTACTGGATAAAATGTTTACTTACATGACAGAAGACAGGAATATTCCCTTGAAAGTTCCTAAAAAAATAAAGAGATACAGATGGGTTATAAATTTATTTCCTTCCATCAAAAATTCTATGACTAGTTTATGTTTCCATTACAAAATTTTTTAAATTTCAACTATAAACTTACTCTCATAATAATTTCTGTTCAAAATTTTAATTCTATAGTAATTTAACTTAATACCCTGGAAAACATTTTTATTGCTTACATTTAAACAATTTCAATTATAATAACAAGTTTCTAATTTAAAAAATAGCACAGTTTTCAATTTTTCATTCTATATTGGTATTAATAATCAGTTATTCCCATGCATCAACTTAAATGTGAGGAATATTACTTACTTCAGTTTATAGGTACAAACATTGCAGTAGTTATTGAAATTTTGATTTGTAACTCCACCTTTTATTTTTCTGATTTAAAAGATAAATGCATAAAATAATTATAAATCTATTATTGGGGATGCAATATATAAATTTATAGTTTATGACATCAACATAAAAGGAAGAAGCAGAACCATACAGAAGCAGAGTTTTGTATGCTAATTTGGTATCAGTGAAAATTATACTGTTATAAACTTAGGATATTAATTGCAATCTCTATGGTATGCAGAAAAATACAGCTCTAAAGAAACTGTGTTCAAACCCAGTCAGTCTAAATCCCAGCCTGTGCTCTTAACCATGTTATGCTACCTGTCATTGTAAAAAAGGATTTGAATGATTCACTCATTCATTGAGAAAAATTGTGTATTGTCCATCTAATGGAAACTATTTTAACAAATTCTAGTATTACACTGCTGAATAAAATATTAAACCTGTTTCCAGTAGATTATAGTAATCATTGTAACATTTCAAATCATTATAATATAATACACACATTTGTAAAAGACAAAAAAACTCTTTCCAGTAAATCCAGCATGAAAGGAGCCATACCTGGTCTCAGTGCAATAAGAATTCTATGGAAAGACTCAAGGGTATTGGACTTGGAGATTAATTTGTCACTATGTGGACTCTGACATGTCCTCAGCCACACTTCCTATCCCTCTTCCTCCACAGCTACCTTGACTTCTTTGCTGCTCCTTGAAAACTCCAAGCACATTTCTTCTTGAAGCCTTTGCATTTGCTATTATTTCAGCATAAATACATTCCCTGAACGTGACCTTAGGTCTCCCTACCTCATGGAGATCACTTTGCCAAAGAGTGGTTCTTCAGTCACATTGTAAAAAAAAAAAAAAAAAAAAAAAAAAAAAAAAAAAAATTACATTCCTCCCCAAAGATTTTCTACTTCAATTTCTTTCTTAAACTTTTACTTCCTGTCATAGCAGTTTAAATATCTGCATATCTATCTATCTTTCTAACCATCCATCCATCATCCATTCATGTTCAATGTCTCTGTTCCACAAAGTATTTTTTGATTGATCTGGTCAATGGACCACAACCAATATTATATAATTTTTATTATATGTAAGAAAAGAGTAAATAAACCTAACAGTGCACTAATTCTGTAGTTATAAGATTAAGACAAATTTAAATATTCAATCAGCTATTCTACCTTTTTGAAAAGCACATTTTTGTTCGTGTGTATTCTTTTTAACAACTCAAAAGAAGAAAATTTTCACAACCCTACTGTTCTCCTCTCCAAATGTAACTCATGAAATCAGTTACAAATTGAATTTAAAAAGCTCCTAATGAGCTCCAACACTACTTCCCTCCTTGACTGTTAGTAGAGAGAAGCTTAACACATTATACTCATTGTATTAGCTTTTGATATTTAAGCCTTCTAGAACTAATCTACCATTTCAGATAAATCCCTCTGAATACTTCTAAATACTTTAAAATAATTAAAAGGATATTCTGACATATGTATGACCTAAACAACATAATTAAGTAAGTAACATACTTTCCAAGCAAGGAAACATTTTTTAATAAGAACTATGGAACTCCTATATAATGCTAAAAGAACAGATAATAAATTTTTCTAGACAAACATGATTGTTTAAGACTAAAGATAGCTAAAATTTCATAGAATAGAAAAATGGACATTCCATTTGTCCTTAAAAAGATATAAACGTGATCACTTTAGGTATGTGTTTTTCAAATTAGGTAGATTATAATTATTCAATCAGATTGATGTAAAAAAAAAATAAAGATTTCTAACCTTTCCCATGTAAACAAGTAATCTGGCCCTGTATTTGATGATTTATTAAACAAATAGGGTTTATGAGATGGATACATGAGAAACGGATTGGCTGGGAGGGCCAGATGTTGGAAAATGGTGCAGGTTCAAGATACAAATCATTTGTCTCAAAGACTTTCATATTTTCTTCCATACCCACACATACACAGAAGAGGGTGAGAGTGTGTGTGTACATTGCATGCGAGTGTGTTTTACTGTGTTTGAGTCAACACTTAGTTTTGGCAAAGAAACAAACAACTAAGTTGTATAATATTTTCAAGATCTTTATGCTATGCAAAGCTTTATAAGCCTTAAATATTTCAAATATGATTCACTATCATTATCCCAGAGTCAAATGAAATAATAGAATTTAACATTAATAGCACAAGGCACAGCTATTTGGAGACGTAATTTCTCTTAACAATCTAGCTGCCCTAAATATTTTACACAAAGGGCAGTCCTAATTAGAGGACATTTTGGGAAAATAGATGTTTTTTAATGATTTCAAGTTTGTATGTAGAGGAAAAATAAGTGTATTTAAACTTGCCTTTTCTGCCATGACCACATGAGAGGAAATCTAGTTTCCATAATTATGATTCACTGACACCTGAGTCATCAAATGATGTTTTATGTCTTGTTTGATGTTCTTGGAATCTTATGAGTCTGTCTTTTAAAGGTTTTCTTCTTTGAACTAAGATGTCATTTTTTGCCAAGTTCAAAATCCAACTAGTTTTTATAAAGCTTACACTCATTTTACAGCCAGAAATCATTGAATTTGAATGAAATTCAATGAAGAAGCATTTTGTTTTTTTTTTTACTTTGGCTAATGGGTAGAAGAAATGAAGGATGTTTCAAAGCAGAGCTTGAATGGCAAGGCTACCTAAATTTGATGGTAGAAACATAATAAACCCAGCCTAAAAATTTAATCTACAATAGAGAATAATAGATGAAGCCAGCGTCTGCAATTATTAACAGAAGGGAATGTGGTTAGACTCAATTTAAGCAGCATTCATTGGTATAAAGATTCAAAGACTTGAGTATTCTGCCTTCAAAGGTCTTCCAGTTGAGCAGGAAAGAAATATACAAAAGCAGACACTTATAACACATCATAATCAGTAAACTGATAGAACTACTTGCAGAATAACACAGAAGAGAAAGTGATGGCCTCTCCCTGGAGAAGTCAGAGCAGATTATACAAGATGAGATATAGTTGTAATTGCACACTGAACAGTCAATAGTTTTCCAAGTAGACAAAGGAGTCAGATTCCTAGATGCTGTGTAAGTAAGTTCAGACAAAGCTTAATAATGATGGGAGACATTCAACGTTTTAACATAGAGGTGACAAGATACGTGTTTTAGTCAATGTGACAAAATGTGATTTAACCATAAATGTGATTTAATCAATCAGAGTGTAAATTATTTTAGAATGCTTCTCTAATGCAAATGGGGCAAAAATTAATACATTCCTATTGTGACTGAGCTTAAACCATAGTGTTTCCTTTATCTACTTATCCTATATTCTTTTGAGGGGCTAAATATTAAATTGTTTGTATGTGGAAACAATGGAAAAATAACTTATTCTGCAAGAGAAATTGCTTATTCATCTAAAAGTCTTTTCATTTGTCTTCCCCAAACAGTTTTAAACTATCATTTATGTTGGGTTAAGTACCAGTAATTCAATTCCATGACAGGAACACAGACAAAGCAGAATCCCTGTGACTGTCACCTAAAACAGCTTCTCAGTTCTATGTGCTTTTATTTATAATCCTTCGGAATAAAAGATCACAAGAGGTTTTACAATAGGGTCTCTGGTGGGTTGAGGTGATTCCCAAAGGGACCAAACAAAGAGTGATATATGGTAAATCAAAGGAAAGTAAGCTTTAGTGGCCAATCTTTCCTGGAAGACCAGCTCTGCAATAAAAAAGGGATAACAGGATGAACTGAAGTAGACAAATATGGTAGGTGGAATTTTGTATCATTTGAGCTAGTAATTACATTTTATTGCTAGTATTCAAAGTAACTCTCTACTTTGGCCATTCTCCTTTGCATGTTTCTTTCAAATCTGTAGTCTATTACTTAAATTGATATTGTAACAAAGATACTCTTATGTAATATGCTTCTAAGATGAGATACTCTTTTTCCTTTTCATTTTAGTAGAACATATTTCACTTAAAAGCTTTACAAATCAAATTTCAAAATTAATCTGATGCTTTTATAGCATTAATTTTCTATTTCTAGCTCTGATTTTTTTTTAATAAAAGAGGAAAGCTGCTGTAAAGTAAAGCATTAAAGAAAAGTTTTTTTTCTTTACAATGGCTATTGCATTATAATACATGAGAACAAAGTATTCCAGATAGACAACATTTTCAAAGAGGGGATGCCAATCCAAAGGTATCTTGAAATGTACAGTAATCAGATTTATTCTATCAATCTGATAGGAGTGTAATACATGAATCTACCAAAGTATTTACCATAATCAGGAGTTCTCAGTTTCTAGTTTTCAAAATTAATTTCTCTGTAATTATACACCAATCTACTATTGGTGTTTCCTCAGGCCAAGCAACATTAACTGCTCCCCTACTAACCTTAGCTGATTTTTAAAAAGCTAATTTTTAGAAATTAAAGGAAATAAAAGTTGATGCCTACACAGATGAATAATGGAAGAAAGTCTTTGTGAATCAAGCAATCCATCCTGAAAAGGGCTGGAAAAAATATGTAAGCATTATGTATTTTCAGAGACTTCCAAAGACCACAGACCATGGAGAATTCTTTGTTAATCAAAAGGAGGTTAAGGGCTATTCTTCCATCAGTCAACAAATATGTATTGACTTCTGTCTATTTTGGACATAAAACAGGAAGACATACTGTGCTCAATAATTTAATTGTGTATTAGATATAACTTTATGTATGTGTCTATGTGTATAAAACAAAATAAAAAATAGAATAAGACGGCCCTGCAACATTGTATGTTGGTTCAAACAATTCAGTTGGCTTTTTCCACAACTTCAAGGCATCATACTAATGTGTTAGGATGGCATCCACAGAAAACAAGGCCTATAATTATAATGGGTGTGGCATAGTAATTATGGTTGTCATGCAGTTAAAATTACATTGGTTCATGGAACTGTAAGGGGTCAAATAACTTTTCCCTAAGCAAGATGTTGGGACTAACTTGAAGCGTGAGATACTTCATTATGTATATCATCACAGATGGCCAGAAAACCATTGGAAAGTCGTGCTTTTTAAACTGATAATTGTATAGAAAGAGCATTTCTCCCCTCATCTGAATAAGGACAGGGGATATATTCCCTGAATACAGCTTTTGTGTGGTAACCTACCACACAATAATAGATGCAATAAGATGGCATCTACCACAGAGAAACAGCCAAGTGTTTGAGAGATCACAGTATGTCAGCAAGGTAATGACTAATACTTTGGGTTTCTCAGGCCTTGAAGGCCCATATTGTGTATATTGTAGCAAAAGATTTTGTTAAAACTTCCTTTTTATTTCAACTCAATACAGATTTCATTGGAGTTCCTTTATTATTATAGTTTATTCTTTCTAAATGTGTAATAAAGCAACGTTCTGAAAGTATCAATATGTGTCAAATGTACAGAAGAAAGTAAAGGAAAGGGGGCATTCCCAGACACTGTTGTATCAGAGGGACCTGAGCAGGATGATGCAGTGGTAACAATATAAAAGAGCTTCAGTGAGAAGGTGAACACTAAGAAGACAGAGAGAATCCACTAGTTCACTGGTGATTTTCCTTGTGTAGTCCCTATTAAAAAGCTTATTTAAAAGAGGGTGAAAAATGCTTATTTTTTAACAGAAGTGAAAAAACTAACTCTTTAGAGCCAGAGAATTAAATAATTTCTACATTCAATGATTTCTCTGCTGGATCTAGCATGAACTTAGAATAAGGAGTATTAACCACCTGTACCAGTCCCATGCTGTTGTGGTTTAAAGACCTAAAAGTAAGACAATAACAAATGGCTTTTCTCTTTAGAAGGAGAACGCACACGTAACCTTTCCCTCTACCTTCCCCCTCTTTTGTTCTAAACCCACGGACAATTCTCAGTGAAAAGGATATAGAAAGTACAGCGGAGCATGGAAGGGCCAGGGGAAGTGACAGTTCATGTGCCCACTTGAATACATTTTACCTTACTTTCATGCCTGCCTTAACTCTTGAGTATATTTTAAGAAGTAAAACTATTTTGTTATTTTAGATTACTGACTACAGCACCGGTTTTATTTACTGTGTTTCTACTGAGCATAAGCAAGGCGGCAGTCCTGATTATTTTATTTTGACAGAACAAATATGTGTGCTATGAAGATTTCTGGATCATGTCTGATATTAAAACAGAGCCATGAAAATAGATACTTCGGATGAGACTTTTCAAACAGTGACTGCCGAGGGTTAGCCACCCACAAAGAAGATTTAGATTAAAGCTATAAAAAGCTTGGTTGTGGAATTACTAACTGTTGGCAAGTGGAAAAGGAATTAAATCTATAAACACACAAAAAAAGGGGCAAGATGACAGTGCATGTGAAGACTTCTGACAATGTTAACAATGCTCTAAGTATCATAAAATACAAAGGAAAAAAAAAAGCAAATGGAATTCATACTGGATTACTGAGCCAAGAGTACTTTTACCTTTAAACACTGAAAATTTAAAAATAAGTACTTCCAGGTAAGAAAAATGCAATTAGTAAATTCATGATACAGGAGACAAAATCAATGCATTTATTTATATATTCAAATATTTATGAGTACCTACTATGTGCTAGACACTACTTGGTAAAGGAATAAAGAAGTAAACAAATATTCTTAATAATTACATTTGGAGCAGACGAGGGAAAGAAATAAGTAAATATGTATTTTGTTAAAAAGTAATACACACCCACGGGTCAAAGATGATTTAGCATGTATTTTTCTAACATAGCTACAGTTTCTCCCACCTGGCATTCTCTTCTTAAAATGTAAGAAGAGATGTAAATTGCCACCCCTTCTGTGATCAAAATGACATCTATTCTCCCATCCTTGAATCTTGGCAGGCTCGTGAGGATGCTGGAGTAACATCATGTGTCATTTAAGGCTAGGTGAATTAAGTGTGGTATAGCTGCTACCTGGTGTTCTTGGGACACTTGCCTTTGGAGTCCTGAGCTACCAGTAAGCAGAAGGAATGTTCTTGAGGTCATGATACCACAAGCAATTCTAAACTAAGTCAGGTGGAGAAACCATACAAGGTTTCTTAAGCTCTGAAACTACAGAAAGAAAAGGGGGGGGAGGGTCTGACTAAGTTCCAGCAGCTTCAGCATTCCACTGTGCTAACTTCAGACATCACTGACTGCATGAAAAATGAGACCCAGAACAGCCCAGCAAAACACTTCCCAAACTCCTGATCCAGACAATCAAGATATCAATATATCAAGATATGTGGAATATAGTTAAAGCAGAGCTTTGAATGATATTTATAGATACAAAGAAAGGAGAGAAATCACTTTCCTTATTGAAATCACTTTTCCTAAGCTGTCATCTTAGGAAGGTAGAAAAAGAGGAGTAAGTTATAACCAAATTAACTAGAAGAGAGAAAATAACTAAAATAAGAGGAAAAATCAGTGAAGTGAAAATGACAAATCAACATCTAAAGCTAATAAAATTAACAAATTAATGAAGTTAAACTGTTAAACCTCTAGCTAGACTGGTCAAGAAAAAGGGAGAAAAATCACAAATTATGAATGACAGGACTGAAAGAAAAGGTATTGTTATAAATCATACAGATATTAAAAGGTTATAAGGCGATTTATTGAACATCATTAGGTTAATATGTATGACAACTTAGATGAAATAGGTGAATCTCTTATAAAGCATAACTTACCAAAACTGACAGAAGAAGAAATGGAAAAATTTCAATAGTCTTATCTAAATAAAGTAACAGAATCCATTATAAAATTCCTCCCACAAAGAAAACTCAAGACTCAGATAGATAAGCTGGAAAATTTTTCAAACATTGAAGGAAGAAATAATAACTATCTTATACAAATACTTTCATAAATAAGGGACAAACCATGGTCAAATTCATTTCAGGAGAGCAGTATATCTGATAATAAAACCTCACAAAGACAGAATGAAATAATACTCCTTCTAGACAGATCTTGCGAGTCTAGAAAACATCCTTTAAAAAGTCATTAGCAAATCTAATGTAGCAACATATAAAAAAGATCAGTGCAAACTGACCAACTGTCTTATGTAAAACTGTTCAACATAAAAAAAAAAATGGTGCGAATCACCACATTAATAGAATAAAAGAAGAAAATTTTATGATCATCTCAATTGAGATTGAAGAACTTGATAAAATAGAACTCTTACTAACAGTCAAAACTTTCAACATATTATGGCGAGAAGCAATATTTCTTAATCTTAAAAAAACCATCTATGAGAATCCTATAACTAATATCAAAATGGTGGTGAAGCATTAAACATTTATCCTCTACAATTAGGAAAACAAGAAAAAGATGGCTAACCATTCCACATCTATTCAACATCATCATCATCAACTATTATCATCACCAACCACTCACCATCAACATTATACTTGAACTTTTAGCCAAAGAAAAAGGAAAAAAATAAAAAATAAAAAAGCAGTAGTAAAACATTTATAGAAAATCTGATGTGTAAGTAGAAAACTCTATGGAAGCTACCAAAACAACCTAGTAGACCTCTACATAAAGTTAGCATAGTTACAGATTCAAGTTTCTTAAACAGCTAACAACTCAAATTGTTTTTATTTAAAAAAAAAATGTTTTTAAAATCACAATGACATCAATGACTATTTAGCCATTAAGTAAAGTTGTCAAGACTTCTTCACTAAAATACCAACTACTGGGATGCCTGGGTGGCTAGTCAGTTAAGCTGCTGCCTTCAGCTCGAGTCATGATTCCAGCATCCTGGGATTGAGTCCAGCATCCAGCTCCTTGCTCAGCGGGGAGCCTGCTTCTCTCTCTGCCTCTGCCTGCCACTCGCCTGCTTGTGCTCTCTCTCTCTCTCTCTGACAAGCAAATAAATAAATAAAATCTAAAAAAAAAATACCAACTACTACTGAAAAGATTAAAGAAAATCTAAATAAACTAAGTATATGATACTGTTAAAATACTCATTCTCATCAAACTGAGCTATAGATTCAATGCAAACTCAATCAAAATCTCAGCAAAATTTTTGAGGAAATCAGCAAGCTATTTTTAAAATTTATATAGAAAGGCGGAGCTAACTGGAATCTAAAAAAAGAGGAACTTTTGAAGTACTTAAACCATCTGGTTTAAAGACGTACTTAAATCTGTTTTCAACAGACAGTATGATAATGGTATAAAGATTTACATCTGTATCAATGGAATAGACAAGAGAGCCCTAGAATAAGGCTCACATGTATATGTCCAATTGACTGCCAAACAAGGCACCAGGAAAGTTCAGTGGGAAAAGTCTGTTTAATGAATTATGCTAGAACAAGTAGGTATTTATATGAAAATAAAATTAAAAAAATGAACCATGACCTTAACTCCCAATAGAAAAAGCAATTCAAGATCCAACATAAAACTAAATATAAGCTACAACCATAAAATTAAATATGAAAATACAGAGAGATACAGTTGCAAATTTGAGAGAGGCAAATATTTTTAGATAGAACACAAATACATCAACCATAAGATAAAGGCTGAATTTCATTAAAATTAGAAATTTCTGTTCATCAGAAATATCATATAAAAATAAGGGGAAAGGAGGTCATACAATGGGAGGAATATATTACAATACAAATATCTGATAAAATATTCTCTTTTTTTTGATAAAATATTCTTATCTCATATATATCACATATGATATATTCTTATCAGATATATCTATTTATATATACAGTATCTGTTTTATATGTATATAAACTCTTAAGGGATAAACTGAAGACAATGACGTGAAGAACCACTTCATAAAAGAAATGCATATTTGAAGTAGCATTTAACATTGTAAGTCACAGGGAAATGCAGATTGAAACCACAATGAGATACTGCTATACATCCACCAAAAAGGCTAAAATTTAAAAGGCTGACCATATCAAATAGTGATAAGGATATGAAACAAACAAAAGTAACATGATACTAATGAAGATGCAAAATGGTATATACACTTCAGAAAAGCATTTGGAGGGGTGCCTGGGTGGCTCAGTGGGTTGAGCCTCTGCCTTCGGCTCAGGTTGTGATCTCAGGGTCCTGGGATTGAGCCCCGCATCGGGCTCTCTGCTCATCAGGGAGCCTGCTTCCCTCTCTCTCTGCCTGCCTCTCTGCCTACTTGTGATCTCTCTCTCTGTCAAATAAATAAATAAAATCTTAAAAAAAAAAAAAGAAAAGCATTTGGGTATTTCTTAAGAAGATAAACATACATTTACTCTATGACTCAGCAATTTCATTCCTGGATACTTGTGCAAGAGTAAGGAAAGCATATGTCTACCAAAAGGTTTGCATAACAATGTTCATAGCAGTCTTATTCATGATTGCCCTATACTGGAAATAATCCATTACTATCAAAAGCAGAATGAATAGAAGTAACCATAGTATATTCATAAAATAGAATGTCACTAAAGAAAAAATAAAGAACTGCATAAATGAATGAATGAATGAATAAATAAATAAATGCAGATTAACTACAGCCTGTAAAAATCTCAAAAACATAATGAGGGGAAAAGACAAGATATAAAAGATATGTATTGTATCATTCCATTTATGTAACGCCCAAGACCTAATAGATCTACTGTATAGTAATTAAAAATCAAAACATAGATCCCTCTGTGAGAGTGACGAGGTAGGGAAAATTAACAGGGGGCTGAGTGGACCTTCTAGATTCCATAGGGTGATGGAAATGTGCAGAATATTTTTAAAAACAATTATTACACATGCAAACCCAAGTGCCAAAATCATCAAAATTCACTGAACTGAACACTTAATATCTGTGCTGTCTGGGGTTTTAAAATTATATATTTTGATACAAAAGACAGGTTAAAGCAAAGGATTGGAAAATATATACCATACAAACATTAAGCATAAGGGGGATGGGATGGCTAGATCAATATCAGGCAAAAATTTCAAGAAAAGCAGTATTACCAAAGAGGAATACTTTATGACTATAAAAACTAAAAAGAAGACTTAACAGTCCTAAGTATATATGCACCTAAAAATAACATTTCAAAATACATTAAGAAAAAACTAGCAGAACTATACCCATAAATTGGAAAAAAATACTTAACACAACAGGAACAAATATATGCAATAACATGAATGAATCTCAAATATATTACTGGAATCAAAATGATACATGCTTTACGATTCTATTATTATTATATTAACCTTTATGGTTCTAGGACATTCAGAAAAGACAAAATCATAATGACAGAAAATAGATCAGTGGTTGCCAGGGACTAAGAGTAGAGAAAGGGTTTGGCTACAAAGAGGCATGGGAGAATTTGGTGGAATGGCTAAAATTAAAAACCAAAACAAAACAAAACAAAAAAACAAAAAAAAAACCTCCAGAAATAACAAATTTTATTTTTTTAAAGATTTTATTTATTTATTTGAGAGAGAGAGAGAGCGAGAGAGAGAGCGAGCACACAAGCAAGGAGAGTGGCAGAGGGAGAAGGAAAAACAGACTCCCCGCTAAGCAGGGAGCCTGATGCAGGACTCAGTCCTAGGGCCTTGGGATCATGAACTGAGCCGAAGGCAGACACTTAACTGACTAAGCCACCCAGGTGGCCCAAGAAATAACAAATTTTAGTGAGGATGTGGAAAGAAAGAAACCCTCCTGCTCTCTTGGTAGGAATGTAGATGGGTCCACATATTGCAAAAAACAGTAAAAACATTCCTCAAGAAATTAAAAGTAGCATGATCCAGTAATCCCACCACTGGGTTTTAGAAATCAAAAATATGGATTTGGAAAGATACATGCACTATGATATTTACTGAAGCATTATTTACAACAGCTAAGATATAGAAGCTTTACAAGTTTCCGTCAGTAGGTGAAAGGACAAAGAAAATGTAGTATACACATATATACACACCTCAGAATATTACTCAGCCAGAAAAAGGGATGATATTTGGGACAACATGGATGAACCTAGAGGGTATTATGCCAAATGAATGAGTCAGATTGAGAAAGACAAGTATTACATTACTTCATTCATATAAGGAACCTAAAAAACAAAACACATGAATAAAGAAAAAGCAGAATTTGATCTATAAATGCAAAGAATAGCTGATGGTTGCCAGAGAGGTGGGGAGTGGGGTGATGGGCAAAATGGGTGAATGGGAATGGGAGAGAGAGTCTTCCTGTCATGGAATGAATAAGTCAGGGAATAAAAGTTATGACATAGGAAAAAGACTAGTCAATGATATTATACTAGGGTTGTAAGGTGACAAAAGTTACCTACATTGTGACAAGCATAGCATAATACACAGAGAAGTTAAGTCACTACGTTACACATCTGAAACTAATGTAATATTTTGTGTCAGTTATACTGGAATAAAACGAAAAAAGACTTGGAGAGCTGTACACTAATCAAAACTATATGGAGAAGGGAATTCTGAGTAATGTAGTGCCCAACTTGACCAAATTGACAACAAAATTACCTATCACACCACGTAAAACTTGGGCTGGAAGAGAAGGTTTCTGCCCATCATGCAGCCATGGCAAAGATGGCCAGGCTCTCACACCTCACACCTGCCCAGGAGGGGAGCCCAAATGGAAGCAAAGGGCAGGCTGGAGGGAAACCTGTATGCAGTGATAACCAAGTTAAACAAAGAGTAAGGTAAGGAAATAGAAAAAAACAAGTACTGACCACTCTTTAAATAATTCTTCTGTACAGGAATAGAAAAAATAGAGCAGTAGCTGCAAGAAGAAAGTATCCCATGACTTTTTGTTGTTGTTGTTGTTCTCTTTAAAGAAAGAGAAACAACAGTACAATGTGTACCATATTCTGACAGAGAAAATCCAATAAAAGAGAAAGTTAAAAAAAAAACAAAACAGTAGAGGGAGGAGAGAATGATTTCTTTGAGTAGATGCAATCAGACCTAACTGGAAAGTTGGGTCTTTGCTGACAGAACTGACAATTTTATCTCCAGTTACAGCCAAGAAGTTGGAAGAGATAACACAACACAGGTGGGCGGGTAGGGTGTGAAAGCTTTTGGAAGTCATCCTTCCATTGCTTCTGTTTTCTCGGTGAAGAAATGCAAGGTCATCAGCTGCCAGTTAAGATAAGGGAGGAATTATCAAAAGTCTAATTTAGAAAAGGGATAAAACTGTGTTCTAGGAGAGGCGGAGAGTGAATGACTCATGCAACTTAATGTGATTTGTAGGTAGCACAAAGGACTTACTTGGGGTTCTTGACCAGCAATTTAAAGAGAGACCAAGGAGCATGGATTTCCCCTACTGTTCGCTGTAGGGGTTCAGGGATGCAGTAGGTGGAGAATCAGTTTTAATTATAGTTGCCAAACACTTAAAGGTGAAAGTTTGGCAAGAAGTCTAGAGTTTATAGAAGATAGGGATTTTAATGACTGACCATGAAATTTAATTTGGAACATAACCTTTAACGCGTTGTGGGACTCATTCTACACGTCATGAGAAAACAGCAGTGATTAAATTTTTCAACCATTCTGGCTTTAGTTACATCTTAAAGACAATGTGTGGGTTGCTGTTTCCTATTCGACAATTCTAAAAATGCAACTAAGATATTTTGAATCAATGAAATGCATATTAGGAATCATCAGAAAAAAAAATGTCTCAATATTCTATTTCCTGAATCAGGTAAAACTTTATTCAGCACTTGACATTTTCCCGTACCATTTCATAAATATTAGCTCTTTTTTTAAAAAAAGATTTTATGTATGTATTTGAAAGAGAGAGACCAACAGGCAGGAGGAGGAGCAGAGGGAAAGGGACAAACCGACTCCACGCTGAGCATGGAGCCCAATTTGGGGCTCGATCTCACAACCTTGAGATCATGATTTGAGCAGAAATCAAGAGTCAGATGCTTAACTGACTGAGCTAACCAGGTACCCCAGCTCATCTTTTTTTTAACAAAATGTGAACCAGACATAACACCTATTATCAGGTCTACTTTATAAGTGAGAAAGCTGAGTATCGACCTACCAACCTACTCACAATGATTTAAGTGACTTGCTCATCATCATTTAGCTTATCATTTCTAACATTACAATTATTTCATTATAACGGAGTGGGAGAAGAGATGGAATAACTTTCAGCTAATTATTCACATTTTTAATGTTACATTCTTAGAGAATATCTTAATATTCATTTTTAATGACCACATTAAAGAGTTATTAGGAATAATAAATCAAAACTCAGGCTTTGGGTTCAGACAAGGGTTCAAATCTATTTTCAGCCATTTAATGGCCAGGACACCTTAGACTAGTTATTCAACTAAGCTATAATTTCCTCTTCTGTAAAATGGGTATGACAAAATTTACCCCCAAATTTTACGCTGTTTAAATATGATGCAACAAAGGGGTGCCTGGGTGGTGCAGTTGGTTAAACATCCAACTCTTGCTTTTGGCTCTGTTTGTGATCTCAGGGTCATGTGATTGAGCCCTGCATCAGACTCTGTGCTCAGGGCAGAGTCTGCTTGAGATTTTCTCTCTTCCTCTCCATCTGCCCCACCCGCTTGTGCTGTCTCTTCTCTAAAACAAATAAATCTTAAAAAAAAAAAAAGATGCTGTATGAAAAGTTTACATGATTTTTAGCTTGTTGTCACTCTATAAATAGTAGTGATAATTGTATTGCAATGTATGCATGATTATTTGTAAGTGTTTATACATCAATTTATAAACATATTCATAAATAATCCCCAAATAAACTTTTTAGTAATAAGTTTTAGTTATATGAATAACTGTTCAGTTATAAAAATGCAATTAATACTTGTTTTCCTTCATAGTTAATATATATACACATATATCCACACATATATATAGCTTATAATTTCTAATAATATAATATATATCTGTAAAAAATACACACACACACAAATGGGTATAAAAGAGTCTCTTCTGCAAATATTTTCTCACTTTCCTGAAGTGAGCGCTTTGAAGGGATTCTTGTGTAATTTTTTCCTTTACATATACACTGATGGAGTCATATTTGCATGCCTTCTTTGAAATGGATTCTTTTTTAACTAACAACCTACCCTGGAGAGCTTTATTTTGTAAATCTAATCACATTCCTTTTTAACAAGTTGAAAGAATTCTATTACATGAGACTACTCTAATTTTTTCTAACAGTTTTACCTTGATAAGCATTTGTTTTGTTTGCAGCTTTTCAATATTCCAAACTATTTTGGGGAATACCCTGGTACATATCTTTTTGCTGATTGATTAGAGAGTATGTACTGAAGATAAATCCTCAGAGTGAAAATTGCTGGGTTAAAAAAATATATGTGCAACACACATAACATTTCTCCTAGAACAATGGAGAAACTTTTTCTTCCCTTTTGGGAAGCAAAATGTTGTGCTCGCTTCGGCAGCACATATACTAAAATGGGAAGCAAAATGTCCCCTTTGGGTGATATTAAAAGTCAGGTCCATTGGTAATGAAAGTTACTGTTGTCAATTTTGAATCATTCTGGAACAAATTTGCCCAGAAATCACAAATAACTCTTAAAATGATTACAGATGTTTATAGCCCTAAACTATTGTTGATAAGTGAAACTAAATCATTCACCTAAGATTCAGATTATTCTTAGGGTGAGAGTTGTGATTTTCATAGAGCATGACAATAGATAGAAATTGGCTTAAATGCGGATGAGTATTTCTGTAGAGGGAGCTAAGATCTTCTTGTACAGGAAGTCTCAACAATCCATAAAATCCAGTAGTGCTTTATGAAGTTGTATGAAGTTGTATGGTTTGAAATTTTAAAACAAATTTTTCACAGTAAATTTGCTTTGGTAAAACTCTTCCTTGAAAAGCACTGATGACCCAGTTGTATGCTGAGTTCATGTTCATTGAAGACCTTACTTGAAATAGGAACATAGTTTCATTTTTTAAAAACATTATCTCTCTAATTTTCCTTCTTCCAAGTTAGGTTGATGAAGAAGTTGAAAGTCTTCCTTTTAATCTTATTCAGTATCATGATATTTTCCCCAAATAAATGAAATTTGTAATCTCTATTCCTCTTCTCATACTCATAATCTCAAATTAATTTAGTATTTAACTTGTTATTTTTCAAATCTATTTAAAAGTTTTAAAAAATCTTTCTCTTTACCTATTTAAATCTATTTAACTTTTATTTACTAATCAGACCTGAGTACAAATCAAAAGATTCACATAAGGATCACACTTCTGTTCTTTCATTCTATAAAGCTTAAAAAGTTCAAAGTTTACAAGACAGAACAAGCTCTTACCAAGTCGACTCAAGATTGTTATTTTAAGGCAAGATACAAAGAAAACAGACAGTAGCTGAAATAATTGAGTTTCTGCACAGACCACTTCTATGTTACTCTGGATGAGTGATCTGCCCTAACACTTGCTTTATGAACACAGTAAGGTCATGGAACCGTAATGGAGAACTGAATCCCATTATTCAAGTTTTGATAATGCCAACAATCCAGATAGGTATCATATACCTTGTTAGTAAGATGTGGCCACTTGAAAGCATTTGTACACTATGCCCCAAAACACTCATATCGTATGTAGTAGCACAAGTCATAATATAAATCTGGTGTCTTTGTGGCCCAGGTAAGTTCCATACTGCTCTCTATCTCTTTACTTTGCTTCTTTTCTAAACCTAGTGATTCCTTTTTAATTGACCCTCAGCATGAAATATAGAGTCATGCCACTCTTTACTAAGAAGAACTAGTTAAGTTTAAGAATTAATTTTAAAAGTCTTTAGAAGCCAAAATACGTAGTAGGGCACTCACTGACAACTATGTATTTTGCCCCTGGCACCTCTCCATGGGATGTCACTCATAAAAGGCCAAGCAGACAGCAGCAACAATTCCCCTACCTGTTTTCCCTGCAGTAGCATGATGGATGCAAAGTTCATCTGTCACTGACCAGTGGTGTCATTTTTTTTTCCTTCACAACTTGCCTGAACTTAGTGCCCCAGGTCACTTGTCACTCTCTGTGACCATTTGTGCAAGTAAACAGAGGTCTGTTTTTCGGAAGTAACTCTTTGTAAACTGTAGGAGTCTTTCCTCTTGTTAATATTGGAAGTTCACAGGGTAACATCTTCACGGATTTGGAGCAGGCCATTTTACTGGCGACAGATTAAAATTGTGTATGTTAACCTAGTCCATAACTCCCCAGGTTTTTGATTCATCTTTATCAAAGACAAAGGAAATTTAGAGAGAAAATAAAAGTTGTACCTTTACACACACCAAACACCTGTTGTTCTACAAATTGAACAGTAAGGCACATGGAAAGAGAGATCCTCTGAATCTAGTTTCAGAGGAAATTATGGTTGATAAGACTTTATTTCACAGTTTGAATGACAAGTAAACCTCGTCCTAATTCACACAGTGAAATGCTACATTCTCCTGTGCAGTCAGGAAATGGCATATAATGGAGCCACCTGAAAGAAACACTCTTGCTATTAAATAGTCTTTCAGTTTTTACAAGATCTCAGTAAGGAGTAATCTGTAATCAAGAACAGCTATTTGCCTTTTTTTGCAAAAAAAAAAAAAAAAATTGCATGTAAGAACATTTGCTAATAAGCCAAAGAAATTTGTTGTGAAAAGATCGTATCAGTGAATCAAACTTGACCTGATTAGATGACTTAATTCTAGTTACACTTTTTCTTTTAGAAGTGGAAGAAAACAATGCCCGTTCTTCTTGATATTAGAATATAACTTAAACCAAGAAAAAGAACACTGCTGTGTCAAAAAAAAAAAAAAAAGATGCACTGAAGCAATCATTACAGCAACAAAAAAATGCATCTGCAATATACATGCATCAATTATTTGACTTTTTTTCTTAAGTCTGGCTTAATGCTTTCTTTTGCTTATAGTCAAAGTGTTAATGGTTTTAAACTTTTCCTGAAAAAAGTAAAGGAAAAAAGCATGCATGTGTAAAATATAAAAACTGTTGAATCTTAGTGCAGTTTGGGGAATATTTTCTCTTTCTGCCTTTATTCTGT
This sequence comes from Martes martes, assembly GCF_963455335.1. NCBI lineage: Eukaryota > Metazoa > Chordata > Mammalia > Carnivora > Mustelidae > Martes > Martes martes. The sequence goes on from NC_137899.1 coordinate 30,940,278, forward strand.
GTTATAATTAAATGGGGGGTTTCATTTACAGAAGATGTCAAGCCGCATTACGCTAAGACTTTAAAATATTTACACTGTGAATTAGTAAAACATTTATCAGCCATAGATAAATCCTTGCTTGGCCTTGACCAAAAAGAAACTAACTTTGAGCTGAGAGTTTGTTGTTTTTTAACTATTCACTAACCATACAGTTCATTGTCATACCATTCTTTTTTAAAAAATTATTTTAATTAACATACAATGTATTATTGGCCCCAGGGGTTCAGGTGTGTGAATTGTCAGGCTTACACATTTCACAGCACTCACCGTATCAAGTAAAGACCTATGCCATTAGAAGAAGAGTGGCCGGTTGTTTTACCCAGAGAAGTTCAGGGACTGATAGCTCTAATTACTATGGATGAACATCCCTAAAACAATAACTTTAGTTATAATTTTCAAACTCATGATAATCAATGATAGCATGAAAATATGAACAGTTATTTACAGCATGATTATCCTGAAAAAATAGAAAACTTTAACCAATACTTAGCAGGTATTGTCTATCCACCTATATTTATGATGTCTTGGGCTTTGTGCAAAGCATCAACAATAGAAAAACACCCAAAATGAAATAAAAAAAAAAATCCTTATCCATGTTGCTTTACAGAACTATTTGACTCTGATTTTTCCTGCCATCTGGTGGCAAGATCAAAACTCAGAAAATATATATTCAACCGTATAAACAATGCACTCCAATTTTAGATCTTTTATCACTGTCAAACAAAGCACATTCAAATTAATTTCATATGATTCCAGTAGTGGAAATTAATAAATCTGGTTATTATATGTGTAATCCAAATAAAAAGTTATTTTAATTATATTAACAAGTAGCACCCTGAAGATTAGCATAATTTTTAAAACTATAATATAGATACCATAGTGTTCTAAAAATAAGATATCAAATAAAAATCAACAATTTAGCTGGTATCACATTTGTATATCAATAGTAATTCTCATTTTGGCACACTGATTATATTATAAATTTAATGGACAATGTTGTGCCATATTAATTCCTCTTAACTGAAAGTTGAATTTGATTAAAATATGGATGATAGTTTTTCAGCAAGAATATGTTAGAGATATCAGAATTTTCATTCTTAATTTTTAAAATGAATTTGACGCGTGGGGATGAATATTTCTTTCTGAAGATGTTTAATATTCAAACAGAAAGTTTATATAAAATTACATTTACTTTTGTCTTAAATACTGTATAAGTTAAATAATCTGAATACATTCCATTCAGTGAGAGTACAAAATTCATATTGTAGCATGATTTTCTTTGCTTTAATAGCATCACTCATTAAAGTATTTTACAAAAATATTTTAATCAACAAAATGTATTGGACAAAAATATGAGAGAATGTATGATAATTTAATACTGCTAAATGTTTAAAAATACTGCTAAATGTTCGATAGATGCTCGATTAAGAAAATATTTTTATAACTCTACAATAACTTAAAAGGTATAAAAAATATTGTCATATATTACATGTTAAGTTCAATCAAGCAGTCTTGAGTCAGTGACAGCAACAGCAAGCGACCTCCGTTCTTTCAAGTACTGCCCCCCCTCCCCGAGAGAGATAATCTCTGAAATTTCAATATGAGCAGTTTCTCCTTAGAATTTGGTCTCTTATCAATACATTTGCATATAATTGCATATAAGTCTCTTATCAATACATTTGCATATAATTGAAGAGAATGGCATTAAGTTTACCATGTAAAGTTGAGAACTAATTTATAAGAATTTCCTCAAATTAATCATTGTAAACAATTTTTAAAAGTTATGAGTTGTATTTTTCTAAATTTCAATAGTAAGAACCTGTTCTATTTTGTATATGGAAGAAGGAAGAGCTAGAAAAAGATTTAACCAATGTAATAACCAAAAATTACCTTAACTTTCATGCTAATGAATTTTCTTTCTTACCTAGTTGGCAGTAGGCAATAGCTAAAATAGCTTGTGAGACAGCTGAATGGCTGATTCATGCAGGTCATATGGATACATGTTCTGTCTACACAGCATAAACTGAAATGGAAATTTGGCAGCTACCCAATTTATGTGATCCCTGACAATTCAGGCCTTAAAGTAGATTTAACACTTGTGAACAAGATGCCTAAATATAAGGATGTTTTGGATGATATTCTAAAATTATTTTATGCACTTCACAACTTGTTAAATTCTCCTATGGGAAAAGAAAATATTTAAAAAGCAAAAAATAGCTCCCTTTCTTATTTCTGATCCCCTATGCTTATAAAGATATGCCTATAAAAATAAATTAGATACTCAGACATCTAGGCTTTTTGAAGCAAGTCAACTTGGGGGCTGGAAGATGAAGTTTTAATATGGTACAATCTATTCTTCTACTTAAAGGCCCAAAGAAAACTCTAAGTTTTAGAACTCTTGGGGTCCTAAATTAATACAGAAGTCATTCATCAAAATTTTTGAGCATTTATGTGTCATAATTTTAATCAACTCAAACATAGTTTTAATCAACTAAATGATATATTTTAAATGGAAGTCAATGATGAAGCCAATGCCTATAGAGGTACCATCATCTCTTAACCATTTAACTCTGAATTGTTTAGATATCAAATGATAGAACCCCACCATGTAAAACTAAGAATCTAATATCAACCAAGTGGAGAGATTCAAATTTTATGAATAGTTGGTGTTTAATAGACATCGATATATTGGTCTATGTAACTGCATACTTATGTATACTATAGTAAAGCCTTTTAAAAATCACTGCATTAAAGTTTCAAGTAAAAAAAAATAAAAGTCTGAATTTTGTTTTCATACAACTTTCACAAATAATCAGTGCATTTGGCTTTATTTACATTTAATAGCCATAACATCACTTCAGCGCTTTGTAAGGATGGACAAACAGATCTCCATTTGTACATTTAAAGAGACTTATATAATCCCTGAGCAATTACAAAATTTTGTAATTTAAATCTTATACCCATTATGATGATAAAAACTTGAAGCTAATGGACCCAAAGTGACTTGACTCATGTCAACTATTAAGTGATAAAGCCAAGACACTCGAACTCAGACCTCAAGATACCACACATATCGATTTGTGGGTTTTATCTAAATATACATGAATTTGGTATCAAAGATAAATGGGCCTCTATCTGAGATTCTCCACTGAACACCTGATAATAATGCTATCTCTGGTGTGGAATGGAGTGTCAGGAAGGGCGGAGAACAGAAAAGAGGCAAATTTCCAGCATCTCTGTGTCAGTTACTCCTCAAGTACGGAATAGACTCTCGCTCATTTGTATGTATTCCGCATCTGTGTAGCTTTGTATGACCATTTGTCAAATTTCAGTCTGCGGCTCCTTTGCTCTATCATAGATAAGATCTGAGTGCAGAGCAAACTCTAAGGCAGTTGCTGATACTAGTTAATGGATGAGAAAGATACAATATTGAGAGGAGAAAGAGTTGTCTTTTTTCCTTTTTGGTAACCGTGAAAGACCAAAACCAGTACCCATTTCAAAATGTTTCAAGTAATTTGAATACATAGGAAATTCGAATTGGAATGATGTTTGTAATAAAATCCTTACAAATTAAGCTAGAAAATATTTTGTTTAAATGATACATTTCTACTAATGACACAATCTCAGGTGTTTCTTTTTAATCAACTAAATGATATATTTTAAATGGAAGTAAAAAACCTCTCAATACCCGTTTGAAATGTTCTGACCTGAGAATACAAATATGTTTGATTATACATAAGGGGAAACAAGTTTCTAATCCTTATTTACCCTCTACTCTACTCAAATATATTAACCAGGGGGAAAATACAATTATTGAACAACAACAAAAAATCCTCTTATGTTATACAGTTATAGGAAACAATCAGATAAATATATTCATACTTACATACAGTAGCCCCCCCGCAATCCATGGGAGATATGTTCCAACACCCCCAGTGGATGCCTAGAACTGCGGATAGTACTGAACCCTATATATACTATACACCTGTGATAAAGCTTAATTTATAAGTTAGGCATAACTAAGAGATTAACAATAATAACAATAAACTTGAACAATTATAACAATATACTGTAATAAAAATTAAGTGGATGTTATCTGTCTTAAAAAGTACCTTACTGTCCTGTGCTCGCCCTTTTTCTTATGGTTACTTGAAATGATAAAGTGCCTATATGAGAAGGTGAAGTAAGGTGAATGTCCTAAGCATCGTGTTGAAGCGTTAGGCTATTAGGACGTTCTGATAATTCATCAGAAAAAGGATCATCTGCCTCTACACCAAAGATATCTGGAGGTAAGTGAAACCAGGGAAAGTGACACCACAGGTAAAGGGCACTAGTGTATGGAAATGAAGTGAGGGGTACCATCTGGCATAAGGCCAGGGGCTAAATGTACTTGACTTTTAGTCCTGGTACTTCCATTTACAGGTAGTGAGTGTAGCCTTCAGAAAGACTTTGTGTTCACTACCTATGTTTTCAATTGCGTAGATACTATGTCACATTCTATGTTGAAAGATGGTAAATTATATGAATAATTTTTCATCTTCTCAACACAGAAGCGTTATAAGCACAGGAAGATCCTAAGTTTATGAAATGAAAAGAAATACCTCACGTTTACACCGAGAGAATGATTTTCCTTCCGTAGTCTTTTGGTGAAAAGGACACGTCTTAACTGCTCATTTAACATGTGCAGCAGCTTTTACTAGTGTCTCTCTTTAAAGAGAAGAAATGGATATTCTAAAAATTTACTATATTATTTATCGTATTGATGCCATTAATTCAGAGAAAAAAGTTATGAGTCAGGGTAGCTCTTTGTTGCTATGCAAATGACAGAAACAAATAAATGAGACCGACATTTCACTTTTTAATTTTGATTGCTTTTTCTAAAATACTCTAGGGATTATTTTTCAACTTACATACTGTGATTGCCCACCTGGACGATTAGAATGCTTGCTTTTCCCTTGCTGGAAGCCCTAGGCTGCCAGCTCTGTGGTTACAGGCATGCTCCCACCTCTCCACCTGGTCGTTCGTCCTCTGGATTTCACATAGTGACCTGACAGCTCCCACTCTTCCTAAATTATTTTGAAAGTATATCCAAGTCCATCAGCCTCTCAGTACCTGCCTTTAAATTTTATGTATACATACATAATTTTGTGCTTGCTCTGTATAAAAATCCTCCAAGGACTCATTACATTCCAACATGTGACTCATTGTCATGTTGCATAAAGTTGTTGTAATATCAGTAAGAAAAGGTCATGCAAGATGTGAACTAAATTGCTGTTAAAAACACATTCATATTTCTAAACACTAAGTCTCAAGTACCGAAGAAGTTTACTGCACTATTAAAAACAAGAAAGATTCACACTAGATCTGTTGATACAGGGCAAGTTCTTCACAGGATGGTGACCAGTACATATTATTTATGCTTTATTTCTTTAGAATAAAAGAAAAATAGTAATGATGCGTTTCGATGTTTTAATGTTCTCTCTAAAGAACTTTTTTTTTTTTCAGACTTTATTTATTTATTTGACAGACAGAGATCACAAGTAGGCAGAGAGGCAGGTAGAGAGAGAAAGGGAAGCAGGCTCCCCGCTGAGCAGAGAGCCAGATGTGGGGCTCAATCTCAGGACCCTGGGATCATGACCTGAGCCCAAAGCAGAGGCTTTAACCCACTGAGCCACCCAGGCGCCCCTCAAGCTGTTTTTCAAAAAAAGAAACAAAAAATAACTTAAATAACCTTTGTAGCAGGTGAACAATAAATAACTCTAGTAGAGATGAAAGAAAGTAGATATGATTCAAGTCAATGGTGTGAGGCAAATCAATTTAAAAAAAATGCAGGGTCTGAATTATGGATTTCTTGAAGATTTCTTTGACACGTTGAACAACTTTTGCATCCAAAGCAAGTTTTCTAACTTTCTCAGAACACTTTAATAATCTTAAGGAAATACCATTTTCTTCAAATTAATTATGATTTACTTAATAAAATGTAAATATTTGTAACATATAAGTTTTCAGAAACATTACAGAGGGTTTCATCAACTTAATTCAACAATACTATTAATTCTAATTTTCAAAATGTTAAGAATTTTTTTTTTAAGATTTTATTTATTTATTTGACAGACAGAAATCACAAGTAGGCAGAGAGACAGGCAGAGAGAGGAAGGGAAGCAGGCTCCCTACCGAGCAGAGAGCCCAATGCGGGGCTCGATTCCAGGACCCTGGGATCATGACCTGAGCCGAAGGCAGAAGCTTTAACCCACTGAGCCACCCAGGCACCCCTCAAAATGTTAAGAATTCTTGACTGAGAATTTTTAAAGCTCATTTAAAGGCATGTGCTATAACAGGAGATATACCCTTCCACTAGACTTTCTAATGCTGCAGATTGAAAGGCAAATAAAGCAACAGGACAGAAGTTTGGCTTTATTTCTTTGACTCAACAGATTCAGGAACTAATAATATGTCATAAATTATATTTTCAGGATTTTTTCCAAAAATATTATGAAGTATGGGGAGCTATAATTTGCTAATCAATCCTGAGAAAAAATAAAAATGAGAATAATAGTAATAGTAATATTAACAATAATAATAATAATAATAATTTGAAGAGAATGCCATGCAACTTGCACACTCTTCTGTATCTGTTTTTCTACCATCTAGCTATGAAGCAAAGAATATAAACTCATTTACCCTCTCAAATCCATCATTCGGTAAAATTGAGATACATATTAGGTCTCATAGACTTTACAATGTTCCCAGTACACTGGCTGACTCTGATACCAGCAGTTTGAATTATAATCTGCTATCCCATTTGATCAGTATTTTACAAATTACCTGAAGCTTTATTATATGCCATCTAAGTTAAGACACACAAAGCTCTGAGGACAGACAGGATTTTTTTTCCCCCTCATTCAAGAATAAGGAAGCCAAGGCTCCCAAAGGAAGTCAGTATAGGAAACAGAAGAGCCAGGATTTCAGCGTCTTGGTTTCAGGTGTTATTTGTGACTCCTTGCAACTGACACCACAGTGTACCCAAATATAAAACTGAATCACATAAGCTTCATTGAAATGCCTACACTCATGTGCAAAGATGGACTTAAACTTCAAATCAGGAGAACCCCCAAGATATGCAGTTGGAAAGCGGGTTTATTTATTCCTACACTTTTAAAATAGTTGTTTTTTTTTTATAAAATTATTTTAGCACCCTAAATATAACCTCCAAATTCATAGAGTATATGTCATTTTCCTTATTTAAGAACGTATAATGCGCTTCAAGTATAGTTCATTCTAAATGCCATCTAATACACACGGCGCTCTATACGTGGGATATAAAATGAATTGCAGATTAAATATGTTGATAAATGTTCTTAGGGAGCAGTCTGGAGCTGCCTTATGTTTCAGTCACTTATATCTTTAAAATGTGATTCTTACATTCAGTATGTTTAAACATTCAAATAGAGGAGATTTCAAGGATCTCCACTGAATATCCTGCTGTGTCCCATCAGGAGTAACACAAGAACAGCGTAAGAAGACGACAAGATTTAACTTTTGCAAAATTATAATGTTGCCCCTTGCAAAGAGCACATTTTTGGTTGGTAATTTTCCATCATGAATATGTATTTTTGATGTACAAATACTTGGAAAGCTCTTTTTTACAGCTGTCTTCACTTCTTTTGAATAAGACAAACTTTAGATGCATAATTTAGGATACTCATGCATGGAGAGATACTATTTTGTGCATTATAATCAGCGTAGGCCATGAACAAATAATGGAGATATGTGCCTTTTCCACCTTCTTTTAAATTATGTAGAGACCTTTTGTGACCAAAATAAAGGGAGGCTTTCTGAGAAGGGTTAAAGGTACTTTAGAATATATAACTACTAATGTTTAGCTAATTTGAATACCATTAAGATGGAGTCAGTTCAAATGAAAGAAAATTAAACCACATAGAGGAAGTGAATTCATCTCAAGTTTATAAAAAACAAACTTATATTTCATGTTGTTCTTTGATTCTAATTTCTCACTTAATCCCAGGTTGTTCAATTCTCTCACGATTTTTAAGTTTACCATCCTGGCCACAAAGAACCATGTTTCCAATAGCAGGATTTAGAAGTTTGAAGACTTTACTGCTTCAGGAATACTGCTAAAATTTTGTGATATTCAGTTTCTTGCACGTTTCTTCTGATGTTATCTTTTAAGTCACTTTTTATTTTTTTCAAGTATTGGTGATAGCTAATATATCTTAATTATACCTCTCTCTCCATGAACATATAATGCCTCATATATGACTAGCACCTTACAATTTATAAAGCATTTCCCCATGTGGTATTAAGCAGTGACATGTTACATACTGAATGGCTTTTTCCCCCCTCACAAAAATATACCTTATTACCAAAGCAGCCTGAGGAATTTATAAAAGATGTATGGCCTGATTTTCAGTTTATTTTACATTTTTAGGATACTGCTGCTGTAATATTTTATAACGCAGAATATAATTCAGGGGTTCATATTAATCAAGCAAGAAAAAAAATGATGAAATTTTACATATAGCAACTGTGACTCCTGGAGTCTTCCCAAGGAATTTTATGTAAAGAAGCCAAAGTACCCCTGAAAGAATGTGAGAAACTAATTTTCCATGATCACTGATACTGACATTAACTCGGCAGGATCATTAGAGACTTATTTTTGAAATTAGAAGAGCTGTGGTCTGTTCTTTTGTCTGGATGGTTTCCTTTAAGTCACATTTATTCTTCCTTATAGTCTGGCATTTTTAATTAGTTATGTTCCTCAAGATTTTGAGTGGGTCTGTAATAATAAAGACCCACTTTAAAAGATTTTTTATTAATTAACTTATTTTTTTAATTTGACAGAGAGAGAGAGAGAGAGAAAGAGGCAGAGGGAGAGAGGGAGAAGGCTTGGTGCCAAGCAGGGAGACTGATGTGGGGCTCGATCCCAGGACCCTGGGATCATGACCTGAGCCAAGAGCAGATACTTAACCAACTGAGCCACCCAGGCGCCCCTGAAGACCCTTTTAAAAGCAGAAACAAGTTAACACACATGGATGCCTACTCCACCCTATAGCTCACAATCAGGTTGGACCCAAAGTTAAAAGGACAAGAGGGCCCTAGTGAAAAAACGGTTGAGAAAGAGTCTGTCTCATAGTCTATACAGCATATGTTCAACCCACAGCCTCTCAAATTGTAACCGACATCTTCATCTCTCTCCAGACCGGAAAGGAGTGTTTTAGGTTATTGACTATGTTTGCCCATATTTTCAAATGTCTTCTCTATACTACCTTTTCTTCTCCTCTTACAGATTGAAGTTTCCTCCATTTTAATAATTTCCCCTCAATATTCTAGTCCTTACAATTTCATTCAGTATCTCCCCTTTAAATAGCCATCAACCTTTTTGAAACAGTAGTCAGTCTATTTTTCATGTTCTAACTCCATTCATTTCTCTACACACTGAATGTACATTCGGCTGCACCACTTTAAGGCAATACTTTTTGAAAAACTTACCAGTGACATGTCATATTCAAATTCTTACAATCACTTAAAAATTTCTAAACAATTTCACCTCAGAAGCGTTAGACTCCATTGACCTTTGTTCCTTAAAACTTTACCTTCTGAACCTTTTCTTTACATTCCCCTCGTGTTAGAATTTGTTGAACTTCTATTAGTATTGTTCTGTTTAGGATGACTTTTCCTTTATTCTTTGTTAAACAACTATTCAATTGAGAATCAAATCAAACTGAACTATATAAAGCCTTGTCTTCTTTCATGTTCCCATGAATTGCTGTAAAACACATACTGTGTCTGTGCCCACACTGTGGGCATAGACTCATTGCCCATTGTGCTTACTACATTAATAGCATGTATTATAATATAATTATATCTCCATTTCCTCTATTGATTATATATATCCTTGTTATTCTGCTGGGGACTAAGATCAGTCCCAATATATAGTAAGCATTAATGAATAGTTAATGGGCATGGCTGGTGATCTAGAAATTTTAATCTCCCTTCAATATCCTTTTCTACTCAGGTATACTCCTGGTTTTCTTTTCTTTTCTTTTCTTTTTTACTTTCTTTCCATCTTCCTTCCTTCCTTCCTTTCTTTCTTTTTCTTTCTTTCCTAGTTTTATCTTTAAACTCTAACAAAAGAAATTGTACTAAATTTTTTTGTCTGAGCTAAGGAGAGGCAGAAATTAGCACACATAACAGTTTCTACTTATTGAATTCTCACCACAAACCTGACAATAAAGCAATATTATCCTTATTTTTCAACTTAACAAAAAATGTGAAAGTCATGGACCTAAGGTTACATAGCAAGCAAGGGGCAAAGTACAGAGGAGAACTTAAATCTTTCTAAGTTGTGTACTGAAGTTATAATGGAGGAAATACAGAAAATAAGGTGGCTCTGAAGAGCTGGTCTTTTCAACTGATTGCTGAAGGAGGAAGAGCCTGCCATAAGAAGATAGGGAAAGAATATTCTGGAAAGAAAGGAGGACCAGTACAATGGCTGAAGTCATTGACATTGATTGGTTTAAGAACAAAGGTAGTGAAGGAAGGGTTGCATGGAGTATGATAACGTTAGAGTGGTAGGCAAGGCATACATCATTTGGACCTTAAAATCTACAGTAAAAAAATGTGCATTTTCCCCCTAATTGTCAGAGGAATACCTAAAAAGCTTGTAAGTGGAATAGTGATATGATCTGTTTTTCATTTTATAAAGTTCATTGTACTTGATGCATGGAGATTAGACTACAGACAATAGATATCAGAGATGGAGAATATAAAATAAAAAGATACATGAGAGTCATTTAGTTGCTTTTTGGAACATAGAGGTATGAGGAAGTCTTTTTATAGTACAATCTGTAACCTCTTTTTTATTTTTGAAGCAGGAGCATGTATTCCTATTAACAAAATAAAGAAAAAGAGAGGATTGAAGCAGGAAGAGTTGTTTCAAGTCTATCTGATTATACAGTTTCTTTCTTAAGTCTTACCAGGGACCTGAGTTATGTGAGAAGCATAGAGACCTGAGGTTGTCTCATATAAAAAATATCTACTGTATGGCTCTAAGAGATAAAGAGGCTTAAGGGTAACCCATAAATTTGACACTACCACTGTTGTGGTAAATAAGTGTATCTAGTAAATGTGGTAAATAAATGTATCTAGATTGTGTGCACATTTAAACAAATCACTTATATTTTCCTAATATAATTTCTTGTATATTAAATGGGAAGATTATGGGGTGAGAGAATGGCAAATGGGGGGGTTGTCGTTTCAGTGGTATAAAGGATAAGTTATGTAAGATTTATAAGATCTAGGTATTTGCTCTAAAATACAGTGCTTATAATTAACAACTCAGTATCATATACTTAACAATTTGTTAAAAGGGTCGATCTCCTGTTAACTGCTCTTACCACAAAAACATCAGACAAAAGGATGCAGGAGGAAGCTTTTGGAGATGATGAATGTGCTTGTTATCTTGATGGTAATGATACCTTCATGGGCACATGCATACTATAAACTAATCAAATTGTAACTAATCAAATTAAATATGTCCAAATTTTTGTGTATCAATTATGCTTCAGTAAAACACAAGTAAAATATGGGAAGCTTAATCCAAGATCTGCATTTTCAAATTATTCCTGGGACTCTCAAAGATTTTATTTATTTATTTGACAGAGATCACAAGTAGGCAGAGAGGCGGGCCTCAGCACCCTGAGATCATGACCTGAGCCGAAGGCAGAGGCTCAACCCACTGGGCCACCCAGGTGTCCCTATTCATGGGACTCTTAAGTGTTCTGTAGGAATGTAGGTATCTTCAAAAGAGATGAAGGATGACTCTAGAGGAAGGACCTCCGTATGTCCCTCTCCGCAATTAAATTGCTCCATTTTTTTTTTGTTTTATATGTCTACTTCATAATATTTCATTTAAATTAAGTTAATATTATTGAAAACCATTTCTAATTTATGAGGCTACTCTCAGATATATTATGCAGATCTATCATTGATTTTTCCCCTTCTTTTCATAGGTATTATTTATAGGTGTTCTTATTAATGCCATTGCTAAATAAGAAAATAAAATTTTCATTTTTTAAAAAAATTTCTAATACAACCTTGACTCCTGAGCATGGACAATTATTTCCAACTGTACATGTTTCTCTGGACTGCTCAGAAAGATCCCAAATTCAACATACTACAAATAAAATACTTGATTCTTCTTCATTTATTTCTTATTGCACAAACAAGAATGCCAGAAAAGATATCCTATATTTTTCATTGCAGCGCATGTCCCTTGGTCCTATATTCTTCCCCGTAAATATCTAGCATGTCTACTCTACTCAATTAGGCTACAGTTTCCTAAATAGCCTCCTCTAATTTCTTCCTCTTCCCCAACACACTTATCCAAACCTCAGGTCAAAACTATCTTCTTCTATGTAAATGTGACCATTTTTCTCCCTTTAAATGGCTTTCAATTTATCCAGGACATACTTCATAGCTTGGCATAGCTTCTAACACTACAAAAATTAATTAGTCACTATGTACCATTCATTCCTTTAATATTAAACTGGTATGTGGAGCAAGTTAGTCTGTGACACAATCAAACTAAAACTTCATTTTTGTCTCCCACCATTTTTCAAAAACATTTTTTTTTTCATGAAGTTTACGTTTCTCTACCTAAGCAAGAAAACTCTGGCAATCCTATGAATTTTCTGTCCTTTCTTAGGTAAAAGATAGTTCTTTGATCACTTAAGCCATAAAACACAGCCTCAGTTTAGAATTAAGGGGCACCAGACTTGGCAACAAATCTTCTGCTTGCCAGCTCAGGTCAGCCTCGGACTGGGGGGCTAGATGGTACTTTGGACCTGGAAGATGCTAGAACCTGTTTTTGCTGGAGGAACTTGATGAGTGATCCAGATGTCTTCAGCCGGGATGCTGGGGTGCTCACAAGTGGAGGTGGCACCACTCTACCCCTTTCTTCTGTGAGAATGGATATTCACCAGTTCTTCTTAATAAAATTTATTCATAAACCCTTCCCCTCTCTTCACTCTCAGCCTGCAAATGGCTTCAGAGGACGACCAGTGTTCAGAAATTTCCTTCAAAAATCTGCGTGTGGTGATTCAGCACCTCTATGTGCAGTTTTGCATTTTTCAGTTTTTGGAATCTTGTTGAAGTTTCAGTTATAGTTTGAATTATTTAATTTACTCCTTAATTTATTCATCTGTAAAGGAGGAATCTAATTGCCTTTGTGGACACTGAGCTTAAGAGGAGTTACATAAAGTTTTTTAAGTAGTAGAACACATAAATCACTAAGTCAGAAATGAATTGCAGGCACTGGACTCTGGGTCCATGACCTTAGGCACTGAACTACCACATCCTGGCCTCTATCTACTTTTTTTTTTTCTTTTAAGATTTTATTTATTTATTTGACAGACAAAGATCACAAGTAGGCAGAGTGGCAGAGGAGGAAGCAGGCTCCCTGCGAAGCAGAGACCCCGATATGGGGCTTGATCCCAGGACCCTGGGATCATGACCTGAGCCGAAGGCAGAGGATTTAACCCACTGAGCCACCCAGGTGCCTCTCCTCTATCTACTTTTTAAGCCGCTCTTCCATTTTCCGTGCATTCCAACATCACTGACCTTCTTTTCCTTTGCCAATCTTTCCTCACCTTTTACCTTCAGGCAGGCCATTTTCTCTAACAGAAAAGACCTCTCCTTTTCTTTCTTTGACAGTGACTCTCTACTGAACTCTTATGCAAAGCAGCGACTTTCTTGACCACATCAGAAGGCTGAAGCACTTCCTTCAACGTGCCTGGAAATAACAGTGTTATTATAGCATCTTTTTCTTATTTCTTATTCTAATAAACTGTTTATACTTTGTCTCTCCTGCTAGAACTCTGAGCCTAAGGCAGATAGATACTACATTCAATTCATTAAAACCTAAGGGAAATGTTTGCTGAATGAATAAATGATAGGCTCTATATAGGCTACCATTGGTGAGACGAAATAGTTGTTTTGGATTTGGGAGAGAAGAGTAAACCCTTGGAAATGATCTAGTCCCATAAACTCATTTAAGAGTCAAGGAAATTTAGAGCAGCTTTTAGGGAAAAGTTACTTATTGGAGGTACCCAATATTTTAATTTGAAACTCTCTTTCTCCACGTCTCAGGAGTTTTTGCAGTCCTTATTTGCACAAAACTTTCAGCAAGGTCATGTGGCACAATGCCAGCATGCAGAACCTTCACTTGCATCTTTCTAAGGCCTAGCAGATGTGACCAGGCTGTGCCAGGACCACCTGGGAGTCATTCCTCAGTGGCAAGACTTGTCTCACTTATGCAAGGGTTATAACTACAAGCCACAGCAGGTGCTTCGTTTACAGCATTCAAGGTCATTTACAAAGGCACTTTGCTAGGTTCTTAGATGCCAGGAAGCTCATATCGCAGTAACACTGTTAGCTTATACGGCTCACTCTCTTTGTTTTTATCAACTCTTTAAGTCAATGGTTTTCTGCTATCTATAACTTTTATTTTAAGTCCTTCTCAGAGATAAGGTATACATTATGAATAAGTGAATGAATGAACAAAAGCACGTTATTGGTTAAGGATAATTTAAAGGCAAAAATTAGTGAGAGAGGCAGAGAGATTTCTTACCTTCATGTTCAGCAAAGGCTGGCGCTAGATTAAACAATCTGGTTCCAGGGTATTTCTAATAAAGATTTATGAGGATTGGATTCATATCAAGAGTAGTTTTTGTTTTCTTTTTTTAAAAATCCATCTCCCTGCAGTAAAATACTCCTATTTTTGAAAAAGCTAGGTCAGTCTTAGTCAAGTTTTGCATACTTTTCAGGTTTTGTTTGTGATAATATTGAGATGCAACAAAAGCAGAGGTGATTTTCTTCATTTTTACCGCTCAAGGCAGGAAAAATAAATAAAATGGTCAACACACAAGGAATTTTTATGAAAAATTTTTGACCTGATGAGGTCACAGAAGTGATTATATCTTTTAAAAAAAATAGAAATAGGCTGACCTAAAAGGCATACCACATGTGTTTTAAAAGCAATGCCCGTGTTTTATGTATTGATATTTTTGAATAATAAACTTTCTATCCTTCTCCCAAAAAGGGAAAGTGTGGTTTGGTATATGAATGATGTAATATTACTTCCTGTCTTTGGGAGACCTTCCATCTTGTTAGTGCTGCTATCCCGTTTGACTATAACCCTGTAATCTTTAAAGAATGTTTTTGGTCATGGGCCCTCACCTTCGAGTGATTTCATCCAGATACAGTTTCCATAGGCTTTACTGGTTTAAACAGAAGAAAAGAGCAGACCATCTGAACAAAATAAAATGTCACCATTAAATTGGTTTTTGTAGCTTAAGGTACAGTGTAATGATATTTTCCCAGCAGCTGCTTTCAGTTGGATTTAAAGTTTAGAAAAAGCTTTGCCTCTGATACAAAATAATAAAGTACAGGTTGTGTTACTTCCTTCTTTTGTGTCCCAAAACATAAGGAAAGTCTTTGTGCTTTTACATGGTAACGGATGATCATTAAGAATTTCTTTCTTTCTTTCTTTTTTTTTTTTTTTTGTTTAACCTAAATAATTGCCCATATGTGCTAAATGGGGTATACGTGAATAGTGCCTTTGAAAAAAAGTAGAAGCATTCTTCCAATAAATATGACTGTAATTTGGGCCGATTTGATAACTTCTCACATAGAGTTGATTCCTTCTATAAAAATGTTTAATTATTTATGCAAAAAGAGGCATCTTCGTGATAAATCTGTTGTTACCACCAAGAGGTTAAGAGTTCTTTCACCTAATCATGATAATTAATTTTGTTTCCCAACCACGGTGATAGTTTGTTATATTCATGAAGATACAGAACTTAGAAAAATACAAACTTAAACATAACCTGAAATAATGGTTCTCTCTGCTATTAGTGTCTTTAAAAATTGTTAATGAAATAAAAGGAGTAAAAGTAACAAAAACATATTAAATATTCTAAGCAAAAACTAAAGTAGGAAAGCTTTTATTCTGAGATTAGCACAGTGAATAAACATTCACCAATTATTAAATTTACCACTAGATAACCTAATGAAGAATGGGAAGGAAAGAAACAAAAATCATTACAAGTTTCCTTGGGTACTTACTATACTTCATAAAGAGTTCATAAATCCTCTACTGTTTCCATAATCAGAAGTTTCAAGGTCAAAATTAAATAAGGAAAAGTGCTCTCCTTGCAAATAATGTCCTTAAAAAAACTCATTTTTATTTTTAAGTTGGCCAAATGTATGTTCCTATTTAAAAATACATTTTATTTTAGTTTAGAAGTAGGCAGTGTGACAAAGCATTTGAGAAGACACAAATGATCCTGTGGAAGTGGAATATTTTTTTATTTTAGTTGTGAAATATTGTTAAAAATAATTTTAAAAAATACTCTGGAAGGTGAGAACATGAGAAAATACAGTCTGAGCCTTGGTGGGTGAGTTTCACCATGCTGAGACCCAGCAGCTTAACTTAAGGACAAAGCATGATGCATTTGAGATGAAGACTCTGTCAGTTGATGTAAAAAACCTGAGGCTTATACATAAGTTAACAGCTAATACTTACTTATAGATGCTATATGGCAAGTTTATATACAGAAATCCCAGAACTCCTTCTTCAATTATCTTTTAATTTTTAACACTTCTTATTTAGTGTGAGCTCTAAAAGAGTACCACAGGAATAAAAGTAGGCTCAATCTTGGTCCCATGCACCCATTTGGCTGCCTGAGAGTTTGAATTCTTTCTCCTTCAAGACTGCACTTGACACCTTATCTCATAATTGGATTTTATATATAAAATTACTGGGGTCAGAGGGAAAATGGATTGATTCTCTACTGGCTAGCAAACAGTGAAGATGAAACAGTTGAGTGTAGAGAGAGGAAGAAAAAAAAAAAGAAAGATGGCTTTCCTTAACAGGCCTTCTAACAAACAAGTAGGAGGACTGAACTGGGGAATTATGATTTTTTTTTGAATTATGATATTTTAATCATGTATTCCAAAAAACTCTGAAGTTCATAACCAGCAATACACATGAAAGAAGCTGTTTTGTTGTGTGTGTGTGTGTGTGTTTTTTTAAGCCAGATAAACACTAGAATTCAATCATTTTCCCTGTCTTTTGGGATGTTTCTTTTTTATCCTGAATCATAAACTATTAATGTTTATGAGTGGCCTTGTAGGAGAACGGATATTCAACTGTGCTGTTTTCCCTCAACAGTATTTCTTTTTAGCGATCAGAGTGACTGCTCAACACAATACCATCCTAAAAGGCTAACATTTTTCAGACTCATCGCATTTATATCTCCCTTATTAAACAGATAGAGAAAGGTTTAAAAAGATGCAAGAAAATCCCTAAAGGAGGAAGTTTAGGTATTTTTTTTCAGTATCATGATTTTAATAAAAGGTTAGAAATGTTGCTTAATGTCAACATATCTCATTGTTCCATGACACAAAGGAAGAAATATATGTAGGAAGAATCAAAAGACCTTGAAATACTCAGTGATGTTAAAAAAGCCAAGCTTAGATTTGTAGGACAATAACTCCAGTCTTTTGAGGGATAAAAATAGAAATTGTGTTAGCAACCCATCCCAATGGCTTTCTATCCTCATGGGAGGGAGAAGGAACGAACGCGTTATGAAATCTAGACCTGGAATTGCCAAGGCGCAACAAAACCCCCAATTCCCCCAGCCGCAAAAAGACCGTCTCAACCATCCATACTTCTAGGCATGTTTCCCCCCCCCCCCGGTTTCTAGGGAAACATGCTTTTATACCTAGGGCTGACTTGGGAAATCCTTTTTTAGACTCCAGTAAAAATTCGCCTCTTATAATTGTGAACAACACCTAGGAATAGTGGCCCTCCAAATCACCTGACTCTCAGATTTTTTCCTCCCTTAGTAGCTTAGGTGAATGCTCAGGATTATTATTAACTGCACTGACTTGACACTGATTGCTAACTAAATTTAATAGAGTTTTAAGAGACTAACTCAATGAACGGTAGTAGATAGCTCTGGGGATTACTTAACCTCAAAATGAGTGCCCGGTCTAATAAAATATTAATATATATGGCTGTAATAGAAGGGAAAGCAGATATGAATATATACGTGTGCTTATATGTCCATATAAGTAAAATCAAGAGAAATAGCAAAATATTTTTTCAAGAATTGAGGGAAACCTGGCTTAAAGTCACAGCCTACAAAGAAAGATACGAGTTGCCCTGTCCCATTCTCCCACTCCAACATGTTTCAGGAATTACAGAAATGTTGGAGAAGGCTTTGGACTGTGAAGGAATATGGATTTGAGGTGTGGAGGAGGTAAAGTAAACATTTAGACCTTATGAGAGTTTACTCAACAGCTTAATTATTCAAGAATTAGTGCTTTGCAGTTTTACTGGTCAGGAAACTGCTGATATTTATCCCAACTTTTAATCCATATCTTTTTTTCCCCATCAAACTCTCGAGACTTTTTCAGATAAAACATGCCCCCCAAACCCACTGATACCACCTAAGACACCCAGGGGTTCAGATTATAAAATACTTTTAAACTTAAGAGATAAATAAAATCTTCTTTTAAAAACAAATTCATATACCAGACAAATCATATGATATGGTAAGAGGTAAACTCAGTCAGAATGCAGTGTTCTGCTCTTAAACTTTCACCATGACACACTTTACTATACTATTTCAGAGGAAGACAGGCCCACAAAACCAAGGCTACATATCAAATCATACCAGTAGGTCTTAACAACAGAGAAGGGAAAATCTAAAACATAGTGAAATTTTGACACTCAAGAAGGAAAATGATACTCTCGCTGCAAAATAGGAAATGAAATAATTAATTAACAACAGCTTTAATATTGGCACGAGTTTAGAGTGCTCTAGTGACCATTGGTAGCATTTTCAATAATGGCGAGAGGCAGTAACAAGTGTACCTGGTGTTACAAAATTGACTTTAGACGGGTCTGGGTCTGAATCACAGCTCCTCCCCAACTCTAGATATGAACCTCAACAACTCCATCTCTTTGAGTCATTATTTATGCTTTCCTCATAGAGGTATGTTTAGGTTTAATGGGAAAAAAAGAAACCACACGTGCATGTACACACACAACACACACACGCACGCGTGCGCACACATGCACACAGATGTACATAGTTAGGCAAAATATCTGATACCTAAGTACTTAGTAGTTTCCTTCCTCTTATTCCCTCTGAAGTTTTTCACATTAATCTTTGTGTTTAATCACATTATTATCTTCTATAATTTTAACTTAAAAATGAATATGATTATAAGAATAAAAGGAGTGGGAAAGATTAAAATGCCATCCATGGATACATCTTATTCTGTATTTAAGTCAAATGTAATACATGTTTTAATTACCATGAGAATGGTTAAATAAAAATACCTTATCATTCAGACAGTTCAGAAACTAAGAAGACAATTTCCAATGAGAAAGAAGAATCCCCAAACTGTAAGAATTATCTGAAGCATTGGTCTAAAGTGGAAACTTAATACGTCAAAAGAAAAAATTAAACTCACAAATATAATGAATAACACCACACTGAGGCAGGAATGAATTCTAGTTCTATTTCCATACCTTTAGTGCAGGATAGCCCAGATATCGGAGACACACGTGGGTCCAGATCTTGGAGATCTGGATGAATTCGAAACTCTACATGGCTGTGTATGTTCCATCGTGACAACAACGAGGGCTCTGTCTCAACAGCTAGATAGAAGTGGGAGAATCCTAACTCCTTCACTTTCCTATCTCTTGGCCTTGGGGGGAAAAAAAAAGACAGTTTCTTTCTGATTTCTCTGCCTCTAATATTAAAAATACTATCATAAGTGACTATAAATGAACCAAACCTGAAATTTCCTTGCTAGAGGAAACAGACTTCCAATATTTTAAATGAAAAGGAAAAAAAAAAAAAAGAAAAAGAAAAACGGATGAGAGACGTAATTGTATATAAGCCAAAAATAGCATCACATAGAAACTTCACCTAGAACAGGACCTTCCTGTGTGGTGAAGGTGGTCTTTGAGACAAGTGATCCCAAAGCTTGTGCCTCTCAAAAAGGCAGGTTGTTCCCCAGTGAAAGAACTACAGGAACCACAGGTGAGAAATGCTGCTCCCTATTTATATTGTATAGAATTCCAGGGGAGTGGGTTTTCTCATCCAATGGTTATGCCCAGGACTGCTCTCTCTCTCTCTCTCTCTCTTTTTTTTTTTTTTTTCAGAGAAACATTTTGAGATTAGTACAACTATTCCTCCTTGTACGAGCTTTAACTCTTGACATTTTGTCCTATAGTTTGGTGTAATAAGGAATAGGACTTTTCTTCCCCGTCTTAGGAGGGTAAGAGCTGGTGCATCCAGAACCCAAAGGAGAGGAGAACTGAACTATTACTCTTTGGCATTTATATAGTGTATTTCCTCTGAAGAGTGTGAAGCACATCATAAAATGTTAATTAATAGTCAGTATTTTTCAGTGCATCCCTAGAGAGGGGAAATGCAGGTGAGGATACTCACACCCTCACATCTACCCTGGGAAAAAAAGAAGCTTCATCCAGAGTAAAAATTGAGAGAAAATATAAAGGGCCAGTGGGAATGAATGTTTATATTTGGTCTGAAAAACTGCCCCTCTAGTTAAGGGACAGGAGAGCTCTGGACAGAAGACAGAAGTTGTAAAAAGTGAAGAGGAACTGGAGAGAAGAGAAAATCTTTAAAGGTACAAGAAAAGAGAAGGAAACAGAGAGGATGAGGAAGAACGGTGAAACATCTGTGACATCATTTTTCTTCCAAAAGGCCTCAGATGGGCTACAGGCGCCAGAGTTCTCACCCCCGCCCCCAGGAGTGCTGGGTCCCAGGAGTGCTTCGGCTGCGGCGGGAGGGGCAGGAACAGCCCCCTCACATTCCCCAGTGAAACTGTATTTTACTAGACACACTCAACCTGAAATGTCCTTGCAATAATGAAATGCTAGAGAGGCAGACTCTGGTTTTGTAGTTGGCTTTTGTTTTGTTTTGTTTTTTAAATGTCTGCTTACCTATTTGTTTGTTCATCTGGTGTGACAGTGTGTGCAAATGTGATGAGTGGTTAGCTGTTTCTTGTGTTGGTGTTGGGGTAGTCGTGGTGTGCTGACTTGCTGTGTTAGAGTTAAAAAACACATATGAAATAGATATCATTTTTCTTAAATTCCTTTCTACTTAATGTTTGGGGGAAAAAAAGTGAGAAACTGCAGTCATACAGATGTTGGAGCTCACTTTGTTGGGTTGGGTTGGACGCTCTGACCTAACTCTTTTATAAAATAAGATTGAAATGAATTTTAAGGACAGTCTTTAAGAAAAAAATTCACATAATATGCAACCTGGTGCTTTTGTTGGGAAATAGGAGGCATCTTTATTTTCTTTATTTTTTCTCTAATCTTCTCTAAGTAATTAGTGCTCAGCAAATATTTTGCTAACTGACAGGTGATGTACATGTAATTTACTGACAAAACTCCTACTTAATCTATGACACCCATTCCTGCTCTCATTTGAAATGATACTCATGGTAGCAATTTTTGATTCCCACAAAACTTTATTTCTTTAGAACCCAGGGATAAGGGGAAGAGAGTTAGTTTAAAACCTTTTAGGGGTGCCTGGGTGGCTCAGTGGGTTAAGCCTCTGCCTTTGGCTCAGGTCATGAGTTCAGGGTCCTGGGATCAAGCCCTGCATCGGGCTCTCTGCTCAGTAGGGAGCCTGCTTCCCACCACCCCCCTGCCTGCCTCTCTGCCTACTTGTGATCTCTCTCTCTGTCAAATAAATAAATAAAATCTTTAAAAAAATAAAATAAAAACCTTTTAAATATGTCTCAGCCATCCAAATACCGAGCCAACAGCCAGGTAGGGGTCTGCAAAATAATGCAGTAGAGTAGCAGAGTTTGAAGTCAGTTTTATAAAATTAGACTGACAGCACTTAATTTGATGAGTTAAATAATTTTATTCAACAAATAACATGAATGTCTAATATATTCTACGCATTCAAGTGACCAAGTGAAAAGAGAAAAATACTGAACAAATATAAAAATTCCCTTTAACCAATATTGAGTAAATTGTTTTGCTATGTAAGTATTTAATAAAGTAAATTACAAGAATCTTGTGTTTTTCATGTATCAACATTCAAACTGGTAAATAACCAAAAAACTGATACAGTAAAAATGGAAAAAACATTAGAAATGAATTTTATGTAGTCCAAACTCTTTAAATTGCCTCAAGAATCTAAGACACAAACTTGTACAATATCAATATGGTTTAATTTGCTCTTGATTATGTTATCATTAAGTAAGCATCTCTTGTAAGTTAAAGACATGGCAACAATTACTAATTATTCCTAGCCAAGTTCTGTAAAAAAAAAATAAGACAATATTTTAATCAGCTTTCCATTACCTGGTTTCTATAATAGCACGTAACAGTCATATATATAGGGGGAAAAACCCAAACAAACAAAGAAACAAACAAAAAACTTGCCTTATTTCTAGTTGTTCCTTTGCAAGTAAAAAGCATAATAGAAGAGTATCTGCCATATGTTTTTAAAAGAAAATAATAAATCGAAATACATCCTTTTTATGTTTACATCACTGTTTCACTAACAGCAATGACCTAAAGTATTTTTGATGTAACATAGTTCCTTAAGCAACATTACTCAAATGAATAAATGTATGTATTGCAGAAGACATTCTACAAAGATGAATGACAGAAATTTATTTCCATTTATTTGCTCAAATTCTGAGTTAAGTCTACCTTTATTTTTCCTCCCCTTGTGTGAAAAGAATGTCAGTGTATATGGTCATGTTTAAACTATTTATCTGTATATATAGTGATGTGAGGATATGGGATCACTAAATAAAAAGTGAAACAGTTAGTTAGTATGGTCTTAGTATCCTGGTACCTTCAAGAGCATCCTTGGGGCCACGAATGAAGGAATGACAGAAGTGCTTAGAGAGTCAACTAAGCATATGGAGAGTAATTGCTGTGAAAACTATTGACTAATTCTCCAAACAAAAGCTCAGTATTGGATTTGATGCCTTTGTGGAGCTTGTTCTGCCCGAACTCTCTTTTGTCAAGTCTCCCTCTCATTATCACCTTTTTCCTCAGTCAGGTAACTGAAAATTTCAAGGGAACAGCTAACCAGCCAGCGTTGAGGTAACATCTTTCTGGAGTTGAAGTCATCATGTTACACTGGTTTGTTTTTCCACCGAGATTTCACATTTGTTAAAATATACCTTGAAATGCAGTTGTAAAGGAGACCCTCCCCTGCCCTCAGTTGCTCACACCTTCTAGTGTCAGTTCCTTCTGGGATTTGGAACAAAACGGAGCACTTTGGCAAATCTAAAAATAATCAGTCCGTTAGTATCAAGTTGCTTTCCTGAACACAGAAAGGTGCTCCTTCTGCCTCCCCAACGCCAGCCATCTTCCCACATTCTTTTTCACCTCACCCTAAAAAGTATTATGTTTAAAATACAATGGGAACTTCATTGACTTACTGCTTTCCCCCAAAGACTGAGGTTGTAAAACATAATTGTATATAAACTTACACACAAAACATTTTGCAACTTTGTAACATCATTTTATTGCAACTCTAGGTTGTGAATGCAGATCTTGGTAAAAAAAAAAAAGACTAGAAGATAAAACACACACAAGAAATTGGAATGCATTAACTAACAGTTGACATTTTGTATCTTTCCATTAATATTAATTGCTATATAGTTCTGGTGAAACCCCCAAATAGAAAATATAGATTTTGTAGACTACAAAGGATTATGAAACTAAGTGTTATTATTTAAATAAAACGGGTTATGTCTATGGATGAGAATACTTAAAGAGTAAGTCTAAAGTGTTGTGTTTAAAGAGGACATTTCTTTTATCCTTCTCTTTGTGATTTTCCAACATTGGACAGAAAATACTTCAGGAAGTCACTGTTCTTAAAAGTAAGCTGTTCTTCCTGCATGTCTGGAGTTAATATTAAATATGACTAGTAGCAGCTAAGAAAAGCTTATTTATTTTTCATATATTTACAGGTTTAATTAGAAAGTGTTATGTGATAGACTCGTGATTATCAACCTTGTAAGTTGTACTTTAAAAAAGTATTGTTCAGTTTTTTCCTTACCAAATATATCCTAACATGCTCTTCAAAATAATTTTTCCAATTTTGCATCTTCCTTTGAACACCTGGAAAATTAATTAGTATCTACCTAAAGAAATAGAATCAAATGTTCCCTTCCAAAATACATTTTTTTATAGCCACTCACAGAACAATAAAAACATTCCACTAAGATTCTTTCTCATGGTGAAGAATGCATTCCTAGGGTCTGCTTTGGGGGACTGTAAGGGGAGAAACCTGGGGTGTTTCAAGGTTAATGGACAGTGATTAAGGTTAATGGCTCAGTGCTTAAGGTTAAGTGCTATATTTACATAGCTGCCAATTCTCTTAAAAAAAAAAAGTGTTCATGTCTATCAATCAGCTCCAGCTAATAGCCAATTAAATAGCAAATAGGGCATAGAGGCAGAAGTTAAAGACCCCTGAATCTGCATATACAGGTGGGATTGTCAATTCTCAATCAAGTATTTATTGAACATCTACTTTGTTACAGCTGTGTTGCACACAGACAGTGGAAGTCCTGGTCTCTGTGTCCAAGAACCTTAGCCTCTAGCAGGGAAAAGAGCCCCAGGACAGGCAACTATCAAATAAATGACACAGGTAATACAGGTTACAGAATTCAGAGCAGGAAAAGATTCTGCCTCACTCAAGATTTCATAGACTAGGGAAGGATATTTAAATGACGCCATAAAATTAATGGTTTTCAAACAGCTATATTTCATTCTTTAAAAAAGTGTACAACCTCAAGCAGTGTGAACCCATGCCAATGACACTGTGTGCTATCCATAATGTTCTGCTGTAGTTTAAACACTAAAACTACACCCACGGTTTATCAATCATACTGCGAAGTTCAAGGGTTAGGAATATTCAATTGTTCTTCTTTTTCACATGTAAAATCTCAAGGTCAGTTTAAAACAAGGACAATGATAACAACAAAAACAGCTAGAGCAAAATGACATTAGCACACTAACTTTGAATTCAGTGTAAACTTACTTAGATTAGGCAAGTCAGGAAAGTTTAGGCTAGTGTCAGGGTCTGAGGTATCCGGCAGTTATCCAAGGCAAACGGCATCACTAACCCCCAATGACAACATGATTAATTATATAAATGAAATTTACTAAAATAAGATTAATGTTCATCTCGGCAGCAGCCACTGGGAACAATACTTCATACATGGAGCGGCTTCACTTTGCCTCAATTAGCAACATTCAGGCAGGGCTTTTTGTATTTCTGTTTTTCCTTTTTTCACTCCCTCTGAATTTCCGACTGATTTCAGAAGGAAGGTATGCTAGGGATGGAAGATGTGGGAGTTAGGGGCTAAGGAGGAACACCTGGAATGGTACAGAAGGTGAAAAATGGACTTGTAACAAATAATCATTAAAAGTAAATTTCAAAACTTCTCTTAAAGATTATTTTCATTCAGTAAGGTTCTTCCAGTGGCTGGTTTCAAAATGTTTCATGCACGAGAATAAAACAGGCAAAAGTGACTGGACAGCAGAAATTGACACTGAGTTGTAATAGATCCTCATCTCCTGACTGAGACTGGTGGCCAGGGAGCAGCTTCCTGGGGCAGAGCTAGCCACAGACAGATCTCAGCTCGGAGGTGGAAAGGAAGCAAGCTCAGCCCTTGGCCTGAAACTCAACTCTTTAATTTTTTTTTTTTTTTTGGAAGCTTATGACATTAGAAATACCTTTTGAATCAAAAGATTGCCCTTATTAAAATATAAACACCCCCCAAAGGGTTAAACTTTAATAATTAAAAGATAGCCATCAAACTGTATTTTTCAACATGCTGTGTCTTTGCTGAATTGGCTTCCTGTCCAGGAGCTAGCAGTAATTACTACACCCAAAGAATGAGTGTTTTGATTTAGGAATTACTGGGGAAGAGGGTGACAACGCCAAAGAATAAAGACTATTTAAGAGCATGGAGCTTTCTGAACTGACAACACTGCCGCTGTTGGCAGAAATTCAAGTTTGGGGGTAATCGGAAGTCAGGATGATGACTAGGAGCATGAGGATGACTCAACTGCTGAGAGAAGGAAAGAGAAATGGCTCCCTGAATTGAAAAAGTTGTGAAGAGAATGGAAGAGTGTCAAAGATAAAGTTCGTAACACTCAAAATTTGCTAAAGGTCAGTCCTGTTCTCCGCATTTCCTAGTTCTTCAGGCTTCTAAGTAGAGAAAGGTGTGCCCTTTCACTGTGGGGTTCAGTCAATGAAAACATGCTAGGAGTCAGTCTAAATCCAAAGTGATCCACTGGTCTTTCAAAAACTCATTACCTCTACCTTCTTTTGCATATGTCTTAATGATTAATGACTTTTGCAGCACAGGGTGGGATCAAATATAAACCATATACAAGATCTTATCACTTTGACACATCTTTGTTAAAAGAAATAAATTTTTAAAAATGCTTTAAGTGCATTGTTCATCCAAATTAAGAGAGCCAGCTCCAGGTGATGTTAAAACTCATTATCTATTAAATAAGAAATGCTGTGTATAACAGCAACAAAAAAAATCTAATAGAAACTTCACATATCTCTGGCAAATTTTCCAAAGATTCATAGCTCTAATTTCAAGACAGAATATGAAATAATTGAAATATGTTTTTCTATTTCTTTAAGTAATACCATTCTTAATATGGTTTCATATTTTTTCTATTATTACACATAATTTAAGATAAATTAAGTTCACTATTTTCAGCTAATTACATTGCACCATCTCCATTTCATTATGGTGTCTATAGTTTGACAGAATAAAAAATTATCTAGAATAGAAAAAAGGCAAATTATTATCTATTTAAATTGCAAGAAATGCTTTTTAATTCTTTAATTCAGGATAAGCACTTAACAGAAGCCAGCAAAATTAACTAAAAGAATCAATGTCCTCATTTTTCAATATTCAAATAACTTGAGGATATTTAATTACTCAAGAGTTTATTAATTCAGTCAAGATTGACTTTTAGTCATTTAAATGTATCATAAAAAATAAAATTCTTTAAAATATTAGCACACACCTTTATAGGAATGATACATCACCGTTTTCTTACCCAAAGTTTATTTTAAATTCTGTTTTGGGTACTGCTGTTCATTAATATTACCACAAATGAAATAATATGCATATCCATATTTTAAATTAGAAATAAAAGAAACTATATACATTATCTATTTAAAAGTTCTCAGGTAAAAATATTGAGGCAATGTTAATAAATGACCTATCCATGGTCATACAACTAATTTTGACCTTATGCAAGTACAATCTTCGACATTTTAGTCTATACGTTATAAGACTATGTATATAAATGCACGTATATTGTATGATTATTGTATAGCTGATACCTATTCCTAGACAGTAAACTAGTAGATTCGACATGAATTGCATATAGTTTGATAGTGTTCACCTATTTAAATATCACTATTATAAATCCTTAGCAATGCTTTTCAAAAATCCAGTAGTTAGAATTGGCAACCACAACAGTAAATGCACTCAAAATGCTTCTAACCAGCCCTTAGAACTTTCTGAAAAAATAGCTCAAGTCAATCCTTAAACTTGGGTGGTCACAGTTGTAGGAACTCCCAAAGTATCATCTGCCCAAGACACTGCTTCCCTCCAGAAAAGCCAGAGTTCCTGCCACATTCACTTTCTTCCCCAAAGACATGCTGACATATAACATTATTGCTGTAGCCACATCTGATATCCCATGGATGGGTCTTATTAGCCTGTTACCATGTCAAAGGTGGTCTTCCGGAACCAGTATCCTGAGCTTTGGAAGCAATTCCAGGCTTATCTTATGGGAAGTCTTATTCATTTAAGCAGTTAACATAATTGATTCTGAGCTTTAGTCCTAGAAAACACAGTCTTAACCTTCCTTAGTCTAATTTCATATAAAGGATACAAAATTCCCTGGGGAATTTTAATTAATGGATCTAGATCTTTTTCAGCCCTTCAGAATGTTGATCTGTAGGTATATATATTTTATAAAGCTCACAGAGGGGCAGATTTGCTTAAAACGCCAAAGCAACAAATGACAGCAGCTCTCTGGGCAATAAGTACAACTACATGCAAGTACAGTCCAATTTTGTAGACAGAATGGAAACACGGCACGCCAGCCCTCCAAATGAATCTACTCAAACTTTATGTTAACTGCCTGTGGATAGAGAACTACAACACACTGCTCCTTTGTCATGACAGTTTGATCTTTCTTTCTTTTTTTTTTTTTAAGTTTTTATCTATTTATTTGACAGACAGAGATCACAAGTAGGCAGAGAGGCGGGCAGAGAGAGGAAGAAGCAGGCTCCATGCCGAGCAGAGAGCCCAATGAGGGGCTCGATCCCAGGACCCTGAGATCATGACCTGAGCCAAAGGCAGAGGCTTTAACCCACTGAGCCACCCAGGCACCCCCAATATACATCATTTTCTACATGATAAAATCATCTATAACATTTGTATTCTCCTAAAGGTACCAAAGTAAAATGCCTTCTTGAAAGATGTGGCATCGATATCATACTCCTTTCTTATATTTTCTTGAATCAAAATATGATGGCAATACCAAGATGATTATCAGGTATGACTCTTACTATATATACGGTGTATATGTGCATCTCTGAGGTTCATAATGTATTGAAATAGTTTGAGTCTCTAAATTCCAGACCAATGGACTGGAACTGTAATAAAAAACAGTTTCTCAAAACACAGGACCATAGGGGAAGACAGGAAAAGATAAAATCAGAAGGGAGACAAAATGTAGGAGACTCTTATTCATAGGAAACAAACTGAGGGTTGCAGGATGGGAGGGAGGATGGAATAACTGGGTGATGGGTATCAAGGAGGGCATGTGATATAATGATCCCTGGGTGTTATACAGACTGATGAATCACTGACCTCTACCTCTGAAACCAATAATACATTGTACGTTAATTAAATTAAAAAAAAAAGTTTCTGTCCCAACCTATACTGTATATTGAGCATCTTGGCATGTTTGTGCACATTTGCTGCTTTCAAATATCGTATTGAATATATCACTTGAAAATATTTTTTAGTTTAATGTTATTCATAAAATTGAGAAAGTAAAACACACTGCTCGCCTATCAAATGGAAATGACAAATCTCTTTTGCCTATCAATATGGAGATTAAATAAGATCATGTAACCTCAGGACATATAGTAGTTACTTCACGTTTCTTCTGTATATTCACGCACATACATTTGATTTTGTATTTTAAAGGAAATGAAAAGGCTTGAACATAAGCTACTCTTGCTCAAATTTTCATCTTGCATAAATTAAATATTTGGTCACAAAGTTGATCATGTTAAAACATGCTTCTAATATTATTTTAGAAGTGAAATAAATGAGAGTACATTATGAAAATGAGTTAATAATTGTCAAAAGAGGACTGAACCTCAGTGTTTTACCTCGTGTTCAGTCCTCTACTTATGGAGAATTTTAGATTTATAATTCAGTCAAATATAAGCATAAATGCTAACAGGTATGTGCATAACTGATAGCATATGGTTTCTCTAGGGAAAATAAATTCTAGAGTAAATGAGAATACAATTATGAGGAAAATGATTATGTAGCATGTGGAATTCATGCTTATCAGCACATGTGGCCAAAAACAAGGTCAAGGGGTGCCTGGGTGGCTCAGAGGGTTAAGCTTCTGCCTTCAGCTCAGGTCATGGTCTCAGGGTCCTCGGATCAAGCCCTGCATCGGGCTCTCTGTTCAGCTCTGCTCTCCTGCCTCTCTGCCTGCTTGTGATCTCTCTCTCTGTGTCAAATAAATAAATAAATAAATAAATAAATAAATAAAATCTTAAAAAAAAAAAAAAAAGAGGTCAAAACCTCAAACTTTTAATGCAAGTACAAATAGAACACTGCTCGTCCTTCTCTGCTTTTCATCCAAATTTGAATGTGCTAATATTAAGGAATAAAACAAAATGAAGTTGACTGCTAATTAGGTGCCTCTCTGAAACCTTGAATTTGTGGTACCTGCAACTTTAACTCTGAACACACAGCAATGATAAAGTGTACTTCACTACAAAATTAAAAATTTATATAGTGCTCAAAATACACTGTAGAGGGGCGCCTGGGTGGCTCAGTGGGTTAAAGCCTCTGCCTTCGGCTCAGGTTGTGATCCTAGGGTCCTGGGATCGAGCCCCACATCGGGCTCTCTGCTCAGCGGGGAGCCTGCTTCCTCCTCTCTCTGCCTGCCTCTCTGCCTACTTGTGATCTCTGTCTGTCAAATAAATAAATAAAATCTTTAAAAAAAAATACACTGCAGATGTCAATAAGCCTAAAATGAAGAGAATAGTTAATATTAAACAAGGATAGAAAAGAGCTTTTGGATATTGGTTGTAGAAATATACCCAAGGTAGCTAGAAATCTGATTTGTGTAGGGAACCTGGGACCGAGAGCCCTCCATACAAAGGAAGGACCATGAGTTGAGTTGTGGTTAACTGCTGGTTTGGGCTTCCGGGTGTATGAAACTGTGGAAGTTCTGACCACCAGAAATGAATGGAACTGTCCATCAGCACAATAGCTAAGCCTACAGTGTTCTCAATATTTCCCTGGAACATGAGCCAGTAGTAAGGAAGACGGTACGAGCCAACATCAGAATTAACATTAGACTGCGGCCCTGGTGGAAGGCTTGGAACGAATCAGGTGAAAAAGGGAGGGGGAGGGGATGTGGAGACTCTCCCACTGAAGATGAACCTACAAATGAAAATGAAGTATTTTCTGGATAATTCAAAAAGGATTTATGAGGATAAGATTAACTTCAAGAAGCTAGCCTGTTGATCTCTTTGAGTAATGGTAGTGATAGAGGAAGTCTTTCACCAAAGTTTTTTAAGTAATCATCAATCCTCAAGGTAGTTAGAGCTTTCAGATCCTGTCACTATAGATTAACTCTTGCAGGATCTTGAGATTAGTTTGAAAAAATTACTTGTTTTCTTCTCTGTCTTCTTTGGTATAAAACAGTCTCTGGTTTTATAAATGCCAACCACATTTAAATATCTTCATTAGGTATCTTTTATCAACACTAAAGGTTATATGAGAATTAAAGTAACATTTACATTTATCCACTTTAAAGAAAGTGGGTTGGGTTGCTGAAAATTTGAAGTAATTTCCACGTGTTCATTACATTTGCCATGCATAAACCTGCTTATTTGTATAAAAGCAACTCGATGTCTTGGCTTAACAATGATGATATGCTTTTAGAAATTAAAAAAAAAAAAAAAAAAAACTCCCTTTAAGCTGAATATTCTGTCTTTGTCTAGGATAGGATTCACAAGCCCATCATGATAAAAGTTCAATTAGGAATTCGAAGGGGTTTTTTTATCATAAATATTTTGTTTTTGACTTCTCTACAAAGAACATTCTCAATTATATGGATAAATGCCTGTCTTGGGGAGAAAGTGTTCTGGCAGACATACCACAGATTACAATTTCTAGGAAAATCTGTATTTGAAATGCAATATTTCAAGTAGGTGTTTTCCAGGCTATGCCTACAAGACAAAAATATCCATAGACAAAGGGAAAATTCAATTAGCATTCTATTTAAAAAATCCAGATGGTCCTATGAATAACTGAGGTCTGAAAATCTTTCAGAGTGAATAACTGACAGCTCATTTTCTTCACTGCCTTAGTGGTGGGAATGTGTGGAGGTGACGCTCATTAAGAAGCCATCGCAATTATAGTCACCCCTGTTAACTTCAACACTGGGTTGGTTAGAAATACCCTCAGATGACAAACTCTTCTTAGAGACTTAATAGGAATGGAGAATTAGCCACTGAGCGAGGGTAGAAGGACCAGTTCTCCAAATGTCTGCAATATAACTGTAACTCCTTCTGTACCAGTAGTAAAACTTCTGAAAAGTAGTAGGGGCTCTATATACTGAATGATGATATAACTTGAAGTGTGCTCATAGTCATTGGCGTTTAACTATTTATGCTTTGTTTGACTGGGTGTTCTATCTATTTCTACTTATGAATCTCTTTCAGAATTCAAGTAGTTCTGATAAGGTGACAGAAATAAAGTCAACTTTGCACTGATAGTGAAGTCAACTGTTAGGGAAGCAGTACTTCCAGTGTTTGGAAGATTTATCTGTTTTTAGGCCAAGTTAATTTGAATCCAAGTTTCAATACTTATTAACTATGCAACACTGGTCAAGTTCCTCAACCACACTGTTTGTACATTTATAAATGGGACTAGAAACAGTACCTACTTCACTGGGCTCTGAGGACTAAATAAATCATGGGTACAAAACGCTCAGGGCAGTTTGGTTCCTTGCAAGAGCCCAACTAATGTTACTCATTAGCACCCTACCTGGAAGTAGTTTGCTTCCAATTCAGAGCAAAAATGGAACCCTGAATAGAAGAGTACCTGGAAAACATAGCTGTTGGGTGCTGACAAGGAGAGAGCACCTCTGGGATACACTGTGCCCACTGTGCAGTTGACTACACTGTTTCTTCCTTGAGTGGCCATTCAAATCCAACTGTATGTGTACCCATACTTGCTAACTTGACATATAACATAGTTTCTTTGTTATAAGTGAAAAGAGTTATTAAATCCTATAAATGTTGATTCAAGTTTAAAAATTATAAATTATTTAAGAGAGAGTATCCCTTAAAATAAGTCAATATAATGCTGTGATTTCTAAAAGAACTTCCTTCAAGCACATGAGAATTTGCATGGATAAATACAGCACATATATTTTACATTTAGTTACATTATTTGTGTTAATCACTCCTATTGCAATCTTATTTGAAAACATATATATATATATATATATATATAGATAGATAGATAAAGCCACAGAGACATAGGACACTTAGATGAATGAAAAGACAAAAGAATTTATTTAAGGACCATGTAATTTGTAAGTTGCTGAAATTTCAACATGATATTTATTAGCAAAATATAATTCCAGTTGAAAAGCATTTTTTTTTAAGTTTTAAGTTGGACTTAACCTTAATGCTTCCAGCATAAGTTTTAACTGGGATGTTTATAATAAAACAACTACTATTTTATAATTATAGATGACTAAATTCCTTCTTTGAGGATATCACTAGATATAATTACTGTCTTTATCTCCACTTAGCAATATAACCTTAAATGAAATTCACCATTAGTGAAAAATCATTATTTGCATGAGTTACTTGTGTATATTTACTTGCTGGCATATAGCTACCATTTAAGCATAATAAATCTTATACAAAATATCAAACCCTTCCTCTGTCACTCCATCTCTACCCCCACAGTGACTCTTAAAGTTTATTAAGTTAACTGAAATTTAAGCAAAGGCTACATTTATTCTAACCATTTGGATAAAGTGTAATACTCTCATTCATCATCCTGTGCCCTTAATAATTGGCTTGAATGATTTTTTTAACTCATTTTTTTACTGAACCAAATATACTAACCAATATGCTATCATCACATAAAATTAACCACGAAGTATTTAAAAAGTACAGCATAGCACCACTTGATTTTTATTATATTTTAAAAGGCAAGTGAAGTAAATCAAGAAGAAACAAATCTAATGGCAGTGCTGAAGTGAAGTCCAGCCTTTGAAAAAGACTTCCTATTAATCACAGACCTGACCTTTTCATTAAGGGGCACTTGCTGGAGTCATTGACAGGGTTACAGCATTCATATGTGTGAACTGTACTCCGTGGTATTCATGTACTGGGGAAGGCATAGTGAAATTAGATTCTCTCCCTGTAGGGGGTAGACATTGACCGCTATTCAATGCCAACAATTGTCGGTTAAAGTATTTCATGAAGAATGACTTTTAAACTGCATTTACTCCACCATCAGTAATGTCAAATGCAATTCTTAAAGAAATATATTTAACCAGCGGTAATTAATTAAACCTCTCATAGCAGCAACTTTATCCAAGCTAAATCATTTCTGAATATACACAAAGGAGTCATCAGGATTCTACCGTCATGGCTTTTAACCCATCAATTTCAATGATGTCCATCTATAATAGTTAGAAAACAAACACAAAACATCGGCCAATAGAGAATTATTTAAACAATGCAACAGTGTTTTATCTACTTTCACCCTATAGATGTGCATTGTCTTTTGAGATAACAGAGCCTTCCAGACTAATTTTAAAAAAATGCCTAAATTAAAAAAAAATCCTCAAATGAATATAAATAGATATTATGACGTGCTGACAATTTTTAACCACATCCTTTTTAAGATGATTATCTTTCGGCAATATCTGATGGACTGAATTTAGGAACCCATAACTGGAATCTTTGTCAGGGCGTATGTCCCATGTGTTTATTTCTTACATGGAACATCATACATTTGAACAGCAAACACATTCTTTCACATTGGCTGACATTCCACCTGAAAAAGTCCACCACAGTTAGCTGGTTAACACAATTCAGGATATATGGTGTAGTAGTAAAAAGATTCCCCATAGCCAAGTAAAAATCAGAGTAGGGGGCTTAAGGAACAGGGCTGTATTTAGATCAAATCTGAACTTGAAGTTCAAATATAGTTTAATGGTGAATCTAAAGTTGTAAATGCAAAGCAAACGCAAAGTGAAGGCTGCTTTAAACCAAGCATGAAAGACCAAAAAGTCAAAGTTGAGATTTCCTACATCTGGCTTTAATATCTTTTCCTATGCTATTAAACAAATGACCTTTTGTTTTCTTTTGTTTGTTTAAAAATTCATTATCATTGTCATTACTGCTACAACTTAATACTGCTTTTAGTTTTCAGCATCCTTTCTTTGGTAAGAGATTGCGCTGTAGAATGGATCTGTTAAGCAAAAATGGCAAGCAAATTCCGCACATTAACGAATGGTGATACAATACAGTTATGCATAAAAATTGAAGTCTATTTTCAGGAAAAGCATGTGCTTACGTATTTTTTTAATTCTCAGAACTGTGACCAAACACTTGCTACCATCATTTCTGACAACAAGAAAGGACGCTTCACTCAGAAATCGTGAATAATGTGCCAGGCTGCAGGATTGAATTAGCAATATTATTAGCACCACATTTTAGATCCAAGACCTTCTGAATGAGGAAGTCACTTGCAGAGTATTTAAGCTTCAGTGACAGTGCCAAGGCACTGTGCAAAACGAAACCGGAGGAAATCCACAGGGTTATGAACACAGGCTTTTTGCTAGTTCACTTTTGCAGCCTTTAGAGGATTCCCTGAGAGTAAACATCCCTAATTAATTCCCAAGTAAAGAAGGAAGAAGAAATTTTCCACTTACTGCATTTGCTGTCCTTTGTCCACACGTTGAAGTCAAAGGGCTGTTCTGCTGTTCTTACCTAGCTCCAGGTTGCCCTCCGGATTAGGCATCAATGTGAACGGCAAGAAGCGTGTTGACTTTGTTAACTGTACAAGGAGCAGCCCATCGCCCTGCTGCTAGAGAGCCGGTCAGGACAAAGTGCTAAACTTCAGCATGAGAGCACAGCATCTATTACCCCTGAGGCTCTACCATTTCACCTACACCTGGGCGGATCTATCAAGCTTCATCTCTATTAGAGCTATTTGACTCTGTGGTTTAAGAGAGAGGAGGAAAAAAAAAAAAGAGGCTTGCCGTTGTCACACTTGTTTCCTATTAAAGAGCCTTACGGTGGATTGAGTAATTGTGTACGAAGGTAGTCTGGCTGGCAGATGTGTGCAGCCCCAGCGGAGCACTAGATTCAAGGCAGATGGGTTGTACCAGGGCGCAAACAACATTGAGAGAGAGAGAGGCGTGATTAAAACAGCAGGCCTCTGTTTTATAGTGCTGGAAGTGGGGTAGCATTAAAGCTCCTGGGAATCAGAGTTCCCCAAATGGTACTACTCTATAGAAAGAAAAACAATAAATTCAATAAAAAAGAAAGATGTTCAAGCTACAAAAGTTATAGAGATCTTTACAATATTCACTTTAACTATTAATGAAGGATTAAATGAAGCACCTTTTCCCCCAATACTCCAACTGAACTTAATTAAAACTACTCAATCGTGGGTCATCATGGGTTATTGATAGTGTTAATGTGATGGATTTGAAACAGATCCCTCATTCTGCTATATAAGCCACAGTTATCTTTTTAATCTGAATTAAATTGCTTTAAGGAGATTTACACTGTCAGGGAGATTGACATTCTGCAATGGGACATTTAAAAAAAAATGTGGTTGAGGCCAATTGTTAAAAAAATCCTCTTGTAGGTATTTCTGCATACCGCATATGATCTCAAGCACCCTGACCCACAGAAACTTCATGGCTTTCTACATCACTGCTCTGACAATCAAAAATATATAAGTAATCAGAATGAATATATTTAACTTTCACAAATCAGAACTGTTCGATCTAGTTTTCTACATTGTTGAGAGCTATTTTCCTTTGTTAAAGAGGGTGCACCTCCTATTATTAATAATGATGATAACTGAACAGTTGCTACATGCCAGACACTATGCAAAGAGTCCTATATGTGTTATCTCTTTTGAGTCCTCTATGGACACTGTAAGGTCAATATTATTATTATTATCACTTTTTTTTTCATCTAGGGAAAGCTGGAATTTGTCACATATTTGTTATGATTTGGAAGCACATTTCCATTGGACCTGACTCTAGAATCTTCACTCTTCACCATATCATACAGTCTCTATGCAAAATAATTTTTGTCCTGCACAGGATAAAATGATTATCATTGATTTCTTTTATAGAAAAATTGAAAATGATCTCTTCTCTTATTTCTCTGGGTAGTTATATATATATTTTTAAAGATTTTATTTATTTGTCAGAGAGAGAGAGAGAGAGAGAGAGAGAGAGAGAGACAGCACAAGCAGGAGGAGCAGCAGGCAGAGGGGAGGGGGAAGCAGGCTCCCTGCTGAGCATGGAACCTGATGTGGGACTTGATCCCAAGACCTTGGGATCATGACCTGAGCTGAAGGCAGACGCTTAACTGACTGAGCCCCCAGGCATCCCTCGGTAGTTATAATTTAGAATTAAATACTCAAGCTTTGTGGATCCAAACAGGTAGTAGAAATATTGTCCAGCCCACTGATAAAAGTTCCACTAAGAGCTCCAATAAAGGTGAGGGTAAGAATTGCTAAAGGACATATATTTTAAAAATAATTCATTGGCACAATTTTTTATAATTAAATAACTTCAGCAAATATTTTTTATTATCTCTAACTGGCTTGCAGCAGATCAATGGAAGAAGAAAGAATAGGATTGAAAACTAAGGATTTTTTCTTTTTTGTTTTTTAAAGATATTTTTTATTTATTTGAGAGAGAGATATGATAGTGACAGAAAGCACAAGCAGGATGGAGAGGGAGAAGCAGGTTCTCCACTGAGCAGGGACCTGACTTGGGGCTCGATCCCAGGTTACTGGGATCATGACCTTAACCGAAGGCAGACCCTTAACCCACTGAGCCACCCAGGTGCCCCGAAAACTGAGGATTTCAATTAATAAATACATTCTAAATTTTTAATTCATTTTACATCTTTCCCTAAACAAGTCCAAATCTATTGTTTGAGTAATAATTTCTTATTCTCCTTTTTATATTTTACCATTTTCCTATGAATAAATGTTTTACTTCCTCTAACAGAAGTTTATTTTTACTCAGCAGTAAAATCATATTACTCAGTATATTAAAAAAAAAAGAAAAAGAAAGAAAAAATCCTCTCATTTTATTTCTAGAGACAAAAAGACAGAGAAAATAAATCTGCAAATAAAGTAAGTTATGCTTCCATGAAAATTTTATTTAAATAATGAGACTTTCATTTATTTAAAAGTTTTGCCAGAGATAAACAAAATAAAACCTGGTCTTGAATAACAGCATGGTCTTATGCAATATGCCAGAGTGCACTGACATACGTATTTATAGTCCTCTGGCTTTGGGTGTTTATAATAATCATGCTAAATATTAGCAAAGATATTCTCTCTATATTTCTACCCAAAATAAGAAAATGAGAATAAATATGCTTTAACATGCAAAGAACACATCTAAGGAAAGTATTACAGGATGATGAGGAGAAATATATGGTATCAAAAATAGGGATAGAGTACCAAGAAAAAGACAGAAACAGGAAACAGAGAAAAAGCAGGTTATGATTTAAATGCAACCCAAAGGGGGCGCCTGGGTGGCTTAGTGGGTTAAAGTCTCTGCCTTCAGCTCAGGTCATGATCCCAGGGTCCTGGGATCAAGCCCCACATTAGGCTCTCTGCTCAGCAGGGAGCCTGCTTCCCTTCCTCTCTCTCCCTGCCTGCCTCTCTGCCTGCTTGTGATCTCTGTCAAATAAATAAATAAAATCTTTAAAAAAAAAAAAAATGCAACCCAGGAGGTCAATGCAACTTGAAGAGACCTAAATGGTTAACAACTACTCTTTGTACATAGTCACCATTAAGGAGAGGGCCTTTTTAAACAATGTCTAGTTATTTTAGAGTGTGTGTGTATGCGTGAGGGTTTAGATATCCTAAAGACATTATAAGCATACATTGCTATTCAACTTATAGAAAATATGCTAATGAGAGAATACAGATGTACCTGTAAAATATTGTACAGGAGAGCAATTAAACTTAATTTTCTTTAATTGGATTTAAGTAAGTTAAAGTTTATCTGCGATTATCTGAAATCTCTTTTGTGAACTTCAGCCAAATTTAGCATTTTCAGATTTCAAAAATTTTCATTTGAAAAAAAAAACACACAACTTTTACATTTTCCTGGTTTTACATAAAATGCCATGAATACTTTCATTGTGATTTTTTTAAAAAATCTTGGCTAAGATGGGATATATTGGAAACATCCCAAGAAACAATATCCTGGGGAGTTTCCAGTGTAACTTATATACCAAGTTTGGGTAAGATTTGCAGAAACCTATGGACTTTACTATGATTTATTTCTAGGTTTATTCACAACCAATCATATAAGCCTATTCTAAAGAGTCTTTTTTATATCAAATGTTACCTAGTTTATGAACTAATGATCTAATGCTTGCTGTTTTTTGTTTTTTGTTTTTGTTTTTTTTTCTTTAGGAAGGTAAGAATCAGAATTTTCCCCAAAACAAACCACCTTGTCACTGATTTCTACTCCTTTCCATTGGGTTTATCACAATCCTATCTACACACAATATCCTCATTAGTTTTACTGATAGTGACTATGGTCATTGTTGCTATGGTATATGGATGTGATGTGTTATTAATCAGATTGTTTCAATAAATTCCAAATGTGATCTGCCATTTCCAATTCATTATCAAAATATTTTGTTAAAAACAGTGTACAAATATTTGTCTTATGTATTTGTTCAAATCTAAGATATTATGTAATTGAAACCAAAATTCATGGTATTTTAAATTATCTCGTTCATGATTTGATTCTTTTTTAAAAAACATGTGTCTCACTTGGGCCAAGATTGTAAAGCCCAAATAGTGAATAATTTGAGTTCCAAACTGCTTACTTTTGAGTTTAAGGCAATAAAAGGCCCTTGTGCTGCTGATCTCTGGTAGCAAGTCAGCATTTCTAAAAAAAATAACAACAACAACAAAAACAAACAAAAAAAACTGCTCCAACTCTTAAATATAAATACCCTTTATATGAATATCTTCAAAAATACTCCATATCCTTCTATTTCTCTGCCCCATGATTTCAATATTGGACCTTATTAGTGTAATAAATAAAACACAAAGAGCTCATTAAAGCATGGGATCAATTTTCTCTCTACGCAGAAGTGTTTTCAGCTAGCGTGATTTAGGTGGGTACAATTATATGTAAGGTGAAGATGGGATGGAAAGTTGTGTTTCTGCTGATTCACCAATTCTACAAGATGGGAAAAGTGTTATTTTTTGGTTGTTGTTGACTCATCAGTTGTAAAATACATCATGCACTGGCAGAAAAAAAAGTGTATATCCCAAACCATTAGTATTCCATTAACTTGATCATATTATTTTAATAGTACAGGATAAAGTAGCAGTAAGACAGGATGCATAGAATTAGAGCAAAGAAAATATTTCTATAGGCAGATCTGAAAAAAATTATACAAAATTTTGTCAACTGAGTGAAAAATCAAGAATTCAACAAATACTTAGGGGCAATATTTTTTATGATAGTAGGCATGATAGAATTCTATGACACAAAATATTACCAATCCTAGTCAACGTCTTACTCTAGTAGATCTTAAATATTTTCTTGAAAATGCCCTTCTGTCCAACGTCAAGAACATTCTTACCAAAATTTTTACTGTAGTAAAAATGTTAGTGACCTAGGAGAAGGATAAAAGTTGCTGCTTAGAATATTTTTTTATGTTGTTCTTTATCTTCTGAATTAGCTTAAGACATTAGCTAGTGATCCCTGGAAGGCTAGCATAATATACCTTTCAAAGGGCCAGTTGTATTACAGAAGAGTTTTTTATGGAATGCAAATAGCTTGGGGTGTCAAAAATGGAACATGCACCATCAAAAAGTCTCCAGGTTGATTGGGAGTCTTAATACCATAAATCCCCATAATGAGGTGAAGTCAGGGAAGTGTATGCCTGGAAAAAGATAGATCTGTGTGAGGGAAAATTTAGGCGAAGGTGAAAGGTAAGGGATACAGGGGCATTTAAATGAAAGAGATCTAAAAAATAGTTCTACCAACTTTAGAATTTTACTTAGGCCAGTACAAATTAACTGGAGAATATTTGTGAGCCAATTAATCCAAATGCTAAACATATAAAATAAAAAATACATATTTTTACCATCCTTCAAGATATGTCAGGCAATTTTTAATCCAGTTCAACTAATAATAGCTACTTATAAGTTATCACCGATGTAGACTTCATAAAGAAGGAAAGCAAGACCTAGTGTCCGACCCCAAGAGAATTTACAAACTACTTGAGATGGAAATATACACACACGATAAATTAAATGAGATTTTATGATCAGAAAGAATGATACAGACAATAAATTTAATAAGAGGTCAGAAAAATGAGAGATCAGCGTGGGTTGTATGAATTCAGAAGTACGCAAGACATCATGTGGTCCAGGAATGATGACAAAAACAGACTCTATCAAATAAAAGGGTTTGAATTGGGGAATCATGGAGAAAATTTGGGAAGGGCAAGATTATACAGGACAAAGAAACATTGTTTGAAGTTTTCTGGTAAGTGTCTGACATGATAAATATATTTTGGAAAGATTAATTGGAAGGGATTACAAAAAGGCAAGACAGCCTTTGAGTCTGCTGCAATAACTCAAGGCACTGACCTACATTCTTCATTTGATCATCAGCTTTTGCTCTGCTTAGGACTGTCCTCACAGACTTCCATACCCTAAGTCCTCCTTACACTTCATTCCCATTTCTACCCCTATGTTCATGCCATGTGCTTGTGGTTCAGTGCAAAGTGTGAGATTTAAAAAGTCTTTGATTTAAATCTTTATTCCATCACTTCACAGTAATTGAACTTCCCCAAACCTCAATTTTTAAAAAATGGGATTCCACTCCGTATTTGTGAAGTTTACGTGTGATGAGATTGCTGAACTGGAACTTTATACAATGGAATGGTTATAAGCTTATGATTGGATAATCATTGTCCTTCTCTGTATCCTTGCTATCTAACCCCACCATCGCAGTCTAGTACAGATGTCATGAATATTTTTAAACATTTATATATCTTAATATTTCTCAAAGTATCTATCAGAAACACAGAAAACTTCCTGAACTTAATTCTTCAGAATGGTCAGATGGATTTTAACTAATGATAACAGTACTAAACAAACAAAGAAACAAACAAAAATTTGGATTCAAAAGAAATTCTAACGTTAGAAGCAACAAGACTTCATAACTAATTAGACATGAGTGAAGAGGTTGAGTTAAAATCAATTCTACAAGAGGATCAAGCAAGATCAATATTTATTCAGTGTTTCTTCTTTGTTCAACTAAGAGAAATCCACAAATAGCTTTCCAAGTATTGTACGGAATCATTTTTCAAAGAGGGATCTAGCATCTTTCTGCTGTGCCATTCTTGGCTAATAATAGATATCATTTTTAAGGTCCAAAATTACTGCTGGAAATTGGAAGGGTAGAAGGGGCTGATACCAGTTTTGAGCCCCTCTTAAAAGGTAAATCTAAAGGGGTTTATCCAGCAATTCTTGCTTATGTACTGGCTTCACAGATGTAAGGAAGATTGATGTAGTCATTTTAATCACCTAGAATATAAATGAGAAGTTTATTACTGAAAAAGACAGGTGAATGCCTTGAATTAAATTATGATACTTTGAAGAAGCAGAAATACTTGGGGTAAAAAAACATTTTAAGGAGGATTCTGTAAAGCATTAACTTTAAAGATGAATGAATGAATGAATGGTGAATTAGAATTAGGATGTTATGTCCATGAGATGACTGAAAAAGAAGTGAAGACAAATCTTTTGTCTTCTTGCTTAATCGTATTCTCAAGTATTTTGTTATTGTGATGCTCTTGTAAATTAAATTAAAAAATATTTTTAAGAGTAATTTACAGAAGTTGTTGAAGACTCTGATGTTCTCTCTTTTTCCCATTCCTATACTACTCCTCTGTCATCAAAATGAGTGGTTATTAAGAATTTGGTACGTAGATCTTTAAAATGCAATCATATTAATTTGCACTAATAATATGCCTTGAGTTTTGAGGATTCCTTGTTAAAATTCAACATCATACTTTCCAGGTTTATTTATGTTAACACAAAGAGACTTGAGCTCATTATTTAATCACTGTTACAAAGGTTAGCATGTGACTCACATAATTTATATATTCATTTTCTTACTAGCTTTTATTTTACTTATTCCAATTTTTCATTCTTGTAAGCTGATAGAGTACTTATTCTGTGCCAGCTCCATTCCAAGTACTTGTGATGGGTTGAATAGGGTCTCCCCAAAATTTATGCTCACCAGGAACCTCAGAATGTGAATTTATTTGGATGTAGGGCCTTTGCAGGTATAATTAATCTAAGGATCTTGAAATGAGATCATCCTGGATTTAGGGTCATCCTTAAATCTAACTGTTATTCTTATAAGAAGAAGAAAACAATAGAGATAGACTCAGAGGAGAATGCCATGTAAAGACAGAGGCCAGGATTGGTGATGTTTTTACATGCCCAAGGACTCCAAGGATTGCTGGGAACCACCAGAACCTAGGAGAAAGGTATGGAACAGATTCTCCTTCAGAGCCTCCAAAAGGAACCAATCCTACAGACACCTTAATTTCAGATTTCTGGCCTCCAAAATTGTGAAAAAAATATATAATTTCTCATAGCTGTGAAAAAATTTCTGTTTTTTTAGATTATAATTTATTATAACAGCCCTAGGAAATGAATACATTACAAGTATTAACTTGTTTATTTTTTGTAACAACTTGATGGATTAGTTACTACTCTTATTCTATCTTGTAAATGAGGAAACTGAGGCTACAAGATATTAAGTGATTTACCAAGAGTCCCACATTTGGTAGGTGATAGAGATAGATGGTAACATTCTAAGTCATTAGAAACATGGTACACTGCCTCCTAATCTGGGTTAATTTAGTGATTATACACATTCAAATGCATCCTAGCTTGACTTGCCAGTGATGACTACCAAGAATGATTGCTCTTTCCTTTTTTACCTTATTCATATTAGAAAAAGGTGGCCATACTGCAGAAATATTTCCACAAGCTTATATAAAAGAAACTTTTTC
Organism: Martes martes; assembly: GCF_963455335.1. Classification (NCBI taxonomy): domain Eukaryota; kingdom Metazoa; phylum Chordata; class Mammalia; order Carnivora; family Mustelidae; genus Martes; species Martes martes. Next base: position 30,984,116 of record NC_137899.1, read on the forward strand.
TGTCACCAAGATTTAAAACTTGTCACATAATTGAGTGGAAGTTTACTACAGCACATTTTGATTATACATATTTAGACTTCGCTTTTTAAAGAACACTGAAGGAATCTGAAAAAAAAAATAAAGCAAATGCTAAGGATCCTTTAGGCAGGAAGTATCAGAAGAATGAAAGCTGGTTTTCATTGTTCAAATAATCATTCTACAATACTTTAACATTTCACAGTGGCATGTTACATATGTCGTTTTATTTATGTGATGGAAAAGTACAGGCAGTATAACCTACTTAGTAAATCCAGATTTTTGTAGAGCAATAATCTAGAATGAAACCTCTATTATAATATGTATTTTGATCTAATCATAAATTAGTCAAGTCTTTCTAATAAGATTTTTAGGAAACCCATCTGTTTCCTCATGTCTTTATTTTACCAATAATGTTTATTAAAAAATTGATTGTCAACACCTTTGATTACCTATAATTATGAGTTTTTCTCTTTTTTGTCTTTTTCATTTTCTTCTTCAGTCTTTCCTCATAATTTCATTTCTTATAATTTTCATCACCTAAAATAATGACTGAATATTGAGTATACACTAAATATTTTAGCATCAGTGTCCATGTAAATTTGTCTTGTATTCTGTTGTTGCTTAGGAAATGAAAAGTAATTTTTTCCAACAAAGTGGTTCTATAAATTTAGAAATCACTATACACACTTTTATGTATCCTACTTTCCCTCATTAATCAATCTTGGTACTAACAATTATTATTATTAACTAAATTATTATTGTTAATTATTATTATTAAATTACTAATTAAATTATCACTGTGGCCAAAGTTCAGTATTTTATTATTATTATTATTTTTTAGATTTTATTTATTTATTTGACAGACAGAGATCACAAGTAGGCAGAGAGGCAGGCAGAGAGAGAAGGGAAGGGAAGCAGGCTCCCTGCGGAGCAGAGAGCCCGATGTGGGGCTCTACCCCAGGACCCTGGGATCATGACCTGAGCCGAAGGCAGAGGCTTAACCCACTGAGCCACCCAGGTGCCCCCAAAGTTCAGTATTTAATGGGTGCTATGTAAATACAGCACTGTTGTAAGTTTCCCTTATTCTCTCTCCTCGCTCAGTTCCCTGCACATACACATAATATAGCAAAGTGGAGTTAAAAATGCATATCTTTATATACTTATACTGATAAATGGTTCTCCAGTTAACAATTTTTTATTGAGTATCTACTATAGTCAAGTCTACTATGTGCAGTGGGGTAAATGTAAGCTGAACATTATTAATGTGATTCTAAAAAGACAATCAAATTGCACTTAAATTATTGGTAGTTTTTTTAAAAAATTTGTCCTTTAGTTAATTGGTTTTCTGAATTCGTAAGTATATTAGGTGATATCTTTAAGTGTCCTTTCTTTTTCCCTTAGTGGTACTGATTATTAATGATGTTAATAGTAGTATTATCTTTTTATTTTTAGTAAGTAAAGCTCATGTATAATTATATGTTGTATTCAAGGCTCTGTTTTTGGCTTAATGAGTTGTTCCAAAGGGTCCAAAGAAGCTAATAAGATATCACAGACAAACACACAATTCATCAGTAGTAAAGATCAAGAGATATTAAAATATTATAAAGAATGTATATAGCCAGTTACAAGTGCCAATAAGATTGCTCTTCCTAGGAACACTTTTAAAAAGTAGTAAATGAGAGCATTACATTGGTAAAGATGAACAGATTTGTAAAATAAAAATGCTGCTAACAAAAGCGTATTCTGTTACCAGCAAGTGTTATTATAAAATAATGTTGGTAATTGCATTGCTTGCTTACCAGGACACTAAGCATGAATTGAGCTTTAAGTACTGAAAAGCAAAAGCTAAGAAGGTCCTGAATGCCCTATGAGGAGGTTTATTTTATTTTGAAGGACAATTAGAAGCCACTTACAATTCCTTAAAATGCGAAGCATAAAACACCATAATCTTTGACAAGATATTTCTCCCTGAGAGCATAACAAGAGCTTAGAAGTTTATCAGTTAAGAATTTTTTCCCAATAAGTTGGTTAGAGGTAGTGATGACTTGAGCTGATCGAAACAACACAGCAAAGGAAAATTCCAAGAAACAGTGATGAACAGTACTTGGTAATTACTCAAACACAGAGAACAGAGAATACACATATCAAGGAGACTAGAAAAAGAAAAAAAAAAGACCTCTGTGACAAAGCAACTATCTGTCTAACCACAGTGTTTATGAAAGGCCACATTGCAGAGTTCGCTATTCAAACAAAAATATAATTCTCCACGTACAAAAGAGATTCGACTTCTAAACATCATCATCTACTCTTCTGCATGATGTTAGTGAAGCCGATAGCAAAATATTTTTCCTGAACACTTTTTGCTGCTCTGTTGCTCTGTGCCAACAAGAGTCAATGGACTGAATGGCCCTCCAAGCCCAGAGAAAGATCACTGATGAGTAAGTGTCAACTTGGGGAGACATAACAAGTGATGTTTTGAAGGGGTCACCTTTGGTTCCAGGGATGGTTAAGTGTTTTTTCAATGACCTGGAAAATGGAATCTAGAATAGGCTCATCAAATTTGTAGATGAGTTCAATCTTCTGAAGAGAATAAAGACAGGGCTACTCATGGAAGATAGATTCAGTATTCAAAATGAACTTGGCAAATTAGAAAAGCAGTGAGAAATGAACTGAACGGAGTTCATATGGATCACATTCAAGGTAGTACAACAGAAGATGGAGACCCAACCTCAAAGGACACATATACTATATCTATAACAATGGGAGGAAAGGTGATTTGGAATAGTGTTGCAAATACTCTCTACAGTAGTGCCATGCCGAGAAAGAGTGGGGAGCGATACCTGTATGCTAGCAGGAAACACAAGAACTAAACTCACCACATTCTAGGACTGTCTGTGAATTTAATCAAGGGGCCCCAAAATACACAAAACTATTTGTTATTTATGACTTCAGCAATAGTTAAGAGATTTACTAGATACAATTTTCTGTGTTGCTTTAAATTTGCAAAACAAATGGAAATAATGGGAAATAAGTCTAACTCAATTAAAATCAAACAATTTAGAAGAAAAAACAACTGCACTCACAAAAAAGACTATGTTTAGGGGCGCCTGGTGGTTCAGTCTGTTGAATGTCTGATTCTTGATTTCAGCTCAAGTAATGACCTCAGGGTCCTGGGATGAGCCCTGCAGGGGTTCCCTGCTCAGTGGAAAGGGAAAGTCTGCTTGTCTCTCTCTCCATCTGCCCTTCCCCCAGCTTGTACGCATACATGCACACTCTCTCAAATAAATAAATCTTTAAAAAGGAAGATTTTGTTTATTTTTTAATATGAAAAGTTTTAAATCACATTATTTCTAATACTGAATCATTCAACATTCATTGAAGAAATAATAGCTAAGTACCAACAATGCATGGTACTATGTTAGGTATCTGGAATACAGTAGTGTCTAAAAGAGAATCACTGACTGACCTCAAGAAGGTCATTATTATTACAGAATAATAAGGCAGGGGTCAGCAAACTCTATAAAGGTCCAGATACTAAATAGTGTAGGCTTTAAATATCCTATGGTTCTAAATATCCTATGGTCTGTGTTGCAATGGCTTAACTCTGCCATTGTAGCACAACAGCAGCCATAGTTAACACAAACAGATGGACCTATGTTCCCATAAAGGCTATTTACAAAACAAGCAGCAGGCTGAACCATGGGCCATAGTTTGCCAACCCTTATGCTAATGGTTAAGATAGATGTTAAATAAGTAAAAATATGATATAGATGCAAATAAGACATCAAGGAACACAATATCCAGGAACAAGAAGACTCCCTTCCTCCCTCCCTTTCTTCTTCCTTCCTTCCATCCTTCCTTCCTTCCTTTTTTCTTATTTTTTGTTTCAAGTTTTAATTTCAATTCATCCAGTTAGTTAACACATACTGTAGTATTGGCTTCAGGAACAGAAGTTAGTGATTCCTCACTTACATATACCACCCCATGCTCATCACAAGTGCCCTCCTTCATACCCATCCCCCAACCACATCCCTTCCAACAACCCTTAGTTTCACCTCTATATTTAAGAGTGTCTTGTGTTTTGCATCCCCCTCTCTCTCTCTCTCTTTTTCCCCTTCCCCAAGAAGACTACATTAGAATGGGTTGTATGGGGAAGTTTCATGGAGAAAATGAAATTTCAGATGAGATCTGAAGAATGACTCATGGTGGGCCTGTCCACACCTAGGAAAGAGTGACAGCAATGGCTCTGGGGTAGAAAAGTGTTTATGCAGGCAATGTCTTAGAAAAAGACCAGGCAGCAACACATACCAGAGGGCCTTCTGTATGCTTGGCCTGTTCTAAGTGAGAGAAATGAGATGGTAAAGGAGAAAAAATGCACTGCCTTACAGGGTAATATATTCCATTGCAATGAGGCAGTTTATTTTATATATATAAAAGAATTCCAGAGAGTGAGAAGTGTTATGAAGAAAATGAACCAAGTTGATATGATGGAATGATGTGGAGGGAAGAGTAGTCATGGACTGGGTCAGTGAATATGCGGCATTTGATCTGACTGTAAAGAAGGAGATAGCCTTGAAAACACCAGAAGGAGCAGAGTCTATCCTGGGACAAAACAATGCCAAGTCTCAGAAGTAGAAGCAAGCCTCTCATGAATGATGGTGACAGTAATTGTGATGAGGGACGAGCAGAAGTGAGAGGAAGTGTCGTGAGTTCTGCTGTGGTTGTGTTAGGTTTAAGTTTCTCCTTAGGAATCTGAATCAAGATTTCCAGTACGGAGTTGGATACATGAATTCTAACTCAGCTCTGAGCCAAGGAAGAAACTAGAATTGGAAGGATAGATTTAAGAGGGAGTCATTAACATGTATAAAACCAGCGTTTTGGGGTGTAGAGGACAGGAGGAAATTAGAAAGGTAGATAGAGGGACAAGGTGCAGGGGTCTTGCAGCTCATGTTAAGCAGGCTGTGTGATTCCAAATGTAATGCAAAGCCATCACGTGATCCTTAAGCAGGGGAGTGCCATCATTCAAATCACAATCGAGGCTCATCACCTGTAGCTTCCTCATTATTTGTGGATTCCGTATTTGTAGATTTGCCTACTCACTGTAATGTAACTGCCAACTCAATATTATGGTATGTTCATGGTCCTTGCAGACATGCCCAAAGCAGTAAAAATTTGAACCTGAGATGTTCATGTTCCAGTTGAGGCTGTCCAAGGTGACACTCTGCCTTCTTGTTTCAGCTCTCGTACTGTAAGTGTTGTTTTGTGGTCTCTTCAGTGACACATTTTTCATATTTTTGTCCATTTTGCTGTTGAGTTTGCTGTTTAAAATGGCCCCCAAGCATAATGCCAAAGTATTGTCTAGCGATCCTAAGCTCAAAAAGGCTGTGGTGTGCCTTATGAGGAAAAACATGTGTTAGTTAAGCTCTGTTCAGGAAGTTAGAGTGCTGTTTGCTCTGAGTTCCATGTCAATGAATCAATAAAAATATATTATATAAGGTGTCTTTAACAGAAATGTAACTAAAACAAGATTATGAATTGATCAGTTGATGACAATTTTGTGGCCAGAAGCTCATAGGCACCTAACCCTGTATTTCCCCTAGGTTCAGTATTCATTAATTCAGTATTTGCAGTGACTTTATCAAACATAACTATTACGGATAATGAGAATTGATTGTATGTCTCAAAAAGACTTGCAGTGAATTACATTATGGAACAGTTTTGTTTATTATAAGGAAGCTTTTCCTATGGTTGTATGAAACATTGGCAGAGCTTCCTTAGGAAAAGAAAAAGTAATTTCTTTTTCGAATGGGGAGTGTGTGTGTGTGTGTGTGTGTGTGTTTGTGTGTGTGCGTGTGTGTGTGTATGTATGTGTACGTGTATGTGTATGTGTATGTGTATATACACATTTCAACTAGTAATTGAGACTCTTTTGCCTATACATTATATATAGCAGTTGGTTTATTTTATTTGCCATTACAGAAAACATAAAGTGAAGTTTCAGTTGGCTCTTTCTACCATACCCTTGAAATCAACAAATACAGTTATGTGCATGTGTGAGACTGAAGGCAAGTGCTTAGCACGGCGTATGACAAATAATCTTTGTTCCAGTAAGTGTTAGCCACTGCTGCTGCTGTTGCTGCTGCTGTTCCAAGTACCCTGTTTAGAAATGCCCTATTTCAACCCTGAGATGATACTCTCAAGGAACAGAGATAGCAACATCAAGCAGATTAACCAGGATATGTTCCCTAAAATTAACTGTGATGTAGGACATTCTCTGCGCATGCCTGTTGTTCCAGTCACTGTCCCATTCTGTTAGTGGCCTTTGGCTAGTATAATAAATTATATGCTCATGCTGCCAAGACATATTTTGTAAATAAAAATATAAAATATGGATTTAGTTAAACTTAGTTAAAACTAAGTGAAGCAGCGGCCACTTAGTTTTACAATCAGAGTTAGGCAAAGGTATGAGGGACTGAGGGGTGTTCTAGGCTAGTGTATCCTAAGAAGGAACCAGGCAGGTAGTAAATGACATTAGGGTCAAAGAGAGAGACGCTGGAGCTAAAAGTTCAGGAGTGCTAGAAGTTGTTAGAACTGTCGGTGGGGAGTACTGGGAGTGACAGAGCAGGGGACCCGTGTCTATGATGGTACCTGGAAGGAAAGGAAGTAAGAGAAAGGCTGCATCAAGTCAGCATTAGAGAAAGTTAGCAAATTGCAATGGGTGGAAGCAATTTAAAAAATGTGAAAAAAAAAAAAAAGCAGTCATAGTGACAGAATGGAAACGGAAATTTAAGCACAGAATGTTTATTTCATTCTTTCTCCATTTCTCTAATTCTCATTTCTTGCTTTTTCTTTATTTCTCTTTATTTCCTGCTCTTTACCCCCTGCTTTTCCTTCACGACGTCCATTATTTTAGGAATGTACCCTTTAAAACTTGAGCTCACAAGTGTTTATTTCCACCTCCTTTCTTCCTCCCCCCAACCCTCTGCTTCCCCACTTGCTTTTTTTTTCAGTTAGCTGAAACAAAATATTTTTATGTTTCTTTTTCTTTTCTTCCAAATTTTAAGTTGGTTGTTTGCTTTTAAAGGAAGAAAGAAAGAAAGAAAGAAAGGAAGGAAGGAAGGAAAAGAAAGAAAAAAAGAGGAGAGGGAGGAGAAGAGAGGGGGAAGGGAGGAGGTAAGGATGGATGGAAGGAAGGAAGGAAGGAAGGAAGCGAGAAAATTCTGTACTAAGTGGAAGACAGTCTATGTGCAGGCTAGCTCTTCCACTCTCCCCAATCTGCAGCCACCAAAGGCTTCTTTCAGTTCCTCCCTAGACCCAGATTCTGTTGGATTCAGAAGCTGTCTATTCCCAATGCCCCCCTCTTTGAATACCTTCCCCTAGAGTTTGTTACTCCTAGTCATTATTTATTTCTCTGCTTAAATATCACTTCTTCAGGCAGCTCTTCCCTCACTAGACCAAGATCAAGAAATATTTATGGCTTACTTACGATGCTACATCCTTCGTCTTAGACAACGGGACTGGACCAGTGAGCAAATGGACAAAAAAAACCTCTGCCCTCATGGAGTTTACAACTAGGTGTGAAGACAGACAGTAAATAAGAAGTAAATTCATGTTATCTTAAAGGATCAGAGTTGCGGGGAAAAATCAGAACGGGAAGGGGCATAAGAAGGACAGGTGGGTTTGGGCTTGGAAGGTTGCAAATTTAAAAATGTTATTTAGGGAAGGCCCGTGGGAAAGAGTATCTGAGAGAAGACCTAATGACTGTGAAAGAATGAGCCATGTGAAGATTATATATATATATATATACACACACACATATATATATGTACATATACATATATGTATATACATACACATATACATATATACACACACACATATACACACACATATATATACACATATACATATATATGTGTGTGTGTATATATATATATATAGAGAGAGAGAGAGAGAGAGAATATCCATATATATGAGAATATGGAGAGAGAGGGAGAATATATATAGAGAGAGAATGGATCTTTCTTACTTCAAGAATGATGGAACAAGCTCCAAAAAAACAATTGTGGTTTTGTTTATGGCAACACATGGATCTCCAGGGATTTGAATCTTTGCAGTATATCTTAGATTCAGCGAAGGTAGGATAGAATCACATTTCCAGGAGGTTACCTAATATTATAAAAGGCTCTTGCTAAATCTCAAGTGATCTGCAGTAACATTTTACTGCCCTGTTGCTATAGCTTTCCACATGTAAGTAGACACAAGCTGTTTGAAACTCCTCAAAAGTGAACTTCGACTGACAATATATCATTGGTACATCTTTCCCATTAAAAGAAAAAAATACATATTTTTTTGGTCAATGTACCTTCAAAATTCTAATATATTTTATTTTTTTGTAAATGAAAAATCATTGCAATTGGGCTAAATTAATTTAAGATTTTTAAAGTCATTTTAAAATATAAAACCTTTCAATTATATATTTATCTGTCTAAAATAAATAAAACATCAATTAACCAATTTTTAAATGGAAAAATGGGGAGGGGATATGATACCAGGAATTCTAGTTAATATACTCTTAGAATCTGGAAACTTGTAAAAATGATGTAATCTGGGTTTTTAAAAAATTTTACTTATTCATTTGACAGAGAGAAAGGGCACAAGCAAGGGGAATGGCAGGCAGAGGGAGAGGGAGAAGCAGGCTCTTGGTTGAGCAGGGAGCCCGACACAGGGCTAGATCCCAGGACCCTGATCATGACCTGAGCCAAAGGCAGACGCTTAACCGACTGAGTCACTCAGGTGCCCCCAAAATTATGTAACCTGATCTAGAATGTTCATGTGTTTCTATATCTGACATATGCCTTATAAAGAGAAAATTAACTAACAGAAAGGGGTGAAAATGCTTTCTAGTAATATTAAAGATCGCTTATTCGGAATCTTGAAAATACCACCACAAATACCCGCTGACCTCAAATGAAGAAGTAGCCTGTGTGATACAATCTGTTTTGTGAGCAATAAAATAGCAGTTTTATTGTGCCCTTCCTCTTACTTAGGCATATTAGTTAGTGGTCAAACACAAATTTCAGGGGGATAATATGCAGTATTGAAGGATTGTTTTTAATTTCTTCTTTCTGTTTCCTGCTTAAGAACATATTTGGTATAGTAAATAAGGCCCAGATAAATTCCTCTCTAGCAAACTTCATTCCTTACAGCACACTAAATCTCCATAGCATACTAGCTAATTAATTCTGACAATTCAATCATCAATTTTACTAGCAATTAAACTAATCCAGATGTTTTTCATTATATGACAATACAAACAGATAGCTAACTGTTACTTAAATTTATATTTTTCTGTGAAAAGACTTTTGGGTTCATTTAATTTTTAAGATTTGTCAAGTGGTCATTTTAGAATTTTGCAGTTTATCTATTTTCCTATAAAAAAATAGAACCAATGAAGTATGAAGTAGGAATTCACCTACAATCATATTGTTCAGGGAAATTCCATAAGACATAGCTACAGCCTTAAAGAATTTTTCCGTTGCCTATAAAGTTTCCCCCAATTACATATTGCCTCAGTACTGTGGGCACACCATCATTCTTATAGTTTCTGATATCCAGGATTTGGTATCTGCTTCTGTCACAGTTTCTTTTATTTCTTCCCTATGCCTTGCCACTTAGGAAGAAAATCTATTTTATGAAAAATACTTGTTCTACCATTGGGAGTCCCAGAGAAAGAAGCAAGAGATTGAGATGGCTCGTAGCATATTGTTTATGGCAGTATCCAACAAGTAAGATTTTGTATGTCTACATATGGTGCAAGTCTTGTTTTAATTCAACCCTTGGGACATCAATCCAATAATGCTGCCAAAATACACTCTGTGAAGTTCAGTGGTTATAGAATCTGAGGATAGAACAGTTTCAATATTTTGAACTGATAGGTGGCTTAATTTTTCTCCATGCTTTATACATATGCCAATTTAAATATATGTCAGAGTTTTTGTCACTTTATTTGATGATTAGGCTTAAAATTTCATGTGATAATAAATGTCTGTTTACTTTTTGGTGATAATGTTAAGTTACATCTTTACCATGTTGGGGTATTTTCTTTTGTTTATAGTGTATCAAATACACATGGCATCTGTTCTGTTAGGTGTTTGAACTTTTTCAAACACAGGTACACTTTTTTTCTTTTTGTAAGTTGAATGCTTTCTATACACAGCAAAATATAAAATGTCAAACATATTGTAATCTCCCATCAGAACTGTTGCTTTCCCTGGATCTGTTTCAGGGATTTTTGGCCTAAGCATAGAGAGGTGTCCGCTGATTTTACAAGCCAGGCCTTGACATATGTTTTTTTCAGAACTATGGAATGGAGTAAGGAAAGTTGTTCATATTTAGGTCAAAGCAATGCTCAGGGGAAGAGAAAGTGTGTTCACTAAATCTGTATTACACCTGATGCTCTAGGGTCGATATCAAGGTTTTATTTTGTGTTGTTCTTGATCAGGTTGTTGATTATTACTCCTAGTAAATCATGTATTTGTCTTTCTCTTTACATCTGAATAACTGAACATGGGAGCAACCTAGGTCAATGTAACCCCCATTAAAAGGCAAATGATGTACAGATTTGTTTGTTTTCTTTTATTTCTCATTTTACTGGTGTGCAATCAGAAGGAACTGATAAGAAGAAAACCACAGGTAAATTTTTATGGAAAGCTACTATAGATTGATTTTTATCTATTATAGATAGACAGATAATATCTTCAGTTTCTCTCTAAGCTTGAAACAGGTAAGTAATCACTACAGGAAATAATATTTCCCAAATTTGTCACTTATTATGAAAAGCCTAAAGAAACTAGATACAAAAATTTTGCTCATATTCATAACACAAACAGCTTGTCAACACAAATCTAATAGAAACAAATATTTTTAGTTCAAATATATTAGATGTAATTTCATCGGAAACATACCAGAAGTTATTCACACAATTATTCATATCGATCAAATAATATGGAATTTAAACAAAGCTATCTTTAGACTGAATCATATTAAATTCAATATTCTTTGCCTCACTCACAGTTACAGCCTAAAATATGTTACAGAGGCAGTCCCTATTAATGTCACCAATTTATCTCTGAAAATCAGAGGTTCTGTGTATAATGATTACTGGAAGCCCATTTCCTATCATTTCAAAGGATAAATTATGATGTTTTGCAAATCTTCAACAGATTTTCTAAAATGACTATATATAAGCAACAAAACACCATGTTAGGAATGTGATATGTTTTAAAACATTAGTTTCTGATAAACAAAAGAATGATATGGATTGTTTAAAAATTAAGCAGTAAATGCAATACACTATATTGTTTACACAGCTTACAAGCATTCAGTTATGACTTAGCCTATCAAATGTACTAAATATATTTAGAAAAAAAATGCAGATATTATTACACAAAAAGAAACTACATGACAAAGGAGGCAAGAATATGCAATGGGTAAAAACAATCTTTTCAATAAATGATGCTGAGAAAAAGGGACATCTACATGCAAAACAATGAAACTGGACTACTTTATTACTCCATGCACAAAAATAAACTCAAAAGGATTAAAGACCTACATGTAAAACCTGAAACCATAAGAATCCTAGAAGAAAATGTAGGTAGCAATCTCTTTGACAATGGACTTAACATTTTTCTAGATATATCTCCAGAAGAGAGGGAAACAAAAGGAAAAATAAACTACTAAAACTACATCAAAATAAAAAGATTTAGCACAATGAAGGGAAATACCAACAAAATGAAATAAGCAACCTACCATTTGGGAGAAGATACTTGCAAATGATATATCTAATAAGGTGTTAATACCTCAAGAACTTATACAACTTTACACCAAAATCCAAAAATGGGTAGAGGACCTGAATAGACATTTTTCCAAAGAAGACAAACAGATGGTTAACAGACACATGAAAAGATGCTCAACATTCCTAATCATCAGGGAAATGCAAGTCAAAAGCACAATAAGATATCACCTCACATCTGTTAAAAGAGCTAGTATCAAAAAGTCAAGAGATAGACTTCCAGGGAAAATAGTGGAATAGGAGGATCCTAGGCTCACCTTGTCCCACTAATACACCTAAATCAGTGTAAATAACATAGAAAACAACCCAAATACTGGCAGAATAGATTATCCACAGCTAAATGTAGAGAAGAGGACACAATAAAGAGGGTAGGAAGGAAAAGATGTCGTTGGGAGCCAATCTGACTCATGATACAACCCACAGGAGGAAGGGATGCTTTGGGCACAGAGGAGGGGAGAAGACCCCATGCCAGGTACCTGAGGCATGGGGGAACCACATAGGGAAGATGAATCCCCACAACATTTAGCCTAACCATGAATTCTTATAATCACTGGGGCTTAACACCTGAAACTTTAAAAATCAGTGAGCTCAGCTCTCAGAAAGCCAGAGGGCAATAGGAGACTGAATCCCTACCCTTAAAGAGATAGCACAACAAACATCCTGCTGGGGAACAGAATAGAAACAGCAGTTTGAAAAATGCTTCAGGTATATAGGAAGGAGTTGTCTTTTTTTGTTTGTTTGTTATTTGTTTTTTTTTGTTTTGTTTTGTTTTTTTTTTAATTAATCTCAGAGCATGTGCTAGAGGGGCAGGGATCTTTGGGAGACTTCTCCAAGAACAAAAGAGCTTGCAGGCCCCATTTCCTTCCCCTGCCCTACAGACTAAATACAAGGACACCTGAGGGAAACAACACTTTCCACCTAGGTTGCTAACAGCACACCTTGCTCCTGCCCCTTTCCTTGGACCTCTCCAAGACACTCCCAACAGGAGTTTTCTCTGACAGCTGTAGGTTCCCTCCTCCAGCAGACAAGAATAGACCTTGGAGGCATACTTGCCCTGCCCCTACATTCTCCTTCAAATCCCCATGCTCTAACTTGCCCTTGGCAGGAGTCCATCCAGAGCAGTGCCACAAGTCTGGCAGCATGCAAGCAACATCAGTAGGGTCCGGCACCACTCCAAACTGACTGCTGCCCTGAGGAGAGGGGAAGATAACCACACACACCAATTCAGCTCAGTGGGCTGGGGGAAGACATCTGATATGACTGTAGGACCCACCCATCAACAAAAATGTCTGAGGGGACAACACAAGGAAAGCACCCAGAAGTTTAGTGCTCTGAAGCTCTGGCAAATGCCTGGCCTGACTCAACTCAAATTCAAGGTGGTCCCAGGCTGGCCTACTAACAATGCAAGGACCAAACCTTGCCCACAACAGGCAAAGAGAGCCATTGCAAATGATGGGACTGAAGGCAAATGTGACTCAGTTACAATAGCAGGGTGCATACAACACACATAGGAGACACCCCTGAAGCACCAAGTTCTGGTGAAGTTCTGTGGACATTGCACCACAGGGCACTACAGTTCCTCCTCCTCATAAAGCCACTACTTTCAAGAGTAGGAGATGTAGCTTACTTTCTTAATGTATAGAAACAGACACAGAGAGTTAGACAAAATGAGGAAATGCGGGACTATGTCCTGAATGAAATAACAGAACAAAAGCACAGCAAGAGAGCTAAACAAAATGGAGATAAGTAATATGCCTGATGGAGAATTTAAAGTAATGGGCATACAGATACTCACTGGACTTGAGAAAACAGAGAACCTCAGTAAGACCCTCAACAAAGAAAAAACATAAAAAAAAAATTAGAAATGAAGAACTCAATTACTGAAATTAAAAATACACTAGATAGAATAAATAGTAGACCAGAGAAAGTAAAAGAACTGATCAGTGACCTGGAGGACCGTGTAATGGAAAGCAATCAAAATGAACAGGAGAGAGGAAAAATAAGAATAATAAATAAAAATAGATTTGGGGAACTCAGTGACACCATCAAGCATAGTAACAATCACAGTATAGGGATACTGGAAGGAGAAGAGATAGGAAAGGGGAAAGAAAAGTACTTGAAGAAATAATAGCTAAGAAATTCCCAAATCTGGGGAAAGAGACAGAAATCCAGATCCAGGAGGCAAAGAGAGCCTCCAACAAAATCAACCCAAAGAGGTCTATGCCAAGACACACAGTAATTAAAATGGCAAAGAGTAAGATAAAAAGAGAATTTTAAAAGCAGCAAAGGACAACAAAACAGTTACTTACAAGGGAAATTCCATAAGGTTTTCAGCTGATATTTTAGCAGAAACTTTATAGGCAAGAAAGGAGTGGCATGCTATATTCAAAGTGCCAGAAGAAAAACAAACAAAAAACCCTCCTTCCAAGAAGACTCTAAACAGTAAGGCTATCATTCAGAATAGAAGGAAAGATAAAGAATTTCCTAGACAAACAAGAGGTAAAGAAATTCATTACAACTAAACCAGCCCTACAAGAACTGTTAATGGGAACTCTTTAAGTGGAAAAGAAAGATCATAAGTAGGGGTAGGAAAAGTAGGAACCACAAAAGCAGTAAAATTAAAGATATCTATAAAAATTAGTCAAGGGATTCACAAAATAAAAAGATGTAAAATATGACACCATATATCTAAAACATTGGGGGAGAGGAATGAAGAATAAGTTCAAACTTAAGCAATCATCAACTTAATATAGACTGTTATTTTTATAAGATGTTATATATACAACTAATGGTAACCAGAAATCAAAAAGTAATAGATATGCAAAGAATAAAGAGAAAAAAATCCAACTTTATCACTAAAGAAAGACAGCAAATCATGAAAGGTGAGAGCAAGAGTGAAAGAAACAGAGAACTACAAAACAAACACAAAACAAGCAACAAAATCATAATAAACACATACCTATTAATAATTACTTTGATTGTAAATGGATAAACACTCAAGTCAAAAGATACAGGGTGGACGAATGAATAAAAAAGCAAGACGCATTTATATGATGCCTACAAGAGACCCCTTTCAGACTTAAAACACATGCAGATTGAAAGCGAGGGACAAAAAAGCATTTATCTTGCAAATGGAAGTGAAAAGAAAGCCAGGATGGCAATACTTACGTTGGACAGAATAGGCTTTAAAACAAAGACTGTAATAAGGAACAAAGAAGGACACAATATAATCATAAAGGGAACAATCCAACAGGAAGATACAACAATTGTAAACATTTATGAACCCAGCATGGGAGCACTCAAATACATGAAGCGACTAGTAAGAAACATAAAGGAAGTAATAGATAAGAATACAATAGTAGGGGACTTTAACACCTACTTACATCAATGGACACATCATACAAACAGAAAATCAACAAGGAAACAGTGGCTTTGAATGACACACTAGATCAGATGGACTTAACAGATATATTCAGAACATTCCATCCTAAAACAGCAGAATATACATTCTTCTCAAGTGCACATGGGGCATTCCCTAGAATAGATCTCATATCAGGCTATAAAACAAGCCTCAACAAATTCAAAAAGATTTAAGTCATACCATGATCTTTTCTATAACACTATGAAACTAGAAATCAAGCAAGAAAAAATCTAGCAGGAACACAAATACATGGAGCTTAAATCACATACTCCTAAAAACTGAATGGATCAACTAAGAGATCAAGAAGGAAATCAAAATCAAAATCAAAATAAAAAAATACACAGAGACAAATGAAAATGAAAATGAAAACTCAACAGTCCAAAATCTTTGGGATGCAGCAGAAGCTGCTCTAAGATGGAATACTGTAGCAACAGAGGCCTACCTCAACCAGCAAGAAAAAGCTCAAATAAGCTAATCTTACAAGAGAACAGACAAATCCAAAACCAGTAGAAGGAAGGAAATACCAAAGATTGGAGCAGAAATAAATGAAATCAGTACTAAAAAGAAACAACAGAACAAATCAATGAAACCAGGAGCTGTTCTTTGAAAATATCAACAAAAATTGATGAACCTTTAGGGATACCTGAGTGGCTTAGGCAGCCAAGCAGCCAACTCTTGATTTCAGCTCAGGACTTGATCTCAGGGTTGTGAGTTCAAGCGCTATGTTGGGCTCCATTCTCGGTATGGTGCTTACTTAAGAAAAAACAAACAAACAAACTCTAGCCAGACTCCTAAGACAAAGAGAGAAAGAGGAATCAAATAAAACCAGACACACAAGAGGAGAAACAACTGCCAAAACCATGGAAATGCAAAGGATTATTAGAGAATATTATGAAAAATTATATACCAAAAAATTAAACAACCTAGAAAATTGAATAAATTCCTAGAAACATATAACCTATCAATACCGAATCAAGACGAAATAGTAAATCTGAACAGACTGATTACCAACAATGAAATTGAATCAGTAATCAAAAAATCTCCCAACAAACAACAGTCCAGGCCCAGAAGTCTTCACAGATGAATTCTACCAAATATTTAAAGAAGAGAATTTTAAAAGCAGCAAGAGACAACAAAACAGTTACTTACAAGGGAAACACCATAAGGCTATCAGAAGAGAATGGATAAAGAAGTGGGGCGTGTGTGTGTATATATATGTATATATGTATGTATGTGTGTATATATGTATAATATACATATTATACATATATGTATAATACAAATATGTATGTATATTTTATATAGGTATATATATAATGGACTATTACTCTGCCCTAAAAAAGAATGAGATCTTCCCATTTGTGACAACAGGGCTGGACCTAGAGTATATTATGCTATGCGAAATAAGTCAGACAGAGAAGGACACATATTTTATCATTTCACTTATATGTGGAATCTGAAAAATAAAACAAAAGAACAGACAGAAAAAAAAAAAGAGAGAAACAGAGCTATAAATAGAGAGTACAAACTGTTGGGTTCCAGAGGGACAGCGGTTGGGGGGATGGGCAAAATGAGTGAAGGGGGGTGGGGTATATAGGTTTCCAATTATGGAATGAATATGAAATGCAAGGTACAGCATACGGAATATAGTCCATGGTAACATAACAGCACTGTATGGTGACAGATTGCAGCTAAGCTTGTGATGAGCATAACATAACCTGAAACACAGGGTTGTGGAATCACTATGTTATACACCTGAATCTAAAGTAACATTGTGTGTTAACTACACCTCAATTAAAAAAAAAAAAAAAAAAGAAACCAGATGGTTATTTTGGTTATTTCTAATAGCCTAACAAGTGGCTTAAAACAATAATCGTATTATCATTCATAATACTGTTAGCTGATTTGGTTCAGCTGGGTAGTTTTAGCTTGGGGTTTCTCACATTACTGCAGTTAAATGACAGCTGTCACAGTAGCTATCAAAAGGTAAAGCTGGCCTGGATTTCCAGATTGCTTATACACATAACTGGCAGTTAATGCTACTGTTGGCTAGGAAGTGGATGGAGCTGTGTACTAGAACACCTACGTGTGGTCTCTCCATGGACTTCTCATGGCATAGCGGCTCACATTAGATATGAAACATTACAAGAACAAGAATGCTAAAAGGCCCAAGAAGAAGCTGTGAGGCTTCTTATAATTCAGCCTCAGAAATCCCGACACATTATGTCCGTTGTATTCTCTTACCCACAAGCGAATTACTAAAACCAACTCCAATGAAAGGAGGGGGATTAGAATCTACTTTTTTGTCTCAGGTGCAGTATGTACTTGACAGAAAGAGAAGTAATTAGTACTGACCATATTTGGATATTATCAATCGCAGAATTTGGCAAATCTTTATCTTTTAGGTAAAACCCATCTCATTACCTAAGTTCTTAAGGAAAGCTTTATTTTAATGTGGCCACACCCATTAATTTACATATTGTCAGTGATTCTTTCCCTGTTTTATGAGGGCAGAGTTAGGTAATTGTAAGAGAGAACATATTTACATTCTAAGGTATTTGTTATCAGACAGAGTTTTTTCCACAGCAATTTCCTGGAATAAACTATTATTCCAGTTGGGAAAGAGGGCTAAAACAGTAATTTTCACTGGGAGTGGAAAATGTTGGTGTGGATGAGTGGAATGATAGAGGGACAATTTCGGGTGAACTATTAGACTCAGAGGATATAACCCATTTTTCATGATTTTTGCGCTGCTGTTGGCATTACTGAACAAGAAGATTTTGAAACACTTGGGATTTAACAGAGGCTTTTAAATTTTTTTTTAATTTTTTATTTTTAAATTTAAAAATTTAAATTTTAAATTTAAATTTAAATTTAAATTTTAAAAATTAATTTTTAATTTTTTAAATTTTTAAAATTAAATTTTAAATTTAAATGAATGCAAAATGGAACTTTGCTTACACTCCTGGTTTTCGTTTTGTTTTCATGTCTGAAGATATTTGAATGGTGTTATAAGAGACATCAGACCCTTTTTAAAGAAAAGCTACTCATGATACATTCAATTATGATGCCTACTGTTGCATAACCCATACTTCTTTACGTTGATGTCTCATTTTTTTTTTCACTGACTGCTCTTTCAAGTTTTCATCATTGTGGTCTTCTTTCCATACTATTGCTACTTATTTCCCTGAGTGAAATCTAAAGGATCTTGGTATTTTTTCATTGACCTCAAAGTCAGTTGCTGTTGCAAATACAATTCCATCCCTAACATTAATCATGTTTTCTAAGTTTTTGAAATTGGCCATAAGCTTCAGAATTTCTCTCTTCCATATACCATTTACCATGTGTAGAGAAACTCACTGCTGTGACTTGTCAATAAACTTTAAAGCCTTTTTATGTAAAAGTTTTTTCTAAGGTCTATTGGTGAAGCTTGGTTGGCAGTCATACCCTAGTCTACACATTGTATAGGCAAATGAATATCACTGGCCATAAAAGATGCAATAACACTTAGTCCATGGGTTGAGACAAAGTTAGAAGGAGGAAAAACCCCTTCAACGTTGTCACCATGTTAGAACACCGTGGATGTGCAGGAGCATCACCGATGCGTGAAGCCGTCTTTGTGAAATTTTCTTTGGCCATATTCTCTTCTTCATGAAGCACGTCAACTAGAATTGTATATAATTTACGAAAACCTTCTCATCAGGCAGTGTGGATGTGGAAATTAGACAGCTGGTGATGTTCTTCTGAGCATTTCTTGAGGGTTATAGAATAAAAAGTAAAATGGGCTTGAATTTAAACCTCAGCCCCCTTCAAAGGCTTATTATCAGATGCTTTCTTCTTTTACTATAAGCAAGATAAATGCTGAGGAAAGCATGCACTCTGAAACAAAACTTTCTTTTTTTTTTTACACTGAACAATTGCTCAGTGGTATAGTCTCCTTATTAATATTTTTTTGGTAAATGAAACAGATATATGGCATCTCTCTCACTGTCAGCTGCAGCTCCTTTCCTACTGTTTTTATAATAAGGAATATGGCTTGAATATGTAGAAAAATTCAAAGTTGGCTCCTTTAATAGCTCACCATTCTTCATCATAGCTTTCCTGTCACCTTCCCAAATGTGTCATTCACTTTGTCCTAAATCGACAAAATCCAGAATGGAGGAGTGTTTTGATTACTCTGGCTTAAGATTCCCTTTTCCAGGCTTATCCAAAGCTTTCCCAAAATAAATTGGTGTATATTTTGTCCAGCTATACAAATTAGTCCCAGAATGCTCCCTGATTTTCTGCCTTTCTTTTTGTCATTACTTGTTATTACAGCACACAAAGCCCTGACTGGAGTACACAGATGCTCTTGAAGTCTCTGGTGGCTCTGTGATACCAAACAAGATTACTTTTATTTTCTCTGCTCTTGTACACCCTCTTCTCATATGTTTATTTACGTCCCCACATTTTTCTTCAAAGCTTTCTCAGACTTTTAAAGACCGTTTATAACATGAGGTGAAAACAAAGGCTAAGTCTAAGATAGACATCAAGGAAATGAGTTCAGGATATGTATACAAGGAGAGACCACAGGCACTAAGTACGATCCTGCGATGATCCTCTTGATGCTAGCCACATGTATGGTCATACCCCCTGTATTAGCACTCAAATACTTCTAAACATGTATCGACTTGTGATTTTGCTAATCTACAGTTGTATTTGGAATGTAACATGAAACTCTCCTTCCATATAATTTTATAAAAATCTTTAAGTTTGGAGATGTAAATACGATATATATATATGACATATATGATACATAACATTATATGTGTATTATGTATGTGAAGTGTATACATGTAACTTTTTCCCAATAGACATCAGCAGGAAATATGTCATTGAGATATAGTTATATTTTAAGTAATTTGATATTAAAAACTAGGTAGTGCTGTATCAGAAAAGTGTTAACTGGAGAGAAGATTTACAGTATAATCTATACATAATTTTCATTAACAAAGTGTTTATGAACAAATAGTTCAAATGCTAACTTATGGACTATATATAACAGCTTTATTCACTTTAATAAACATATAGTCCTTGCTACATTCACTAAAACAATCTTAAAAAGAGGTCCTGGCTTCATTATAGATAGTATGAAAAGAAAACACAAAATTATGCCAGTAATATTAGAGGCTTAAAGTCAAGAAAATCAGTACTTTTCTTGTTTTTATCTATCAAACATTTTAATGAGAGCTAAAAATACCATTAGTTGTCCAAAATATTCTATTTGTTCCCTTCCATCATAAAAGACTGAGAGCCAGGCATGTGATTAGACTACCTTTCCCACTCTCTTTCTAGGTAGGTGTAGCCACATTACTAAGTTCTTCCAGCAGCACATAAGTCCATTTCTAATAAGGGCAGATGTGCCTCCTTCACTCTGATTTTCCCTTTTGGCTGGCTGAGGTGGCAGGTGACAAGGTCCTAGGAAAAGGCAGAGCCTGAGTCACTGAATCACCATGCGAAAGACAGCCTTCCAATCAGGAATGCCTTTCTCAGATCATAACGTAACAAAAAATAAACCACTGTGTCATTAATCATTTGAGAAACTGGTTGTGACTGCAGCAGAGCCCATCCTGACTATTACAGAAGCAAGTTAATATACTGGAATCTTTGTGCAAAATTTCAGCTTGTAAATGTTTTGATTTTTCATTGAGAAGGCAAGACTTACACAAATTCAGTCTTTTCAAGAATTAGGAATATAGAAATTTTAATTTGTGTATAAACTCCACATACGCTAAATGCTTTTATATTTCCTTTTTGGCTACTTCCCTGAGAATATTAAACATATGGTATGGTGGCGAAACTTTCTGTCATTACTTTTTATTTTATTATATACTTGTTTTGTATGAAGGTCTTCCCTCACACAGAAACCATAAAACTGAAAACAGGGCCATATCATGTATGTTTTACATAGGTCCATTCCACCTTATATGTTGTAGGCACATGGCAGGTTCATAACAGCTGCTATTAGATGGAGTTGAGAACTTTTGTTTTTCTGCCATGATTCCCCACTGACATATTTGTAGGTTTTTGTCTATAACATTACCATAAGGAAAAAGATAATCAAATTCATCTCAGGCATTAAAATAAAAATGCATAATTTTAAAGTTTTTCCTTTTTTTTCTCTCTTGGAAATGAAGATGCTAATGGTTTTTAAGAACTCATCGTGACATTAATTTATCCTGAAGTCACTCTGAGGTACTTAAGATTTTTTTTTTCCCTTCTAGTTAAAGCAAGAGGTACAAAAATACTAAGTGTGAGTCCTAATAATCACCACATATTGTGTTATTTTAAATTACTTTATAATGGTTCATCATCAGAGAACTAAAACACAATTAATTGTGAACAATATTATATAAGTATAATTAATTTTTAAATTCTTCCTTTCTCAACATAGTATTTAAAAAAAAATAAGCTACTTAAACTATACCATCATTCCAAATAAATTGAATAGGCATCAAGGAATTTCTATTTAGGCAACATAAATGGTATAATAGGCAATCACAGGCTTTGAATGCAAATATAATGGAATGAAAAGTATATTTATAAATAAACCAGCTTAACAACATCATTAAAAATAATGACACTTCATGGACCATTGAATGTGCAGTGAAAAAAAAATCCAATATTGTTCTTAGTTTCTTTGTTATTTTTTATAAAGTAGTTTTTCACTGGTATTAGTAATTACTAATTACTAAGTAGTAATAAAATAATAATAATAAATAATAATAAATATAATAATATAAATAATAAAAATAATAATAAAATACGGTCCTGGATAGAACAGGACCGTATTTTTTGTTACTTTTTATGTGGTTAAGCCACTAATTAAGTGAACACATTTTGAAAAATAAACTGAATAATGTGTATTTGTCCCCAAAATACTGACTTTATTAGTGGCTTATATTTTTCTTTTTTTTTTAACTTGTTTTAGGGACACAATTAGAAACATGTTTATATAATCAAACACTACCTAGCATAAATAAATAATTAATAAACAATAAATAAATAAACAATAATTCTGAGGAGTTCTTTTGCTACGTCAGCAGGTACTATATGTGGGGTTATTAGTAATATTAATGACTTACATAAACATAATAACTTAGAGCAAACTCGCTATTTTGCTGAGTCATTTTCAATATCTGTTTTGGCATCTTGTTGAATCAAATGGTAGAACACATAGTGATGTCTTAAAAAACAAATCAACAATATTAGAAAAGAAACAGACAAGAAAGAACTAGACAGTTTGCCAAACATTCAAACATTCATATGCCGAGAATTCTTTCCAGCAATCCATCTCCCTCCTTTCTAGCAAAGCAAAACCCAAACCAACCAACCAAACAAACAAACAAAAAAAAACGAAGAGGAGGGACATTCATTTTTCTGAAGTAATTTGCAGCACTTGAAGCTATGCTAGCAATTCTTGCTAAAGTTAATGGAAAATCTGTACATTACCTACTACAATCGTAGATATTTTGTCCTTGAATCATGGTCTCATGCCATTTAACTAAAGTCAGTAAGTCTACAGCAATGGATGGGACTCTCTTTGAGGAAGTCTGTGTGGAATTTGAGATGATAATTTCTGATTAACATATAGGTGATGCAAAGCAATGCCTATGTAACCTAAGAATCCGGAACTATGGTATTCTTGTCATTTACTCTACTTATATAACATTCTTATTTCCTGTTGCTCTCTATAAGCCATGAATAACATTATGTACTTTAAGTAATATGCTTTGCATATTGCTTCACTACTATTTATGTTCTGTTACTATTTAATTTCTACAGCCATAGGAAAACACCAGAGTAGAATGGTTGACATCATTGTCCTATTGAATGGTTATAATCATTGTTAGGGTATTCATTCTACAGATTTTTCCCCATTCATAGGGAAAGCATATTCAGCAATATACACTACCCTTGGATGTACTCCAACACAACTTGCAAGAACGATTTTTCTTGGGGAAGAGATCCACTTTAAATTTACTCACTTTTTAAAATGTTTCCTTTAGGGGCACCTGGGTGTGACTCAGTGGGTTAAAGCCTCTGCCTTCGGCTCAGGTCATGATCCCGGGGTCTTGGGATCGAGCCCCACATCAGGCTCTCTGCTCGGTGGGGAACCTGCTTCCTCCTCTCTCTCTCTGCCTGCTTCTCTGCCTACTTGTGATCTCTGTCGAGTAAATAAATAAAATCTTTAAAAAAAAAATAAAATGTTTCCTTTACACAAAATAGCTGCAAAGGAAAAAATGTAGAAAAGAATTCTATAAAGTAGTTTGCTATAAAAACAGATTAGGATTCCTTTGCATTACTTTTGAGGTATTGTCTTAAATTACAATTATTCGATTTTTAGGAGTTAATCTTAGATGTCATATATTAGCTCTGGAAAAGAAGCATCACAGTTTTTTGAAGGATCCATAATTAGGGTAAACTTTACAGTCTTTGTAGAGGTTTAGATGTGGAAATTCAGTCTGAGTGGTTAGAGAATGAAGTGCCACTTTCATACAGACGGCTGAATAGATGGTACCCAACCTCTTCTAAAAGGACTGTATTTCCTGTTTAATGTGCTTCAATTCACTTAAGTTATTTCATCCTTTTCTAAATATAAATGCTTATGATCTAAGTCTGAAGATGGAGAAAGAACACCTAGACAAAAATAAATATTTAAATGTTTTTTAATATATAAAAAGTAACTGCAGACTTAATTCAATACTAGCAGCTATTATGAATTTTAATTTATCACAATACATTTTTTTAAGACTTTATTTATTTATTTGAGAAAGAGCGAGAAAGAGCATGCATCAGGGGAAGGGGGAGAAGGACAAGTGGATTCCTGGCTAGCAGGGAGTCAGATGCCGGGCTTGATTCTAGGACCCTGAGTCCATGACTTGAGGTGAAAGCAGAAGCTTAACAGACTGAGCCACCCAGAGCCCCTATGGTAAGAAAATTTTAAATACTCCTCTTACCTTTTCCAACACTATGAACAACCACCCCTCCAAAAAATTGAATCACACTGCCAATATGTACATGACTTGATATACTATTTACCAGGGACATTGGCAAAATGTATATTTCCTTTTGACCTGGAATTTTCACACCTAGGACTGAACATAAAGAAACTATGTGAGTGAAGTGAGTGGGCAGAAATTCAAAGCAATAGTTATAAGGATTTTTATCACGGATCACGGTATTATTCTTGACAGGAAAAAGTTGGAAATAGCCCAAGTGTGAACAGCTATGAAACAATCAGTAAAGCATTATTTGGTCACCAAAATGATGTTGTACATATTTATTTACATGCAAATATGTTCTTGTGATATCAGGCAAATAAAACACTATAAAACAGAATGTGGGGGATAGTCATTCTTTTTATAAAATATACATGAACATAGGAATTTTAGAAAGATATAAGCCCTGTTAACTTAAAGAAGCAATAACCAGGCATCTATATTAGAGATAACACCTCAGTTATAAAATGTAAATAAAGGGTATTGCATAAGTGTTTCACCTTTTTTCTAAATTCTTTTTTTTTTTTTGGAGGAGGAAGGCTGGTAGTTAAACATGAAGTGTTTTAATTTCTACTGAGTTTTAAGGTTGAATTAACAAAACATTTATATGTGCTCACGAGCCATAGCCTTTATCACTCCACTAACGGAAAAGATTGCATGACGCCAGGAGAAAGATCGCAGATAAATGTATCTTTAAGTAAGCAGTTCTTGGCATGTAAAGAGCAATAAATAAAATCAGAAACTCAGCAAAAAGGTCATGCACAACATTGAAAACTTCTTCAGAATAAACATCTACTCATATGTGCTCTTTTACTTCACTGTGGATTTGTTCATTTGATTAGGAAACTCTTTGCCAAGATTGGAAAAAAAAAAAAAAAACAAAACTATGAGAAGAATGTTGAAGCTATATTTAGCTCAAAGAATATCTCTTTCTCAGTTTTGCTCCATTAACCATGGTTTCCTTTTTAAACATAGGAAGTTGTGCTTGGAGTTGCCTTCAATTTTGTCATGCCAATCATATTTAGTTTGTGGGGGGATCATTTTTTGAAAGATTTAAAAAACTGGAAATGAACCCTTGAAGATTCCCCCCTCTCTTGTGTAGAGTGAGAAGTATCTGAATCCCAAGTCCTGAAGAGGGAGTTAGGCTAGGCAGGTCCTGGGAAAGGCAGTGGCACCAAGCACCTCCAGCACTGTGTCCTGGTGGGGAGATCCCCGATCCGCCCTGATCCCCAAGCCCCTTCTCCTGACGTGCCTTTTGTACTCCTCCATTAAGACCATCATTCCCCTCCTATTCTCCTTTCTTTCTCTCTCCCAGCCCCGCTCCTAGCACCCAGCCACCTGTCCAGGAGTCCCCTCCTCCTCTCCCACCCCTTCATCCTAGTGGCCAGCCAGCTAGCTGGTTGTGTATCATACTGGGTTGGTACACAGTGCTTTTTTTCTCCCCTTGTATTTTAAACAGACCCAGCACTGTTGGTTATATTTAATAGACACGAGATAATGTTAATTGTTTTAAAGTGATTGAACATGCAGATTATGAAAAAAAAAAAAAAAGAAAGAAAATCTGCCGTTTGCAACAACATGGATGGCCCTTAAGGGCATTTGCCAAGTGAAATGTTAGAGAAAAACAAATACTGTATGATCTCACTTATATGTGGAATCCAGAAAACAAACAAGCAACAACCGAAATCACAGGTACAGAGAACAGCCTGGTGGTTGCCAAAGGCAGGGTGGGTGGTGGCAGTGTGCAATGGGTGAAGATGATCAAAAGGTATATACTTCCAGTTGTAAAACAAGTAAGTCATGGAATCTAGTGTACAGCATGGTGACTATGGTTGTTAATACCGTGTATCTGAAGTTACTAAGAGAGTAAACCTTAAAGGTTCTCATCACAAGAAAAATATTTGTATCTATTTGTGGTGATAGGTGTTAACTAGAATTACTGCTGTGATCATTTTGCAATATACAAATATTGAATCATTATGTCATACATCTGAAACCAGTATCATGTTCTTTTTTTTTTTTTTAAAGATTTTATTTATTTATTTGATAGACAGAGCACAAGTAGGCAGAGAGGCAGGCAGAGAGAGAAGGGAGGAAGCAGGCTCCCCGCTGAGCAGAGAGCCCCATGTGGGGCTCGATCCCAGGACGCTGGGATCACGACCTGAGACGAAGGCAGCAGCTTTAACCCACTGAGCCACCCAGGCGCCCCGTGAAACCAGTATCATGTTCTATGTCAATCACATCTCAATAAAATTCTGTTCAATGAAATTTTTTAAAAAAGGAGGCAGGAGACAGGATTGTTGTTCTCATAATGGGACCACAGAACTTACGCCAAACTCCAGACCTCTGTTCTAGAGATATTCCCAGCCTATAGAGTATGAACACTGAACTCTCAATATTAGAGTTTGAACAGATAGGTGAACTTTGGAAGTTAGGTGAATCATTTTAGCCCAAGTGGAAATACTGGTAGTTAAAATCTAAGTAAAAAAGTCCAATGGTCTAAAATACTAAACTCAAATGAAAAATGGTTTTTACCTTAAGCATTCTTTAAGCATTCTTTTGGCCCACTGAATATCAAACACAGGCCATAATTGTTCCCTATATGCTTGTGAGTAGAACAAAAAATAACCTAGGAGATCAGTAAGGGAAACAGTTATGACTGACATATCTGAGGGCATGGTTGTTTTTTCCATTTGAGCTGTTGTTGTTATTTCAAAGCTTTGAGTTAAATATTTCCTTGGAATAAGAAATATGGAGGGCATTAAATCACTGTGAAGGCACAAAGTTGACAATTTTGGTGGGGAAACACCTTATTCTAAAATGGAAAGCATGACAAAGAAGTGAGCAAAATTTGTATGTGAGCCTGATGGATATCATTTTCATTTGATTTCACCTTCACACCTGTATAAAACATCATTTTGAACTCAAGGTATTGGTGTGAGTATTCAAGTCTCAGTCAAGCCACCGGGGAATGTTAAGATTAATAATGCATGTCAAATAAGAGAAACAAACATTATGGATCCAGGTGTGAATATCTTTGCCTTGTTTCTAGCTTTAGTTCAGTATTTTTCTTCTCTGTCAATTGTTATTTTTTTTTTTACAGGAAACAACTTTTATTCCATTATTTTATGGTGATGTGAGTTTCTAATTTTTGACTCCAAGCAGAATAGAATGGGTATTAAGAAATACCCATTTTTTGCGTTTTCTTTTTTTGGAGGGAAATAGATAAACAAACAAACAAACAAAAAGAAAAAAAACAAACAAAACACAGAAAAGCTTCATGTTTACTGTGTTACCCTTGACCTGAGATCAAAATCTTGGATTTGATTTTAAAG
Organism: Martes martes; assembly: GCF_963455335.1. Lineage (NCBI taxonomy): Eukaryota > Metazoa > Chordata > Mammalia > Carnivora > Mustelidae > Martes > Martes martes. The sequence continues at coordinate 31,011,785 of NC_137899.1, forward strand.
GAGGGATTTTTCTCTGCTGCCCCACACTGTTTATGACCAAAGAATATATTTGCTTCCTTCATCACTGCTGTGGGGTTATCACTCGCAACTGGCTGAAACAAATGGAAAGCACGTCAGTGTTACACACCCATTTCTGAGCCAGATGGGAAACAAAACAACTGAACCATAAATGTCATCATTAACTTGATTTTATATATATGCCCATATATTAAATGTGTGTTTAGTGTACATATTTGGCAATAAGTCAAAAAATAATCTCCTAGCATTTTTAATAACTCTTATTTAAGCAAAATATGGCATGAAGAAGTAATGCAATCCAGAAATCTGAGTAATCCCAGACACAGTTCACTAGGATTTTCAGTAGTTATTAAGCCTATGAATGTTTCTAGCTTTTCTTTGAGTCCCTCTGAAAACAGGTCTGTCCTTGAGGTGTCAGATTAACACTGCACTCAGAAGACAAATTGTTCGTGGGCACACTGGACATATGAGAGCCATTAGATAGTGTGCTCGGCATTCTTGAAAAATGAAAAATTCTAGGCAACATTACATTTTATAAATGCAAGATGTTTATTATTACAGTACCAGCAATAAATGTTTAGAAACTGGAGACGGTCACAATGGTTCTGACTAGGAACATATGCCTATCGAGTTCATTGGAAGCGGAGCCATTGATTTTTGGCATTAAACAAAGGGTCTGGAAGCTATTATGCATTTAGGCTTCTATGAGTATTTAATTATATCAATAGAAGAACACAATTTCTGTTGTGTGCATAGTGATGAATGTCTCCATTTATTCATGTTACTATACAGGGTAGATGAGTTTAAACCAGATGCTGTAAACTTCTTGCAATATGATCAAATTATTTAAATCATATTCTTTGAAGATTTAGAAAATACCCTCATGAACATCATTGAGGAAACCTTGTCCATAAAATATCTACCAATTTCGCTCAGGACAATATACAAATTAAAAAACAAAACAAAATGAAACAACTGTATATAAATATTTCTACCTTGCCATGATGTCTGCTTAGATATGCAATTTCTACTGTACTTTTTATTATATTCACCACTGCACAATCTGACATTATCCAAAGATATGACCCAGAGCCTGTTGTCTGGCAACTTTTTTCCCATGTGACTGCATATGAGGTATGCACTCAAGCCCTCTTCTTCTGTTTGACTGAGGTGATTTTACATATAGACTAAATACATCTTAAGAAATATATTCCTTGGGGCGCCTGGGTGGCTCAGTGGGTTAAGCCGCTGCCTTCGGCTCAGGTCATGATCCCAGGGTCCTGGGATCGAGCCCCGCATCGGGCTCTCTGCTCAACAGGGAGCCTGCTTCTCCCCCTCTCTCTGCCTGCCTCTCTGCCTACTTGTAATCTCTGTCTGTCAAATAAATAAATAAAATCTTTAAAAAAAAAAAAAAAAGAAATATATTCCTTAAGAGACTCTTAACTATAGAGAACAAACTCAGGGTTGTTGGAGTAGAAGTTGGGGGGGAATGGGGTAACTGGGCGATGGGCATTAAGGGGGGCACTTGATGTGATGAGCACTGGGTATTGTATGCAACTGACAAATCACTGAATTCTACCCCTGAAACAAATGACAGACGATATGTTAAACTAAACTGAAATTAAATAAAATTTTTCATATTCCTTGTGTAAGTTAGAGAAACAGAATTTGTATTTAACACTTTGCCAGCACCTAGAACATTAAAACAATAAATGATTTGCATGTCATAAAGACATAATAAATGTACACATCTAATGAATGCATGAGCTTATGAAAAGCTCCAAACAAACGCAGAAATAGTTGAAAAGAGCAGAGTGCTCAAAAGCAAAATGAAATTCTGCTTTTCGGTACAGCAGTTTGGAAACACAGTTTTTCGGATCACGGTGTAGTATTATTACTATTTTTTAAAGATTTTATTTATTTATTTATTTGACAGCGATCACAAGTAGGCAGAGAGGCAGGCAGAGAGATAGAGAGGAGGAAGCAGGGGTAGTGGGAGAGGGAGAAGAAGGCTTCCCGCTGAGCAGAGAGCCCATGTGGGGCTTGATCCCAGGACTCTGGGATCATGACCTGAGCCGAAGGCAGAGGCTTTAACCCACTGAACCACCCAGGCGCCCCACCATGTAGTATTATTGACTCATAGTAATCAAATACATGCAAGGACAATTAATTCAATAACACTGAAGTTGAGACTTCAATGAACTGATGCCCTGACTTTTCTCAGAAAGAGGGGATATTGATAGCATGTGCAAAAAGATGAGGTTTCAAATACTCAGGGATAACCTTAGTACCAGGGATAATTGAAAGAGAAAGAGTGTGTGTTTGTGTGTGTGTGTGTGTGTGTGTGTGTGTGTGTGTGTGTGTGTGACTTGAATCCTTTTGAGATTTTCAAGAAAATTTGGATCTCCCAGTTTACCTAGTTTTTAAGGCTTATAATTGTGATGTTTTCATAGAGAAGACTGAAAGCTTGAGTAAATAATGAAGAAAGAAAGAAATCAAACATGTAACTCTTTTTGTACCATTTGATTTAAATAACATATTCATCCTTGGTACTGTTTTGGTTAGACATGGCAGGAATTATTGTCGGGATCTGGCATTCTATTTAAGTTTATATTTTATTCAAATTGCTGGATCATTACCACTCAATTATAGTACTAGTCCTTATCCAGTAGGTATTTTGCTGGATCTACATATTCCTAATAATTTGCCTTTTGATGGATGTTCTATTTGACCTATTTGCACTTCCTTCCTTACTCATCATTGCACGATGGGGGAATATCTTGATGGAGGGAAACCAACGCAGACTCTAAGTTCAGATTTTGCCATAGCAATGAAATTACTTATCTCTAAAATGAGCATAGTTATATAATTTAGAGAATTACTTTGAAAATCGAAAGAAATAACGTATATAAAGTTCCTAGCATTATGAATACTACAAATTAGACCCCTTTATTGGGTAGGCCACCAGAAAATCTCTTCCAGAAATTAATGATTATCTGTTCTATATAAGCTCTGAATGGTACAATTTGGTTGTGGTACGTACTTAATATTACTTATCGCCAGGAATTTGGCAAAGAGAAAAAAGCAAGTCTGGATCATTTTCAATGGCAAGTAGTTAGCACAACTGAAATTCAAGTTCAAATTGAATCTGGAAAGTTGCATTAACATAAGAAATCATATCACATTTGTGTATTCATTCTGGGTTTTTACTTATCCCAACGATTTAGGTAGAAATTAAAATTCTGAAACTACTATGATGAAATCAGTGACACATGTGCAAGTCAGAGGCAATTGTGGGAGCTCAGAAAAGTTTCAAAAGGTGAACAAAAAAAAAGAAAAAGAAAAATCTTTAAAAAATTAAATGGTGTAACTTTGTACTTAATGTCAAAACATGGCAAATATGAGTGTTCAAACTCAGATAATTTCCCATGTAGGTACCATGAAAATTATGAAAAGAAGGTACTTCGTCAGTGTTGTAAAGTATAAGCCCATGTGAGGAAAAAACTGAATGAAACAGAAGGGCAAGAGGGAGTAACAAAACTAGGTCATTACTAATGGGTTAGAAACCAGAAGATGAATTATCTCAAATACTACATAATTATTAATTGAAACTATTAAATGGTCTAATTACTTTCATAATTTTTACATCTATTTTCTTGACACATTTTTTCTGCCTTGCATAACAGTACTGTAACATAGATTGAAGATATTTTTTAAAAATCAAAAACAAATGAAATAATTTTTTTCTTTCCTTAATAATCATTCTTTCTGTGGTATTCTAGAAATTTAGATAACTAATTTTACAAACTATCTGTTATGTATTGTGCCTGAGGCAAGAGAAGTGCTTTCTTTATAAGTGCTTATGGTAGAAGAAAATCAAGTATGGTTTTCAACAGACTTCTTAACCTTATTGTTTGTTTATGTACTAATAGAGATACCTCCAAAGCATGAATTATTTGGCAGCTCCATTATTATAATTGAAATTTCAATTTTTTTCATTTAATTGTTTATGGTATAATGAGGTCTTGCCATTTTTAATAGCTCTGAGAATTTTTTTTTTTTCCACAGATTTATTTATTTTAGAGAGTGGCAGGGAGAGGTGAGGAAGAGGGAGTGGAGTCTTAAGTAGACTCTGCACTGAGTGTGGAGCTCCATGCGGGGCTGGATCTCACAAACCTGAGATCATGACCTGAGCCAAAACCAAGAGTCAGATGCTTAACTGACAGCACCACATAGGCGCCCCATGTGACACCTTATTTTTGGTAAGATAAATACGCTTTAATTGTTTGGTTTGGCTTAAGTAGGTTTCATTCTTCAAGTAATTCTGTTATTTCAATAAGTGTGACTAATACTAAACACCATGGGAAAATAAAACAGTATCTGTTGAAGTAGGAGGAGGAGGAAGAGAAGTAATAGCAGCAGTGACTAACAATATTTGTTTACAGTACTCTAGAGTCTGTTCTATCTACTTCCTGTGTACCATCTAATCCTATGATTCATGCCCATTTTAAAGATAAAGCAAATGAAGCTTAGAAAGATTACAAAACTTGCCCAATTATCACCTAGCAAGTAAGTGGTCATGTCAATTTGGATATTAATATTGTTACTCATTAAGATATATAAACAAATTTTTTTTCTTTTTTATTCTCTGATTTAGTTAGGGGAACCATTCACTTGACTGGCAAAAGCAACCTCTTTTGGGAACTATTATTAAATATATTTATTCCTATTAGTGTATAATCCATATATATAGATCCTGGCCCTCATTAGACTTTGACAGTGAAAAAAATTATCTTTTTTTTTTCTTTTAATCTACAGTACTTCAGTGTAGTATTCTGCCTGACCTGAGGAAAGTTGGTTGCTGCTCTCCTGTCATCCAAAATATCAATCTCGGCTTCCTCTGTCACTTCTTAATGAAGATGGAGCTCAGAAGGGCTCCCTTGATAATGGAGTGTCCTACAGCCACTGCATCATGTGCAAACACCCCAGAGAGGGGCTGCCTTGTGCATACTGCCATGTTGCCCTGCTAATGCTACTCAGAATACCATGCTAATGCTTATTGCCTTGTCAGGTCCCTGGGGAAAGACCATACCGTAATGTGGGAGGTTGGGACTTGCCTATTGTCTGTTATCTTGGGAAGAGGTTCATTATGTCAGGAATGCCATAGATCTCTGATTTGAGGTGAGAAGAGATATACTCTGTCTGGATCCAGATATCCTCTGGCTGGGCTCACACTTTGAGGTAGGAAAGTCCTGGATCTCTTCCAAAAATGGGGGTAGTAAGCATAATCAGCCAAAAACAAATAGACCAGGAGTGATGATAAGAATGAGTGGTAATACCCAAAATCAATATTTAATCAGAGATGGCAGCACAATAAATCAATACTGCTTGAGACTATTTACCAGAGAGATTACTGAGTATTCTTTCCATCGAGTCCTGGGTGTTGTCTAATTGACCTTTAAGAGATTATTTAATTCTATAGGGGAGTGCCTTTCTATTTGATTGGACTATTTACGGCTCTGTAGGGGTAAGGTTAACCAGTAGAACACTGATAACACTGTAGAAGATACTTACCTAAAAGCAATGCAAATGAATCCTATCCATAGTAACACAAACTAATTTTATTTATTTGAGATACAGCTGATCCTTACCAGGTAGAAAAGATAACTTCAAATGTAGCAAGATTTCTGTGAGTTATGACAAGAATGAGGGGAGCCAATACCAGAGGTTACATGTGGACAGGCCAAAACCAGATGGGAGACAGGTGAGTTTCAAACTACTCCAAATCAGCAAGAGCCAAGAGCTGATGGGGAAAACACTGAGACTCAAATAACTCAAATAACATTTTTTAAAAAGACTTACTTACTTGACAGAGGCAGAGACAGAGAAGTGGGAAGAGTTTGGAGGGGAGGGGTAAAGGCAGAGGGAGAGAAGCAGACTCCATGCAGAGCATGGAGCCCTATTCTGGGCTAGATCCCATGATCCTGAGATCATGGCCTGAGCTGAAATAAAAAATTGGATGCTTACCCGACCGGAGCCACCCGGGCACAATTCAGATAACGTTTTTGATATGCATCCATCCTATATTTGTACAAGAATCATGTTTTTAACTTTTTGAAGATTATACTTTTCCTCTATATTTCATCAAAATGGGACTATTCTTGGTCACCGATGCTTTGGTATTACAAAACATAATCAATAATATAGGTGCTTATTCTCAAGGCATTGGGTGATTTGTGACTAGACTTCTTTTTCAAAATAGCTTAAAACTCTGACTTTTGATATACAATGTCCTCCACCCGCCACCAGGTAGTTTTAGGTAGTAGATGATACTGGCACAGGAGCAGAAACAGAAGCTTGGAGAAATACTGGATCAAATGTTTAAGTAAGTGGTTTAAGTAAGGAGAGAGCATAGTGTTAGTTCATTTTTGAATGCGGAGCAAGCAACTGTGGTTAAAATTTGTCACAATAAAGGGTACATAAAAGGCATACATGTTTCAAAAGTAGGCTTTCATCCAAGAAACTGGGAAAAGCACACATCACATCATTTACTTAACATCAGAAATCCATTCCAGAAAATTCAGAGATTCTTTATAAAATATTGACTGGGGACCTGTATTAGTTTCCTGTGGCTGCTATAACAAATTACCACCAACTGGGTGGCTTGAAACAACAGAATTTGTTGTCTCACAGTTCTGGAGGCCAGAAGCCTGAATCAGTAGTTCTGGGCCCAAAACAAGGTGTTGGCAGAGTCTGAATCTCATCAGAGGCTCTAGGGGAGAATCTGTTCCTTGCTGCTTCCATCTTCTGAGGGCTGTCAGCATTCACAGCCTTATTCATAGCCTTTTCCTCTCTTGTGTGTCTAATTTCCTTATGTACTCTTTTTATAGGATACATGTGATTTCACTTAGGACTCACCAAATAATCCAGGATAATCTCCTCATCTCAAAATCTTTAACTTAATCACATTTGCAAAGATCCTTTTTTTTTCCTTTAAACAAATAAGGTAGCATTTACAGGTTTCAAGTTCCAGCTATTAGAAATTCGTATATTTAGGGGATATTATTCTGCCTATTATAGGATCCATTTTCTATTACTTAAATTGGAAAAACCATAATGAACTACATGATAAACTAAAATTTGCATCCAATATCTTTTAAGTGCAACACAGTAAAATGGATTTGTCTAAGAAGTACACTACCATGTTAGCATATAAACCTAAAACATTACTTCCCGATCACTAAGAAACTTACATAGTTATTAAAAAATAGTTGCTTTACAGTCCATTAACATGGTCACTCCTGGTTTCAGCAACATTCCCTGTACTGACATTTAGAGCAATCTTTAAGACATCGACATGAGATTCTGAGTTCTACACATTGTATTTGAGATGTAACTGAAGAGGGGCACCTGGGTAGTCCAGTCAGTTAAAGCTCCAACTCTTGGTTCTGGCTCAGGTGATCTCAGGGTCGTGAGACTGAGCCCTACACTGGGCTCTGTGCTCAGCACATGGTCAGCACAGAGTCTCCCTCTCCCCTGCCCCTCCCGCTCATGTTCTCTCTCTCAAATAAATAAACCTTAAAAAAAAAAAAAAAAAGGAAACATAACCAAAGAGTTTTCCCAAGTACCTTTTCTATTAATGTCGTTGCTTACCATGTTTTATTGGGGAGCATGAAAACTACTTTTCCCAATTTTTATTTTCAGGAGAAAATATTAAACAAGAGATAGATGTTTGTTTATTAAAAACAAGGAGAATTCTACTCGGATATATTAACCAGGAATGTGTTCTTTAGGACATGTCTATAATGAAAATATTATATTCTGAAAGTTGAGCCATTACTGGGGCATCATGACTCATATCATAAATGGGTCAGAGAGAAACATGTTCTCCAACAGAGAATGAATGATTCCCAAATGAACAGATGACTATTGTGACCAGACTGTATATTTTACAACCACCAAAATGGATTTGAATGCCTTTAAATCATTAAAAAAAAAAAATCAAAGGACAATACTGGCAAAGTCTATGCAGGACTAATCTGCCTTTCACTCAACCCAAGTAAATATTTTTTTGCTTCCCAAGTTTCCCCCCCACCCCATACAAAGGCAAACTATTTTGACAGGTTAGATTTAGGCTATCTTCTTTCTTAAAAATGTAGCAGTCCGATTTAAAATATCAGTCTCTTCTGAAATAAGTAAGTTAATGTAATAATTTCTGGGACTCTAAAAATTTTGAATTTCTGTTTCTAGAAGATGCTTTCTCCAAATTATAACTAGAATTTAGCCAATCTGTTTCATTTCCACTACTACTACTCTACTTTAAGCTATCATTTTTTTGCCCAATTTGCCACAAGAGTCTTCCAATCAATCTCTACGATTCCACTTTTGCTTCTCTGCAATACACTGCCCCATCTTGGACAAAGCAGAACAGAATGTTCAATGAAAAAAAAAGAGTCTCTTCACCAAATGGTATTGGGAAAACTGGACAGCCACATGCAAAAGAATGAAACTGGACCAATTTTTTCACCATACACAAAAATAAACTCAAAATGGATTAGAGACATAAATGTGAGACCTGAGACCATAAAAATCCTTGAAGAGGGCATAGGCAGTAATCTCTCTGGCTGTGGCAACATTTTTCTAGATATGTCTCCTGAGACAAGAGAAGTAAAAGCAAATATAAACTATTGGGACTACATCAAAATAAAAGTTTCTGCACAGTGAAGGAAACAATCCACAAAACTAAAAGGGAACCTATTGAATGGGAGAAGATATTTGCAAATATCTTCTATTAGTATCCAAAATATATAAATAACTGAAACAACTCAATACCCCCCAAAATAATCCAATTAAAAATGGGCAGAAGACATAAACAGACACTTCTCCAAAGAAGACATTCAGGTGGCCAACAGACACTTGAAAAGAAGTTCAACATCACTCATCATCAGGGAAATGCAAATCAAAGGTATAATGAGACATCACATACCTGTTAGAATGGCTAAAATAAAAATGCAAGTTGGGGTGCCTGGGTGGCTCAGAGGGTTAAGTGTCTGAGTCTTGATTTTGGCTCAGGTCATGATCTCAGGGTTGTGTAATTGAGCCCTGGGTCAGGCTCCATGCTCAGCAGGGAGTCTACTTGAGATTCTCTCTCTCTCTGCCCGTCTCCCTCTGCCCCTCCTGCCCCACTCTTTCTGTCTCTAAAATAAATAAATCTTTTAAAAAATACTAGAAATAACAAGTGTTAGGATAGATGTGAATGAAAAGGAACTCTCATGCACTGTTGATGGGAATGTAAACTGGTGTAGCCACTGTGGAAAATGGTATGGAGGTCTTCAAAAAGTTAAAAATAAAACTACCCTACAATCCAGCAATTGCACTACTAGATATTTACCTGAAGAATACAAAAAGAACAATTCAAGGGGATATGTGCACTACGATGTGTATAGCAAGACTATCTACAATAGCCAAATTATAGAAAAGTCCAAACACTCCTCGACTGATGCATGGATAAAAAAGAAGTATGTGCATATAGGAAATTATATATATATATATGTGTGTGTGTGTGTGTGTGTGTGTATGCCATAAAAAAGAATGAAATCTTGCAGTTTGCAATGACATGGGTGTTGCTAGAAGGTATTCTGCTAAGCAAAACAAGTCAATCAGAGAAAGACAAATACCATACGATTTCACTCATATGTGTAATAAGAAACAAAACAAATGAGCAGACAAGAAAAAGAGAGAGGCAAACCAAGAAACACTCTTAGCTATAGAGAACATACTGAGGGTTACCAGAGGGAAGGTGGGTGGGTGGGGAGGATGTGGGTGAAATAGGTGATGGGGATTAAGGACGGCACTTGCTGAAATGAGCACTGGGTGATGTGTGGAAGTGTTGCATCACTACATTGTACACCTGACACTAATATTACAGTGTATGTTAACTAAGTGGAATTTAAATAAAAACTTCAAAAACAAACAACAAACCAGCAAAAAATGTAAACCCTATCATGCTGATTTACCAATTTCAAACCTCTGAAAAGGGATAAAACTCAAAATTTTACCATGCTTGTAGGTGATATGCCTCCAGCTCTGATTCTCCCCTTGTCTTTAACGGACTCTTACTCCTCATCTCAGGAAGTGCTAGCTAGCCACACTATCATTCTTTATGTTCATGAAGTATTCTGAACTTGTCTCCACTTTCAGCACTTGCTGCGTCCTGAGCTGGAATATAACTAACTTCACAGAGAGACCCATGGCTCTTCACATACTGTGGGGCTCAGATAACCTTGAGGTGGGCTTGTCATGATGTTCCAATTGGAAGCAACTTCCAAACCCCAGGCACAATTGAATGCCTTGCTCTGCTTTATTTTTTTCCAAGGATTTGGCATCCTCAGAAATGATTTTATGTATAGTTTGTCAGCACCACAAAAGCAGGTGCTTCTCTCTTCATAGCGTTGAGATAATTTAACTTATGTTAGTAAGTTAATAATTTAGCTGAAAATTTCAACTTAAAAAGCAATAACTTTTTTTTTTTTTTTTTAAAGAAGGGCATTCTTTCTGTCCTGATTTTAAACATCAGTTCATTAGTGTGTGTCTTTGCTGTTGGGTAAAGGCATTTCTTAAGGACCAAACATAGGAATCCAAGGCTATACTGCAGGTAGAAATGTGGTTTCTCCAGGATATGAAATCCTAGATATGTCAACCTTGAGAATCTATTAAAACTGCTCAAAGGACTTTATCCACTATTTTATAACTCATACACCAAAAATGGGTTTTAGATTATCCAAACATTCATCCTTTGGGTCTGGGAGCTGTTGAATGGAGTCCTTAGATGTCGAAGGAAGGTATTTACCATCATAACAATCCTCTTCTATTTACCCCAGTTGTAACACAGACAAAGGACATTATTTTCTATGCGCCATTGTATTCTGAAGAATGCTGAGAAGAACTACATGGACTCTACCATGTTCCCACTTGCTCTTCATAATTACCTACTCCATTCCTGCTGCAGATGACATGTCCTAGTGTTCCTCTGACCCCTCACAGCTCTGGACTATCCCATTCTGTATCAACATTCCTCTGGTGCTAATCCAAAATTGATCTCAATCAGAAAGTCTTCCCAATATACCACATAGATTCTCATTACACTTGGTAAATTTCGTTCTTTAAATATTTATTAATATATAAATTCCTTGATTAATTTATGTACTTACAAAATTACTTTACTAAGTCTCCCTAGTAATTATGAAAATATAAGTTCTCACCCTATCAGAGCTGGATTATCACAGCTAAAATCACCTTCTTAAAAAAAAAAAAAAAAAGAGGAAACTACCATGTTGCCTTCAGCCTCCGTACCTTCCAAGAGGTCTTGTACTTAGACGTAGACAAGAGAAAGCATCAAAGAAGGTTGCAGGGAAAGTCCTGGCCACCAAACATGGCTTGAGGGCCAGGACCTACAGAGGAAGAAAATACCAACAATCCAAAAGAACCACAGAAATGCCTCATTTAGAGCTTAACCAGCTTACTACTTGATCTACCAGTAATAAAGGTTTTGGCAAAAATTATTTTATTGGGATGCAAATTCATTATAAATGGAAGTATTTCTGTAGATGTTCCTTCTATCTCCACGCCCTGGGGAAATTTGCTAAACAGTAAGAACACTTTCTCATAGGCATCTACCCGTCTGTTCTTAAAGGAATAGTTTTTTCTGTCCCGTAGCACTCACTCTCTCTCTCTCTCTTTCTCTAGTTGTTAAAATCATTTAATGTATTTGATCGGAGCCTCTTTAAGAGCTGGGATGCTCCATGAATCTTCATAATACAAAGTGGGTGCATTTTTTTTCATTATCCTAAGTCAGTAGGAAAAAAGCATTAGGTCAGAATTTAGTAACCCGATCCTAGTTCACCTTCTGAACTTGGAGGCTCCGCTTCTATCTTGGCATACAGGCCAAACAAAGAAAGCCCAGAATTACTACATGGCACCAGCTTCTTCTTCCCAAATGAGATGAGACATAGGAAAAACCTATGGTAGTTGTAATCAAAAGCCAAATAAGCAGAATAAGTAAGATAAACTCAGTCCAGCTCAGCTAACATTTGAGTTGATAAATGTCCATTTTGAGCCAGGCAATTTTTAAAGAGCATGTACTCCCTATGGAGATATTCTGGTGAAAGAGAGAGGGAGATCTTAGCCTAAAAGGGGGTAGCCCAGAAGACTTAACAAAGGAGACAAATATTAAATGAGTAAGGCTTTTCAAAAGTGTGGGGATTTATAAAGTAGAGGCTTCCAGGCTGAGGGAACAGTACCCTTAAATGCATTTCCTTTACTGTTCTTGAATTTCTTAATGCTAAACTATTCAATCCTTCATGCCTTATATTTCATATCTTAGTCTACCTCCTCAACCACCTATGCTAGAAAGGTCAGAACACAATGTCATGTTGGGTAAAGCACTTTTATAAGAGTAAATTGGACCATTTCTGCGGTTCTTTTGCCTTTCCGTTTCACTTAGTACAATTTCAAAAATAACTATTAATCTGTATATAGTTACTAACTTATGTATTTTGGATAGATAAGGATTAAAGAGAAAAATAAAAACAACAGCAGTATGACCTCTAAGTACAGTCATTTCACAAAAGAAAGGGCATTTTAACAATGGAAATCACAGAAAGGTTTCTTAGGCAAAGAATGAAGTCATTAGGTGAAATAATTTAGCTTTATACATTTTTTTTCCTAATATCTTTCAGTTTTAATTTGGCCCAGACTCAAAAAGATTTTTTTCACAGACTGACTCCAGAGTACAAAGTGATTGGGAATATGGGAGTATCCTTTCTCAAACTTGCCAGCTTTGTCCTCGTCATTTTTCTCACTGTAGTTACCTGGTAGGAACTTGTATCTTTAAGCCATAGGTTCGAGGTACTTCCAAGTAAGTCTCCTTCTGGTTTTCATTTGTTTATAACCTTAAACCACTACTGACTTTAAAGTGTTCAGCATAAAACCCAATTTGTGCCTTTATTCATTTACAACAGATGGGGCCAGAGTGAAAAGGGGGAGCAGGTTACAGCTTCCCTTTTTTGTAGTCCCTTTATTAAAATCACTTGCATCATTTTTATAAGGATCACACTTTTTTTCTAAGATGTGATTCTTATAAAGGATACACACTTCATTTTAGAACAGTTTAGTAAGTAGTAAACCTGGACTCTCAAAGTCTCCATAAAAAAGTTATGGTCAAACTGACCTTCAGCTTAATCACAATACCCAAACCTAATAGTTTCCCAAACATGCAGAAGCCCTAAACAGAATGACATTCCAGTAACATATGCTAAAGTTACAACTGCTGACCATGAATGCTGCCAGTCCTCAAAAAACCAAGAGCTATTGTTTACCAGGGTGAGAAATGGGATAAGAAAGGATTATTACACTATTTGACTAAAGATATATTGTCAGTCTGCCAAAGGAATGGTAGTTAAATTTCTCCTAAAAATTATACTTCTGGGGACATGAGTAACTATCACCTTTAATAAGTATATCTTTTTTTTTTTTCAATTTTGACTATAATTTGAAGGGAAGATTCAAGAGGCAGGCTATTAAAGAGGGGTAAAAGGCATAAAGCAAATTAGTAAATAATATTAATTTTAAAATATTGAAAGAAGGAATTGTAGAAAAGAAAAGTATACCCTCTCTCTCTGCATAGAAAGCATGCCTTTTTTTGATATTTACATCACTGGACCATGTAAAAGCCCCACCAATTACTTGCTTACTTTGTCATTTAGCTTACAACATACAGTACAGACTATGGTAACAGACTGTGTGGGCTAGTAAGGTAATGCACAGTCTGGATCACTAAATATGTCTTCACAGTAACAACTGTATAAAAATACTTCAAAAAAATCAATTATCAATGATGAGGGTCTTTTCAGTAATGACATAAAAGATAAAAAAAATGTATTTTCTATCTGGTAAAGAAAAGTACAGGCAGAAATAAAATCTGTTTTAATCACTAGGTGTGCACCTTATGAACAATTAATTGCATGACCAAAATCAAGTATAACTTTTAAGTGACAAGTGGTAGAAGAAGAACAAAACTGTGGGAAAACCACTCTTTGAATGAGGAGTGGTTTGAGAAATCTTAGATCTTTCAATATGTAATGGAATAAATGACAAAGACTTTAGTTTTAATTCCGTTAGATTTGCATTGTTCCCTTTAAATGACTCTTTTAAAACATACAGAATATTAAGTTCTCAAATATAACAAATGAAATGGGGAATAATTTAATAAATTGTAATCCTGTTTTACATTCAGATTTTATTTATTTATTTATTTGAGAGAGACAGAGAGAGAGAGCGCGCGCACGCGCGCGCGAGAGCATAAGCACACAGAGGGAGAGGAAGAAGCAGACTCCCCACTGAGCAGGGATTCCCCATGTAGGGCTCAATCCCAGGACCCTGAGATCATGGCCTGAGGGTAGAAAAAAATAAATGTATGCTTTATTTCTTATATAAAATAACCTACTCTTATTGAGGAAGTAAATATCCAGTGTAAAAAATTTAGAAAAATGAAGGGAGCAAAAACAATATGAACATTCTCCCAATCCCAAACATACTAGACTACTGACTTCCAGATCTTTTTCTAAGTATAAAGACCTTTTTTTTTCCTGAAGTGGGACTTATGGTACATACTCTTTTGTGATCTCTGTTTGTTGTCATTTGTCTTCATTTTCCCATTTCTGTATTGTACCTTTGTCTCCATTTCTTTTATTTCCATTGCACTTTTTGACTCTTGAATGCACAGATTATATTTAAATTATCTTCATTAAACCTGAAGTGTTTCAATCAGTACCTTACTCAAGATAAATAATTGCTTTGAGCTTTGATGTCCCTAAAACTTCTTTTCATTTTTATTTGATTTTTTTGTAAAGACTTTATTTATTCATGAAAGACACAGTGGAGGGGCACAGAGGGAGAAGCAAGGGAGCCTGATGTTGGACTTGATCCCAGAACCCTTGGATCATGACCTGAGGCAAAGGCAGATGTTTAACAAACTCAGCCACCCAGGCGCCCCAATTTGATGTTCTTGAAAACTTCATCTATCATATTTGCCTATGCCTCCACCTGTTTTGATCAAAACCTTTTATGACCAAACATCTAGCCCTTATGAAATAGGAAAAGAGGATAATTGTGTCTATTTTTGTATCAGACTAATAGTATCCTTAATTATTAACAAAACATAACTGAAAACAGTTCTATTTTTAAAAATGTTTTTGTCCTTGCTCTATATGCATAGGGCGTCTAGGTAATTTGGACTAATTCCACTTTGGGTGTTTATACCACCAATTCAATACATAGTTTCATTTGTTTCAGTTTGCTTTCAGGTTTTGGGAATGTTTTCTTTTCCCCTTTTAAATATGTTCTGTTTTAAAATTATGCAGAATATTTACATGGTTCTAGGGAAAAAAAAAAAAACTATGATACAGCATATGCGAAGAAGTCTAGCTGTTATTTCTGTCCGCTTCATCCTTTTCTCTCTTATTTCCAAAAGTATCCATGTTTTCTAATTTTAAAATTATTTTTCTAGTTCTTACAGTAAGCTATATACATATGTATATATACACATATATATGAACAGTATTTTTTAATATTTTTTTAAAAATTATTTATTTATTTGAGAGAAAGAGAGAGAGGCAGGGGCAGAGGGAGAGAGAATCTTAAGCAGACTTCACACTGAGCAGAGCCCTACGTGGGGTTCGATCTCATGACTCTCAGATCACAACTTGAGCCTAAACCAAGAGTCGGATGCCTAACCAATGCACCACCCAGGCACGCCTGTTTGCTTATATTTAATGTATTCCTATTATACTTAACAGGTTGCATATACTGTCCCCTGTACACAACAGCACATTACACCCACTCTCTCCATCCAGCTTTCTTCATTTAACAATATATACCGGAGAAAAATCATTAGTAGTTTATAGACACATTCCTTTTGTCATCTAAGGATTAGTATTGCCTAGAACTCTATTGGTTTACTTTACTGTGTGCATTTAACCAACCCACGTCCATTATTGATGTACATTTGGGTTTTTCCCCAGGCTTTATTTTTTAGGTATTGCTACCATAAATAACTTTTTACACATCATTTTATTTTTCGTATTTTTCTCTGTGTATCTTTGGGATATATTCTTAGAAGTGGTATTACTGGGTCACAAAACAAATGCAAAAATGTTTCTGGTATTTACTAAATTTCCTTCCAAAGTGGTTTTAACATTTTGCATTTCTATTACCAATACAATGAATATTTTATTCATTTTCATCCACAGAGGGTATTGCCAAACTTTTGGATGTTAGCCAACACAATATGTGAGAAATGGGATCTCAGGGTTGTTTTAATTTGCAATTTCTTATTATGAGCAAAGCAGAACATCTTTCCATTTTTTTTCAAAGCATTTGTATTCCTGCTCTCTTTGAGCTACCTGAATATTGTTTCATTTTTCTATAGTACTGGGACTTTTGTTTGTTTTTATATGTTAATAGATTTAATGGATTACCTTATCTATTGTACAAAGTACTTTTTTTTTCAGTTTGTCATTTTCCATTTTTCAGTGATGAATTTATCAATTTACTGACATTGTCCATTATTTTGTTTATAAATTGTGTCCTAATGTGGACAATTTTCTCCACTCTGGATTTTTAGTCAAACCTACCACCTATGTTCTCTTCTAGTACTTATAAGATTTTTTTAAAAAAATCTACGACCCATTTAGAAGTTATCCTGCATATGATGGAAGGACTGGACCCAAATTCATTTTCTCTATGTAGCTCTCATTACACAAACTTACATATTACAAAGTTGTATCTTTTCCTCCCTGATTTGAGATGCCATTTTTATCTTACACCAACATTACATCCACAATATGGAATATTTCCAGATTTTCATTAATGAGGTATGTTTTTAATTAACACTGATTTGTTGACATGAATGGGACAGTTCTCCAAAAGAATATCCTACCTTCTGATTTTGTCTGCTTGCTTCCTTTTAATGTCCTTTAGCTTATTGCTCTTTCTGCATATTTTCAGTAAACTATAAGCTAAATCCAAAAGCTTGATGGATTCAAATGAGACATTTTTGACTAGAATAATCACTGGTGAAATTATATACCTCATATTATATCACAGGATAAATTACATAATATCTGGTTGACCTACCCTCAATGATGCTAAAATTATCCACCACATTTGTCAACATAAATGATCTCACTGTTGTACATTTTTCCCTTGAGGTATTTCTAATAAGAAAAATTAGGATTAAGTTTCTTTAAAATAGATTGATATATTTTATAAAAATAATACACAGAGTAGAGGACAAAAATAATTGAAAATGTGTTTGTTAAGTTTGCTAGCGTTTTAGGTATTTTCTTTTCAAAATTATCCTTAATGTTGTATTTTCATGTACTTCCACTTTTAAAACTTTATTTATATCATTATTAAAACAAGGGTCTAAACTATCTCACCCAAATCATATCATCAGTAGATACTCTAATTGGTTGTAGGGTTTTTGTTGTTGTTGTTTTGTTTTGTTTAGTTTTTAGAGAGAGTGCACGCTAAGGGACTGGGGCAGAGGGAGAGGGAAAGAGAGAATCTTAAACAGTCTCAACACCTAGCATAGAGCCCATCAAGAGGCTAGATCTCAGGACCCAGAGATCATGACCTGAGCCCAAATCAAAAGTCAGACATTCTACTAACTGAGCCACCCAGGCACCCCTCATCAGTAGATACTTTAATGACATACTTATCATTCAAACATTTTCTCTTTTCACTTATGCCCTTATTTCATGCAAAGGAAATGGAAGAATAGATCTATTATCAACAATTTTTAAAAAATTGATTATAAATTCTTATTTTAAAATGTATTTATTATTTATTTTCAATTTTTTTACTTGTTTTTTATGAATTTGTTTTTCATGAATTTGCATGCCCCCCTTGCAGAGTCCCTGTTAATCTCTGTATCATTCCAATTTTAGTATACATGCTTCCAAAGCAAGCACTGTTTTCAGTTTTATAGAATTATTACTAATACACAATCAATCAAAATAACCATGATTTGAAAGGTAATTATTAAACAAATTTTATTCATTTTTAATGAGATGAATGGGTTTTTACTCTAATTACTTTATGCAGACATGGATTAATATAACTTATTTCTAGAATCATCCATGATTCAGCCTCAGATTTACTCCTCTCTTTCATGGTTATAAATGCCAGCATTAAGCAACATATTTCATATTTTAAAAAATAAATAAATGAAAATGAAAATTATTCTAGCAGAGATATATCACTCAATTATTTAAACTCTTTCTGTGTTGCATGCCAAAATTATATTGCGATATTTTAACCAAATTACTTTTAATGATTTATTAGCTGACAACTCAATTAGGTCCTCCTTTAATTTTGTTGAAAGCAAACACTGGAAACCACTCGAATTATAAAAGCATTTGTTACCCAGTCATCAAAGTCATGTACATCTTCAACTTTTGGGAAGTTTAAAAACAGGCTATACCAAGACCTATCAAGTTTCCTACTTTTCAAACATGTGTCTGAAGTTAAAGGAGGTTTCTTAGGCAATGTTTTTTTTTCACTGTTTCTTTATTTGGCACACTGGGGATTTTTACATAGAATACCAAATATACATGGTGAGATCCAAGATACGTGAAAATAAATGGAAGAGGGAGATCGGGTTAGAAAAGAGAACTGACATAACATTTGCGGAAAATGTCTATTCCAGTCCTCTGTGCATTTTAAAATTGGATTATTTGTTTTTTGGTGTTGAGTCTTATGAGTTCTTCATATATTTTTTATATTAACTCCTTATCAGATATGTCATTTGCAAATATCTTCTCCCATTCAGTAGGTTGCCTTTTGTTTTGTTGCTGGTTTCCTTCACTGTGCAAAAGCTTTTTACTTATCAAACTAGTAGTAGTCTCAATTGTTTATTTTTGCTTTTGTTTTACTTCCCTGAGACAGATCCAGAAAACTGTTGCTGAGGTTGATGTACATGAGTTTTCTTTTACGAGTTTTATGGTTTCAGATCTTACATTTACGTCTCTAATCCATTTTGAGGTTACTTTTATGTATGGTGTACTAGGTGGTCCAATCTCTTTTTTTTTGTACGTAGCTGTCCAGTTTTACTAGCACTATTTATTGAAGAGAATAGTTTATTCTCCATTGTATATGCTTGTCTTATTTGTCATAGATTAATTGATCATATAAGCATGAGTTAACTTCTGGGATCCCTATTCTGTTTCACTGACCTATGTGCTTATTTTTGTGCCAGTATCATTATTTCAATTACTATAGCTTTGTAATATAGTTTGAAATCTGGGATTAAAATACCTCCAGCTTTGTTCTTCTTTCTCAGGACTTCTTTGACATTTGGAGTCTTTTTGAGTTCCAAAGAATTTGTGGATGGTCAACAAACACATGAAAAGATGATCAATATCACTAATCATCAGGGAAATGTAAATCAAAATTACAGTGAAATATCAATTCACACCAGTCAAAACAACTAGTATTAGAAATATAAAAAATATCAAGGGTTTGTAAGGCTGTAGAGGAAAGAGAACCTTTCTGCACTATAGGTGGGAATGTAAACTGGTGTTTCCACTATGAAAAGTAGTAGAAATACCATATGATCCAATAACACCACTAGTGGGTATTTACACAAAGAATATCAAAACACATATTTGCAAAGATATACACAACTCTATGTTTATTGCAACATTATTTACAACAGCCAAGATATGAAAGCAACAAAAGTGCCCATCAATAGATGAATGGAAAAAGAAAACCATGTAATTTAAGGACAGTATAATTTCAAGGAGTTAAGCACATAATTTTTCTTAGTGCTTACACACATAATTTAAAAATAATTTTATTATAATGAAAGGAAGATGTTATTTGAGGGATATTCTAAGCATAGTGTAGTTTCATGGGTGAAAGCATATGGCTTTTCCCAAGTGCTTGTATCCATAAATTCAAAATCATTTATAAATAATGAAAGGAAGATGTTTCCTGACACCCACACTGCACATATACCACAAAAACAACTCACCTATATCTCTAAACAACACATATGCACCATATATAACACACATACACTAGACACACACCACACACATCACACATACGTACACAGCACAGATAAGTCACACTCACCAAGACACACACACCACACACAGCACACATATACCAAGCTTATACCATACATATCACATACACCAAACATATATACTACACACATACAGCTCACACAGGACATATATACTACATACATCATCCATATCACACACACACACATCACTCATATAGCATTAACAACACATAACAACACATATAACAAACACATACACACACAAGATATAAACCCTATAATAGCACATAGACTATGGAATATTACTTAGTCATAAAAAATAATGAAATCTTGCTACTTGTGACAAGATGGACAGACCTAGAGACTATTATGCTAAGTGAAATCAGTCAGACAGAAAAAAGACAAATACCATATGATTTTACTTACATGTGGAGTCTAAAAAACATAACAAATGAACAGACAAACAAAAAGAGAAATAGAATCATAGAAAACAAACTGGTGGTTGCTAGAGGGGACAGTGTGGAGGATGGGTAAAATGAGTGAAGAGGATTAAGAGGTATAGGCTTCCAGTTATAAAATAAATTAAGTCATTGGCATGTAAAGTACCACATAGGGAATATATAGTCAATAATATTGCAGTACCTTTGGTGACAGAAAGTAACTACACTTATGTGAGCATTTCATAATATATATAATTATCGAATCACTATGTTGTACAACTAATATAATATCATATGTCAACTAATATAATATCAGATGTCAACCATACTTAAAGTATAAGGGGGGAGACAGCATAGTATCTTGACTGCAAGTATGTTCTCAGACACACGTATTTTAGCAAAGAGTATTCATGAAAGTTGAGAAGTGGAGCAGGAAAGTGACTTCCTTAACAATGTTCATACCTGCTTCTCTCTCAGAAAATACGTTTTTCAGGGGTTAATACCTCTCAGTTTGAAGAGCACAGTCATGTCACAAGAAAGAGTCATGTACAGTGCTTCTCAAAGTAAAAAGAAAAAAGTGTTGATAGAAGAGATGCTGAAAAGTCTCAAGAAACTAATTCAGCAGCTAACATGTCAACATTGTCTATCTTCACTTCTCTCCTTGATCTTCTGGAAACCTGTATGGCTCTCTTTCCTGAGAATACTCTAAATTGAGTGGGCTGAAATCTTCTGTTCCTCAGATGAACACAGTTTGATCCAAATAGCAGCCCTTCCACAGGAAAATATTCTCAAGTTTAAAGGGTTAGAAACTTCAGAGATCTGGCATTTAGCTGATTACAACAGTGACAAGTAGCCCTCAGACAGCATGAGATAGAAGACATAAAGTTTAGTAAATATTGTCTTCAGTATAATTATAGTAGGTATTAGTGCCTTAATATAGTCGATATTAATTCCTTATTACAGTGTTCAAAATACAATAACATGTTTATGCATTCTTATACATTGTTATGCATTGTATTTAATCTATTATTTAACAGGTTATACATTAGATTTTAGGGAAAGACTGAATATGGTTCCACCTAATTTTGTTATTTGTTTTAGCAAGCTGAATTATGCCCTTCTCTGTGAACAACTACTATTACTATCAGCTTAGATTACTTAAAATAAAAGGCAATCCAGAATGCACTGGTAGTAAATTGACATACCTATGTCAAAGTATTTAAAATGTTTTGGTGTTAGGTTAGGTAAGATAAACAGAGATGGAAAAATGAAAAGAAAATTGCATAGATGTTATGCATGGCAAAAAGTTTTTTTAATTCAATCCTAGAATTTAATATTTTCTTTTAAGGCTAAGACAAAATTCAAATCTTTTAAAATTGAGGCTCATTGGCAAATGTGAATTCCTTTTCATTTTTCACTTTTCCCTTAAAAATAAGTTTTATTTATCATAGTGTATTGAAGGGTCATTTGTACATTTAATAGCTCTTATTAAATCAGAAACACTCAGACTGTTTCCTTGAAAATATGTATGGGTGCAAATACTAATGGAAAATGTTCTTGGCAAGTTAATTTTGGAGCTTGCCAAACCCCAGACATCTTAGAAATGCCTGAGGATGTTATAATGAACAAAACATACTACCAGTTC
This sequence comes from Martes martes, assembly GCF_963455335.1. Classification (NCBI taxonomy): domain Eukaryota; kingdom Metazoa; phylum Chordata; class Mammalia; order Carnivora; family Mustelidae; genus Martes; species Martes martes. Next base: position 31,034,022 of record NC_137899.1, read on the forward strand.
ACTGAACCTTGGAGTTATGTGTCAGGAAAGTAGACAAAATACCAAATATGTTGTCATGCTTTCACTAAACCAAAGCCATTCTCATGTGTTTGAATTTAGACTGAAGGCTTCTCCCATTTTTTAGTTCAGCTGTAGGATGTATTACTGCGATTAAACCACCGGCAGGTTCCAGTAGGACTTGCCGTCAGTTGCTTATAATGATCTCTGAAGTATTTTTTGAAGATTTCCATAAAAGGACAAGGTAGCATTTAATGAGTTGCCTAAAATTTACAGTGGGGGTTGAATTTCTTACCAGCGATTCATGGAAGTTTCTTAATTAGAAAGAAATTAGTAAAAACACACGCCATATACACACACGTGTGTGCGTCTGTATAACATCTACCTATCTATAACTGAACCTTACTAATACATTCCTTGTAATGGATAATATGGCTGTGCAACTCTCCTGCTTTTACATAGTACCTTGCTGTTCATGGTACTAAATGTGAACACATGAGTAATAATTCCTCTTTTACTTGTCCAGAAACTATTTTCTCCTTCCATTTATTACCTAAAGCCGATACCTAGATAGTCATTCTTTCAGAAGAATTAAGATGAGACATATATTTCAAACAGTACATTAAACCCTATATAGCTTATGTGTATATGAGGGTTTTTACTTTTACCTCGAGAACAATCCACACACTCCATCATACATTATACACGATACAAAGCTAGAGGGGACTCCAGAACATATGAAAATTACTTGATGAATATTTTGCTTTTAGTCTGCTTAAATCTGGATGCCTCTAAACTGAGATAATAGAAACTCTTTCTTGGGGTTCTTCAGAGGAATTACTAACAGAATTCTGGCAATCCAGTGAGAGGACAGAGGGAATAAAGAGGCAACTAAAGCTAGCAGCATGCAATGCATTCTGATTTAGAAATATCAAAAAGGCTGGACCACAAGTGGAAAAACCATTGGAAAGCCATGAGTGCAAATGTTTTAAGAAGACAAGAATTCTAATTAGCCTGGATGGGAAACTCAGCATGAGGCTAAATAGTTGGTTTGATGTTTAGAGTCATTATACTGGACTGTGTCAGTAGGATTACACAATACCATTGTGATAACACAAATGTTAAACAAATCACCCATCTCAGAATTTCCTAAACAGTGCTTTATAGCTTTTAGAGAGAGGGTTTTTTTTTTCTTCTTTTCTTTCTTTTTCTTTTTTAATATTATAGTGTTTTTTTCTTTGTTGGATTCCCTAATGAATTTAGCAGTCTTTATACTTAGCAGGAAATCTGGACTGATCATTTGAGGCCTGTTTTCTTTATCCATTGTGGAGTGCGGGTTTACTTTTGGACACCTAATAAATCATGATCTAACATCTAAGAAACAGACTTATTGCCACATTGCTAAATCAAAGTGAAAAAAAAAGGCAGAATAAATGACTGGTTTATCTTTCACCTATAGGACATTAATGAATCAAGAGGTAATATTCTCTAGTAATGATATGCTAGACTCTATTAATGAAGTTAGGACCACGGTCTTACTACGTAGAGTTAGTAATGGTTTTGTATTTGAAAATGTTAAGCCCTGCCTTGTTTGAGGCTCACCAAGGAATAGGACCATATGCGATACTTTTCTATTTCAGGCAATGCCCCCACTGCTGGATAGATTGCTGTTGACAGCTTTTGACCAGAGGGAGCCATTAGATTTTGCTGGCTAGCAAACAATTACAGCTTTGATATGAGCTACAAGGTAAAGATGAAAAGGAATACCAATGCAGAAAAATATGCTAGCTCTGTGTGGTCTCTAGATCCTTCTTGTGCAAATGAAAAAAATTATTTAGATGTAAAAACTATCAAAAGAAAACCAAAGAGAGAAAAAAATCCCAAACCTTTCAGGATTCTAACAGGTAAAATGAAGACTGAAAGAGACCTGGAAGAAAACCAGTAGAAACATCATACCACTAAAAAGGAATTCAGAGGATTTGTTTGAAGATAACCAAAGGTTTCAATTCATGCTATTGGTGGAAGAGGTTTGAATTTCTACCTTTGGAAAAACCGATTTTGTTCCTAGCACCGTAAGTCTTAGGACAGTCTTATACACATAATGATGCAACAACACATTTAAGATGATCAGGCTTGTGAGTGTTGCCAAACAACAAGACAACAACAAATATTTATATTACCTAGGCATTGCTGAATATACGGTAAGTCAGTAGTTTCTTATTTCAAAATACAGCTTAGACTAAAAACAAAAAGGCAACAACTATGGTGAATTTAGGACTCCATGGACCCTGCAGTAATTAGAAAATCAAACTTAAATGTTTATATTGATACGCCCACCTTTCTTTGACAGAAAAAAAATTGTATTTAGATTCTGAAGTGAGTCTTACACAGAAAAGGTATAAATGCTGACTTCTTTGTGTACAGCACTCCGTGTACTGAGATTTTTGTGAAGTGGAAGTACATAATCAGTCATCTATAGGTTAAGCTTTGAAATAAGAAGGTTGTGATCTCCCAAGGAAAATGAAACCTTGTAATTTTTTACTATGATAAAGTAGTGCAATATTCTTTTATTAAAAAGCCCATGGAAATAGACTTGGTAATTTGCCAAAGTATTAATACACTATTTAATTTTTCTTTTGTTTTTAACTATTCATATTAGAATCACTATTTTTTCCTTCTGGATATTTTTGTCAGTATCTAATATGAATAGAGTAGACAAAGACTTATTCAATAGGACATATCTAGTTTGGTATTAGCTGAAAATGTATAGTTTGGCAATTATATACTGCTCTGAAAGGTGGGCATCTTCTATAAATACAAACCAACCTTCTTTTAGAGAAAAGGCATGTTAAATATTCCCCCCCACATTTCCTTTTGCAAGGTTTCTGAAATAATATTAAACTGTTTTAATATGGTTAATACCCTCTTCAGTTAAGACCAATGGTCTGGGTTTTGGAAGTAAAAATATGATTGTGGTAAACTCAGATGATACTTAGAGTAGACATTCTTCCCTGAATCAGAAGACACTATTCAATCAATAAGCATAGGGGATAAAATGTAATTTCCATTATAATAATGTGGAGCCAGATAATAATCACCTCTTAATTCAAGTCTGGAAGCTTGCCTCAGTTGACACTTTCTTCCAAATCTGAAGTTCATTAAATATCTGACTGTCTGGTGTATAGAAGTACAAGCAGATAATCTTAACCTAATAGGAATGCTTAGTTTTTATTTTCCAAGTAATTATTGTTTCTGCTTTGCTTCTATTTCCCCATCTGCTAAAAGGGAATAATAATACTTAGCATATGGATTATTAAGAGGGTTATAAATTGCTTTGTACAATGTCTGGCACATGGTAAGTCCTCAAGAAATGTTAGCTAATTTTAAGACTGTTATTGTTTTTACCCATTTTTTTAGGGCTCAGTGTCCTTGCCATCACATTAAAAAGAATCAATCAATCATCAAGTGGAAGTGTTATGAAAAACATATAATTAAATGTCTTTAAACACCATGATATTTTTCCTTTTGGCTGCCACACATCCAAATGTAAACCTTTCTCTTTTCTCTATATAAGAACATGCTAAAATTTTCAAGGCCCTATGAAGATGTATATTATCATAAGCAACAAATTATTAATATTGTCCAAAAGAATCAAATTCACAATAGCTTATAGGATATCCAATCAGTAACATATATATTGTTAGAATTTCTATAAATGGATTTAAAAAATTACAACTCAATAGAAAATCAAATATATTTGAAACTCCATACATAAAAGCACTCAAATATTTTAAGAGGATGATCTGGAAAAGGAAGAAGCGATTTTGAAACGTAAGAAGTAAACATGCCCAGTTTAAAGAGCACTAAAAAGGAAGTCAGCGTTACATTCTATTGGACTAACAGATATAGGTTGATCCTTGGTTGGTTTCATATCTCTGTGGGCATTTAAAAATCTCCATTTTGGTGTCTGAATTCTTGATCTCTCTTTATTCTTCTACCCTTCTCTAACCTGTTCCTTTTCTAATTTTTTGCTCTTTTTGTAGTCTAAACAGTACCGGCCCAAGCTAGTCTGAAAGCCATAGTTCAAAAAATCCTTCTCCTTCCCCCACTGCCCACGGGCTGTCTATCACAAAGTCCTGCCGATTCTACTTCACACTATTTCTAAAATTGTTCCACTTTCCCTCTGTCTACACTACCATCCCTTCTTGCCTGGACAACAGAAACAATCTTCACTTTAGTATTTCCTAGTTTCTTCTTGATGCTTTTGATCTAGTTTTCTCACAAACAAAATCATAAAACAGAACTCATGGCACGAGGCCCTTGCTAACCATTATTCTCTTTGTTCCCTTCTGCTCTTAAAGAACTCAACAGTCTTGCCAGGATCACTTTCAATGAGGTCCATTTCATCATCTACTTGACTCAAGCCAACCTGGCTTGCTTTCTTTCCCTAGAACTTTCCTAACTCCCTCTTTTCTCAGAGCTTTAATATCCGCCCTTTTCTGCATGTGGTAGGCTCTTCTCCCAACCTTGCCTCAGGAAATCACTATTTAAATTCTTAAACCTCAGTTTTACAAGCAAGTCCTCTTGACTCCAAACAATGTAAATGATATCTTTTCTGTAACTCTGTCCTGTAGACTTATTTTCTTTTTCTTTTTTGCACTTATTGCTTTGTTTTTCTTCTTTCTTTATTTTACAATGATACTGGTAAAAAACAAACAAAAAAACCCAGAAAAATACAAGAGATAAGAAAGTACACAACAGTCTACTGACACTTGCTATTGACTAGAATATTCTGCACAATTTTCTTGAATATGTTGTGAGAGTAGAAAGATATTACCAATGTCTGCCTTCCTAGAAGTGTGCCTGTTTCCACCCCATCTAACAGTGCATGAGGCTATGCCATTCTCCTGATCCTCCTTAGCCCTGGGGAGTCTGATGCGTATGGAATCTCCTACTTGCACCTGTTCTCACTGTTAGTTTCTTAGGAAACTTTTTTTCTCATTTTTATTTGTAGAAAATAATATGTGCACAGAAACACCAAATGTATTTATTCTTTCCAATTTTCATACTTCTTATTTCCTCATTATACTGCATTGTGTAAGACCTCCAAGATAAGATTAGTGAGCATGATTTAATAGAGATATTTATATATTTTCATAAAAAGTATCAAGTTCATTGTATGTTATTAGCAGGCACTCTTTAGCAAGTCTAAAGCATTTGTTTCATTTACTTCTTTGCTAAAAGGACTGAATTGAATAGGCTTTGTTGAGATTACCATCTTTTCCTTCTAATGCAGTGTATAGTATTATTAGGGGGCATGTAGCTAATTATGCATATATTCTTAGAATTAAATTCTACATAATCAAGATACATTTTTATTACCTTACTGAATTTCATTTGAAACTCTTTTATTAAGATTTTTTATTTATAATTATAAGTGAGATAGGTATATAATATCATTTTCTTATATAACTTTTGTAAATGCCTTAATAAATGTCTTGGGCTGTCCAAACGCGGAAACAACCTAAACATCCATCAGCTGATGAACAGATAAACAAAATGTAGTATATCCATACAATTAAATATTACACAGACATGAAAACAAATTAAGTTCTGCTACATGATTAACATGGATGAGTCTTCAAAACATTAGGCCATGTGAAAGAAGCCAGACACAAACAAGCAAATAGTGTATGATTCCATTTAAATGAAATTTTCAGAATAGATTTCCTTATTTTTCTATTATTTGAAATGGCCTCTTGAAGTTAGCCATTATTTATTTTTTCATTTAAAAATTACTCTTTAAAATCAACTGTGCCTAAGATTCTTTTTGAAGGGTAGACATTCACCTAATTACTGAACTTTTAAAAAGCTCACTGGCTTAAGCACATTTAATTTTTCACCAGGAGACAATTTTGGTAGTAAATATATATTTTAGAACACTGTCTATTTGATTCAAGTTTTTAAATGTATTGAATTTGTTCATTTTATTTTATATTAAATTGTTACATCATAAATATAATATTTGTATTATAATTTAATTGCTTTATATCTTTTACATCAAGCCTTTTAGTTGTTTTGTTCAAATATTCCATTTCCTTACTTAACCAAAACGTTTTTTTTTGTTTTATGCATTCATTTCTAATTGTATACTGTATTACCACCTGTAATTTAAATAGCTAACTATGATAGGAACTTTGTTAATTTTTCTTTAGATTTCTATCAATTGTTCATTGTATATTTCAAGGTTATATTATTTAAGCCATGGACAGTCATAAGTCTTCTATTTTGATGGCAGATTTTTCTTTTGTTATTGGGCAACTCTTATCTCTATTCTAATTAATGTTTTCAATTATTTTTAATTCTGTGAATAAGACTAATATTATCTGTTTTCACATATTTAGTATTTGTTTGATATATCTTTTACATGAAAATTCATTTCAAACTTTCTAGATAGCTTTATTATTTGTGTCTCTATATTGCATATAGCATTTTACCTGGATACAATTTTATACAATATAGTGTTCTTTTAATTGATGAATTTAATCCTCCTAGTATTGATATATTTAGATTGACTTGTTAAAGATTTTATTTGGTGCTTTTTTAAAAAAATTTAAAATTTTAAAATTTTTTATATTTAGATTGACTTGTTGAAGATACTATTTGGTGCTCGTTTTTAAATGTTTCTTTTCTTTTGGCCTGACTTACCTTTTCTTGACATTTGTTAATTTGACAAAGATGTCTATGCTCTCCCCCTTCTTCTTCTTTTTTAATTCTGTTAATTTACCACCTATAACTTATATGTCTATTATTTTAATGGTTATCCTTAATGGTTTTAGCCATGCATATTTAGCTTTTGGGAAAATAAACAAAACAATGCAAATGATTTTTTTAAATGAGGCTATTTACTGAGAACATGTATTAGTAAGGGAATTGCCACCATCATTTACTGTTGGCCAAGATTTAAAGCCAAGCAGTGGATAGGAAAAGCTTTATAATAGAAAGGGGGAAAGTTTCACGTATGCTCTGATTAGAGGTTGCCGGCATGGGGAAGCTGGAAGAAAATCTGACTAGAAACGAGTTATGTGAATGGTTTGGAAGGCATATTTGGCTTTTCCTGGTGGATCCCTGAGTTGGTGGGCAAAATATAGGAAACTGATAGTCATTGATTAAATCACGGCAATTCTGGGCCGATTACTACAAAGGATGTGCATTGGTACTCGGGCTGGGTGTTGTAAAAATGTAGGTCTGCACCCTTGTATAATATATGCCCTGGTTAATGTCTGTTGATCTATTCAGTCTCTCACTGTAAGTCTTTCTTACAATATCTTAGACCATTCAATATCTCTACCAACCTTTCTATACAAAATAAGGCTTGATTACATCTTAATTAACCAGCACACTAAACTTCTTCCATCTTCCTTGACATAATTCTCTAGAACTTAGTTCTATATTCTTAAAAATAAAATTTTGTATTATTTTATATGCAGAAGCAGTTAATGAAATAGGTCAATACATGTTAAAATATTTTGGGCTTACCACTGCTTTTGCATCCCATTTATTTCTTCTCATTTTACTTTCCCTCTGACTTATACCTTATGACTTGAAGATAGTAACATCTCCTATTCCTTGATTGTCCAGAAATGGTTTTATTTTGTCATTTGCATTTGGATAATTGTTCAGCAGGATACAAAAATTTTTATTGGCAGTTATCTTTCTCATAGGATCTTTAATATATTAATCCATTGTGTCTGGCCATTACTGTGGGTAAGAAGTCTGCTATAAGACCACTGAGGAAAACTGTCTTTTACTTATGGTGCAACTGAAGGTTTCTTTCGTATTTTTATCCTTGATGCTATTTTCTTTTTCTTTTTCTATTTTTTGAGGATTTTATTTAATTATTTGAGAGAGAGAGAGAGAGAACATGAGCAGGGGCAGAGGGAAAAGCAGACTCCTCACTGAGCGGGGAGCCAGATGTGGGACTTGATCCCAGGACCCTGAGATCATGACCTGAGCAGAAGGCAGACACTTAACAAACTGGGCCACCTAGGCACCCTGATATTTTGTTTTTCTAGAAGTGGATTTGTTTTTATTTATCTTGAGCAATACCCGGTATCATTTTTAATCTAATGGGTTTATGTTATGCTTAGTTTTGGAAACTTCTCAGCCACTGTCTTATTAAGTATTTGTTCTGTTATCATTTCCTGTATTTGTTTATTTTTTATTTTTTTATTATTTTTTAAAGATTTTATTTCTTATTTATTTGACTGACAGAGATCACAAGTAGGCAGAGAGGCAGGCAGAGAGAGAGGAAGGGAAGTAGGCTCCCTGCTGAGCAGAAATCCCGATGATGATGATGATGATGATGATGATGATGATGATGATGCGGGGCTCATTCCAGGACCCTGGGGGCATGACCTGAGCCGAAGGCAGAGGCTTTAACCCACTGAGCCACCCAGGTGCCCCAAGATTTTTTTTCAAATTTATTCATTTGACAGAGAGAGATGGCAAGAGAGGGAGCACAAGCAGAGGGAGTGGGAGAAGGAGAAGCGGGCTTCCCAATGAGCAGGGAGCCCGATGCAGGGCTCCATCCCAGGACCCTGGGATCATGACCAGAGCTGAAGGCAGATGGTTAATGACTGAGCCACCCAGGCGCCCCCTGTATTTGTTTTTCTTAAATTGCTTTTAAATTTATGTTGAGGCATCTTAATCTCTCTCTGTTTTTATGACTCTTTAATACTTTTTATCTGTCTTATGCTTCATTTTGTGTTACTTCTTCAGCATGATTTACTTACAGTTTGCTATGCCCCTTTGGAGTCCTCACAGACTTTATATATTATGATTTCTTTTTCTATCAACAACTACTATTTTATTTCCAAATTTTCTAAATTGTTTATGTTCACCTACATTTGCTTTATTTGCTTCATTTTGTTTCAAATATATTTCTAGACTATTTTTCTTTGGGTTATATTTTCTGAGGATTCCAAGAGTAGTGATGTCAAATAAGTTTAGACTATTATGTTATTTTAATCTCTTCTGAGATCTTGTGATTATTGCTGTTTTTAGTTTTTTTTTTTTTTTAAGAATTATATTTATTCATGTATTTTGGTATTTTAAGCTCCAGGTGCACGCTCACACACACTCTGCTTATATCTGTTTCTCTATCTCTCCTTTTTTAGTGGTTTTGGGATTGCTTCTACCTGGTCCGGGACTCTGGTCTATAATCAGGTCTTATTTTAGAAGTTTGAGGGACTTACACCATGGGAATAGTTCCAAGATCCAGGAATCCAAGCATGGAGAGTTTGTCTCAGTTTCTGGTTGGGAGGTTGGCTCTATATCCTCTTGCCTCTGCAAGCAAATTGCTTCATGCTAGGCAGAGCCCCAGTACCAGAATTTTTTTCTCTCCTTTATGTGCAGGATGGAAAGCCCCACTCTGGCAACTGGTTTCCAGCAGAGTTTGGCCCTTTTCCCAGTATTTACCCCAAACACATTCAGTCTTTCCTGCTCCACAGAAGTTAGACTCCTACCAGCTTCTGACTGCTTCCAGATCTAGAATCCAACAGGCCATCAGATTCAATTCTGATTATTTTATTCAATTCTTTGCAACTTCTTGAACTTGGAGATATTTATCTTTTTTCATTATTTTTTGAGAGTGAATTTCTTTAATATTTGCTTTTTTATATTTTATCTGCCATGGTTAGACATTTGAAGTGGGATGGGGTGAGCTTCAAAGCATGTATTTGCAATATCATTTTCCCAGAGGCTGTATCTGTTCTGGTCATGATACTTAGAGTTGGTCTTTAATAAATATGTACAATGCCATGCATTATTTAATTCATTACCAGGTGACCTAGGTACAACTTGACAATAATAATGTAATGTCTAGTGAAGCTTTGGCAAACTAAACAAAGGAAAGTAATGCAACTTAGCATCATTAAGTAATATAGGTTGCTCATGGAATTTTATTGGAATTGAGCAAATACCAAAAGCAGTATCTTGAAAAGTAGTCATCTTTTTTTTCTAACCATACAAAGAAAAGTATCTTCATTTCAGTAGCATGCAGTAGAATGAATATGAAAAAACTAAATAATGAGATAAATAAGGAAAAAGATAAATAGACTTTAGCATTAGACGTCAAGAACTAGGCTTTTTCAATTAAGCAGAATCCAGGATCCTGTAGTCATCAAATGTTGATAGACATTAAATAATGTTAGCATTTTCTGGCCTACTTTGTGCTTAACCATCTATTAGGCACTCTACTAACAGTCATTTTAATCTCAAAGCAACTTTTTGACATTGGTATCGTTCTAGGTATAAAGATGACTAAAATGAAATTCTGAGGATTTGAGTGATCTGTCCACACTTACACAACTCTAGTCCTGAACAGTATTTGGATCTACATTTGTTTTCAAAAAACATGTTTCTAATCACTAGTGGAAACTCTGAAATGTGGATTCCTTTGTATAATAGATTTTCCTCACCTAAGAAAAATTGGAACAATGTTCTAATAATTCACTTATTTTTCCCTCATTCCACAGGTATTTGTTGACTTCTTTCCTGCTCTGTGCCATATGTTGTGCTGGATGCCAGAATCAAAGAGTGAGACAGAGATATGTAATATTTTACTTCATACAAATGTGGAGAAAAGCAATTTAATAATTATGAGAATAACCTGTTAAGACTTAAGAATGATTTGTTGCTTCATATAGGTTATCTTTAACATAAGACAATGTAAACGAGGTAGAATTTATCTCAACAGGCTCTAAAATTTCTTATTTTACTCAAAATATATAGCCTTCATTTGATCTAGCTTACATTTATTAATTTTTCCAAACTGAGAGGGGGCTAATATTACCTCTTTCAGTATGTTGAAAACCATGTAGAAGGAAATACTTTATTTCTCTGGTACATTAATCAAAGCTTTGTTGAAATAAGCATAGTGTGATCATACTAATAAAATTTTAAACTTACTAATTTAGTATCAGCTGTTTATAACCCCTCCTTCTTTACAAGGTTCAGTTTCTTCCAGGGTACTGTTGGGAGTGGTTTATTTCATGTCCCCCCTGTTTAACCCACAGGAAACCCATTTTGCTTGCCTCTGGTGCTCAGGTTCTGGCAGGAACCCTTCACCGCTCACCTTGCACTGTACTGTACCTCTTCCCATGTTTTCTTGATCCACACAGTGAGAGGTTGGTATCATGATGGGTAAGTCCATGGTTCTCCTTACTGCCCTGCCCATTCATTCTTCACACAACCTCTCAGGTCCACAGGAGTTGATCAGGTTTTAGGTAACTCAAAGGAATAATACTTAGAATGCAAAATGTGCAGCTGATATAAAATGTTTGTTCCTATAGTTCAGGTGGAAATTAATCTAGTAATTACAGCCATAGAGGAACCTGTTCTCTTATGATTATACCCATTTTCTAACCTAGCTTCCTTGGCCTCAAGTTGTGCACCAGACTGTAAAAGATACCTTTCTTCATATTTCCATGTTTTAAATCTCTACCCATCATTGAATTATTTAATCCTTTTTAATAGAAACTGACTTTGACTAAGGACCTTTTCCCATCTACCAGTGGTGTGTTTCTCCATATTTGAATTATTAAGTCCAGACAAGGAGCCAGAAAATATCAGCCTATGGAAACGGCTTGCAAACTGCAATTCGGGGGCAAAAACAATGGTCAGAAATGTTTTTTTAATTTACTGCCAAATAATTAAATTTTGGAGATTTTGTAAATAAAAGTTAGATTCTTGTCTTCTAATAAACTGAAAAAGTTAGAAACCTAGGATCTGTATTTCTACATGGAAACAATTAGATATCATGGAGTGGCTGCATCCCTCGGAAGAAGAGAAGTATGCAATCTCTAGATTGTCATAGACTGTCATAGAACTGCTATTCTCCATTGGTTATATTCTGGCGGTTTTATTCATTTTCACTAACTTCCTGCCCCTTGAAAGTGTTTGAGTTTTTGACTTTTGTTAGAGAAATGCTCCAGGTGCCATGAGATGGTTGAAACCCCAAACAGTCCATGATTGTAATGAAATCTTCAAGCCTAAGCCACATTGAAATCTACCCACCAGCCAAAGTAATTTTGCCTGTTTATTTTCCTTATTTCCAAAATGACATTTCCCAAATGTTAGTAAACTATGTACTACCTTCTCCATTTCTGATATGTCCAAGTAGCACTTGTACGTTTTTTACATTAAGCAAGGAGCTGATCAAGGTTTTTTTTTCAGGAACATCAAGGACATTTTAGGCATTTTTGAAAGAACAAGCTTCATGGAGGCAAAATTGAGACTTATAGAAGTGGGAAGGCCTGGAGTAATGAAGGTCAGGAAGAGACCCTCCAAGAAATCAGGACGTACAAGAGTCACAAGAAAGCTAGAACCAATGACTGGAGTGGCTATTGTGGGAGATTCCCAAAAAGTCTTTGGCAAGGGGCACCTGGGTGGCTCAGTCAGTTAACCGTCAGCCTTTGGCTCAGGTCATGATCCCAGTGTCCTGGGATCAAGCTCCATGTTGGGCTCCCTGCTCAGTAGGAAGCCTGCTTCTCCCTCTCCCACTCCCCCGGCTTGTGTTCCTTCTTGCTGTCTCTCTCTCTCTCTCTCTCTCTCTCTCTCTCTCTGTGTCAAATAAATAAATAAAATCTTAAAAAAAAAAAAAAGTCTTTGACAAATCTCTAGTTGGCTATAAACTTACTTCTATGACCCAGTCTACAGATGCCATCAGAGGACAAAGCTTTTTCCTTCTTCACCTTCCAAATTTTGTATGAGTGCTTCTCATTCTTGGAGCTGAACCAGAAACACGCAGACAAAGGAGGTGGAGAAATATAATTCCCAGCTTTCCTTCTCTGTGGTACAGGAAAAGCTTAGAAGGGCAGAATAGGACTGAGTGCCAATGAGTATGTGATGTGAAGAGGTTTGCTTTTAAAATAAATCTGGTGGTGGAGGGAGACTAACAAAGGAACATGAAATATTCTAAGATAAAAGCATCAGAGCCATTATGAGCTTGTGAAGACTAGAAGTTCCAGAGCAGGTCTGGGCCTGGAACCTCAGACTGCAGGAATCTGACAACAAGAAGGGTGAAGGGACATAAGATGTTCATCACCCCACCTGAAAGGAGAGACTCCATCACTGATGGAAAGTTGGACCACAGTTAGGCCATCAAAAACTGAACTAGGAACACGCGGATGAGGGATTGTGGGTATGGTGGGGCTGCAACACGGGAAGGATCCATGGCTTTGAGAGGAAGGAAAAGATCTAAGAAAAAAAAAAAAAAGAAAAAAAAAAAAGAGTGCGGCAGCCAGGGCACTGAGAGGGCTGGGGCTTTCCGGGGGCTGCAGTAGTGTGGGGAAGGAGTGTGAAGGCAGTGTAACTTGAGCACTGACATCTAGGGGAGATTGAAGGAAGGGTTAAGTGAGGATGGCTAAGGACTGACCCAGAGCTGGAACCCGGGGATAGGTTAGAGGGACAGTCTTGTAATGTGACCTCAAGGTCTCCAAAAGAACAGAAAGAAAAAGGTAAATGGGCAGAGAAAAGTATGTTCACGGCATGAGTTTCCATCAGACCATTCTGCGCATGTTGTTTCCTGAGACTAGACGCTCAATGTCATGTGTTCAGTGTTTAGTGAGTTGACCTAGATGTGCAGCCCCTGTCACAACTCAGTTCTCTTGCACATTATGGCTAATTCATGTCATGCACCAAGGGAAAGACTTGCCTGAAGACTAATGATTGAGCCAAGACACACACACACACACACACACACACACACAATTTTTTCTAAAGACAAACATTCATTCTCAGAGATAGTACAGACTGAACCCAGAAGATTAAGAAATATTTTCTTAACTGCTCCTTTCTGGGACAGTACTTCATTCTGGCAGTCAGGTCGAAAGAGTGTCAGTACCGTTCCTTTATCAATGATTTCTGGACCTCTCAGGTCTATCCAGAAAGAAAAAGAAGCTGAAAACTGAAAAGTTGTTTGTCCACTCTTTCAGCTACAAAAGATGGGGCCAGAATTTTGACATTAGTCTTTACACACACAAAATTGAAATCATTGCTCTGGATTCTCCCTTTCCTCACTTCCTGATCAAAGGGCAGAGGAGGAGGGAAGGAAAGGAGATATTTTTAATCTGCTTATCTTTTTGGTTAAATTACATAATAGTAATAATTCAAAGGTCCATTACTTTACTAGTGTAGTTTAAGCAAATATATGTGGCATACTTGATAGCTGATTTCTAGTTTGCATGTATCAAACAATTACTAGTGTTCAACACGTGACCACACATAAATTACATCACATACTCCACTCATTTTTTTCAACAGGCAGTGACTGAATGTACCATGTTTCAGGAATGTGCTGGGGCCTGAGGTTACAAAAACATGTCAGATGTAGTGTTTGCCCTCAAGGAATATTCTAATAAGGGATATAGGCATGTAACTCACAATTATAGCATCGTAAGTGCTAAGATTAGAGCATGATGTGGAAGATATTGAATTACAGAGAAGAAATATCTGAAGAAGATAAAAGATTTAAGAAAATTTTCCTGAAGAGATGAAATATTTTATACAATAAGTGCAGGGAATAATGGGGAAAGAGTAATAAAAAAAGTTCACAATGTTACTAAATAATTAGAGGGATTAATGACTGCTAAGGAAACTAAGGACTGCTCTTATCATTAAACCATGAAATAACTATGTATATATATATATTTTTTTAAGATTTTATTTATTTATTTGACAGGGAGAGACACAGCGAGAGAGGGAACACAAGCAGGGGGAGTGGGAGAAGGAGAAGCAGGCTTGCATAGAGCGGGAAGCCCAATATGGGGCTCGACCCCAGGACCCTGGGATCAGGACCTGAGCCAAAGGCAGACGCTTAATGACTGAGCCACCCAGGCACCCCTATGAAGTATCTATATTGTATTTTATGTGGATTTAGTTCAATCTTGGTTATTAAAAACAATGTATTTAGGGTTTTTTTTGTGGCAAAAACACTAAATTGTTTCCCAGTATACAATGTCTTTTTCCTTATTAATGGAACTCCAATTTTATTTAGGTATTTATTTTTTAAAATTTTATTTGTATATTTTGGAGAGAGAGCATGTGAACAAGGAGAGGAATAAGGGGAGGGACAAAGCAGGAGGGAGAGGAAGAGGGAAAGAATCCCAAGCACACTCTGTGTCAAGTGGGGAGGGTGACGTGGGGCTCAATCTCATAACCCTGAGATCATGACTTGAGCTGAAACCAAGGGTCGGATGCTGAACTGACTGAGCCACTCAGATGTCCTGGAACTCTAATTTCTAGACAGGCACACAACACCTAGCATAAAACTTGCAGCTAAGACTGGCCTGTGATTAGGTTGTGGCCCACAGGATACAAGCAGGAGAAATGTCCTTAAAAAACAGCAAGATATCCTTCTCCATTCTTTCCTCCTCCCATGTGGTAAAAATACAGACATGGTGGTCAGAGCTAGAGCAGTCTCCCTGGACAATGCAATAAAAACTGTAAGCTGAAATACTAGAGAAAAACATAGAGGGGGCCTGGATTCCTGATCCCCAGAAGATCGCACTATCCTTGGATTAGCTATTTTGGACTTTCTCTATTGGAGGAATAAGTAAATGTGTATATTGAAGTTTTCTATTACTTGGAACCAAAAAATCAAAGTGAATATAGTTTTAGTTTTACATCCCCCTTTTTAAAATATCTTTTGTAAATAACCAAAAAAAAAATCAAGCAGAATACAGCTAACATTTATCTATTCATTCATTCATTCATTTATTGTGACTTTTTTTGTTTAACAGTTAACATTTATACACCACATTTGGCGAGCTAAGATTTTACCTAGATGTATGTCTCTCATCTAATTCTTCCAACACCCTACAAAGTAGGCATTATTACTACCTGTGCCAGTTTACAGGGTAAAAGGCTCAAGGTCATAGAGTTAGTGAGAACAGAATCAGCATTTGAGCTAGGCAGCTTAAATCAATGCTTGGCTCTTCCTGTCCAGGATGTTCTGCCTCCTTAATTAAATATAAATTTAAAAGAAATAAATTAATTTTCTCTTAAAAATCCTAAAGATCAGGGCACCTGGGTGGCTCAGTGGGTTAAGCCTCTGCCTTTGGCTTGGGTCATGATCTCAGGGTCCTAGGATTGAGCCCCGCATCGGGCTCTCTGCTCAACAGGGAGCCTGCTTCCCCCACTCTTTCTGCCTGCCTCTCTATCTACTTGTGATGTCTCTCTCTCTGTCAAATAAATAAATAAAATCTTTAAAAAAATCATAAAGATCAAATTATAAAATTTTACAAATTTACTGATATATTTTCTATGCTGCTACTAAGCATATGATAGCTAACAAAATATAAATTTTATATAAAATTATATATATTATATATTACAAAAATGTATATATGTGTGTATATATATATACATATATACACACCCACAAATACATAGATGCTGTAGTAATTATGTACATGAAATAAAAAGAGACAAAATCCAATGGGAGACATTAACAGAGACCTACATAAACTTGCAAAAATATAGATTTAAAAACAACTTAAAATTTTTCTTTTTAAATGCCCAGGTGTCCAATTTCATATAATTCTACCATTTCTGAATTTTTCTCAACTGAGAGAAGACTTCTGTTATTACTAAGTGAGCAGTCAATAAGAGTAGGAAATTCTTCCTGAAAAATGCAGGTAGTCATATAATTTCTAAGCAGGAATGGACCTTAGAGAAAACCTAGTCCAATCTCTTAAATTTATTGATAAAATATTGCTCAGAGAATTAAGAAAACTGTACATTCCAGCAATTACAGTTAGAATGGGAGTTAGATTTAGTTTTCCTAATGATGAATGTAACGATGGTTCCACTACATTTCATGCATGTAGACCACCTTCTACTTTCATTTGATGAAAAAGTAGGCAACATGTTTCAGTGTGGCTAGGTAACATCCCTGAAGCAAAGAGGAGGGATTATAGAGGCACTGTACAGAATGACAGTTTTAAGTAGTAGTTTATTGTACTCAATGTATCAACCAGTCCATGGTCCTTAATCTGAACACAGCCATGGCAGGTGTATAAGCCAATGGAAAATGCATTGCTAAATGTATACCATGTACATTTTTCTGATGAATGTGTCCATATTTTTTTTGTTGTTGTTAAACTCACAAAGTTGTCTGTGATCGAAAAAAGACTGAGATCCAATGCTGTCTTCAAATATGTGACTATTTTCTGAACCAGGGCTCCTTTCCATCACATAATGCAATATCCTATCCTTGTTAAGTTTTTCTTTCTTTCTTTCTTTTTTTTTTTTTTTTTCTTTTGGAGGTTTAAGGAACCATGCAATAATTTTGAAACAGAGGTAGTCCTGCCTTATATTGGCAATTCCAAGAATGGGGCAGTAAAGAGAGTTTGTGTTGAATCTCCTCCCTCCTTAGCCTTTAGCAAAACAAAATTAATTGGCTTTTAAATATCACATCCTTTAGAAAAGTCCATTAAGAAGCTCATTTGATTTCATAGGTATATCACATGAACCTACTCATTAGATTTGGTGATCAGGCTCTGGAGTTGTTCCTGAGACTGTCAAAAACACCAGTCACGCCACGCATCTCACACTCTTAACTAAGAACAATTCTGCACAGTTAGGAGCCTTTATCTAAAAAGAGTTTCAGTATAAAGTAAACATGGCGAATGAATTCCTCTCTTTCCCTTAGAGAGGTCATGTTCGAGGTTCACTGGCGATGCAAGATGGGAAGGCCTGGCCTGTGCCCACCTGCTAAGAATTAAACAGAGAGTGGCAGTCTCTTGTGCAATCAATGCCTGGTCTTTAAAGGGAGGCCCTAAATTTGTCACCAGAAACTCTGACACGCTCACAAGCCATTTATTAATTTGAGTTAATTTGGGCATTATGGAATTGCTCTAACTTAAACATAACAATTCTCCCAAAATGTGAGAAAACTCTTAAGCAAAATAGATGCATGCATTATTTTGGGTAATCAAGTTTCCAAGCAGGTTTTATTGTACTCGTCTCAGCATGGTGCTTAGTATCTAAAACCCCACCACATGTTGTAACAATGAAGTTATTGCTTATCAACCAGACCAAGTTGACAACCAACAAATGTTGCCATGAGTTATTTCAGGCTGGATTACAATCCTCGCCTTGGAAACCCATCAGTGTGTTGTGGTAAGTAATGCTCAATAATGTTCAAGGTTGCAAACTTGTACAGAAACATAGTCAGAAATAAACAACAACCACCAACACAAACAAAACAAAAATGGAAGAAAGCCTATGTATGTCCTCCAAAAACACTAAACTTGTTGTTTAAATATATACTTTCCACAGGGGAAAAAGTAAACTCTTTTTGTTAAGGCATGAATAATTCTAGACAACACCATGTTTTTATTAAAACCTAACCTTACAAGTAACACTGGACTATTCTCAGGGATGGATGGGCATTCATCACCCTCCTCTTTGATGGAAGGTGTTGATACATTTTTGGTGGTAGCTTAGCTACATCGTTCTTTAACTTCTTCAGAAGTTTTAGATGAAGACCATTTGAACTTAGTGATTTATGGCCACTTAATTTCTCATATTTTTTCAATCAGGTCTTTGTTTTGATTTCTCTGACAGTTCTTCACCTTCCTTCTCTGTACAAAGTAACTCCAGGGTAGACACTTCTTTATCATTCTGGAGGAGAGGCCAGGCACAAAGCACCCATTCAATTCCTTTGCATTCTTTGCAGTCTCTTCAGATCACTTCAGCCCCAACAAAGTGGTCTAATAGATCAAATCAGTCTCCAATGGATTTTGCATTTCTGATATGCTGATCTGAAAGGAGTTGTTTTATTATGCATTTGGGGATTACCTTGGTTTTAAAAATTTTCTTTCTTTTTTTTTTTTTTTTGGTTTCAAACATTATCCTTAAAAGTCATTTTTACAGGCTTTTATCACTTGTCTTTCATCCTTCCAAAACCCTAACATCTCACTTTCATTTTCAGTTACTTTTCTCAAGTGTTCATGAATCCCTAGTAGTGTATCCTTAAGCAGTTTCTATGCTGTTTCTCTGGATTTCTCTTCTCTTCTCTTCTGGCTAATCAGTCTCTCTCTCTCTCTCTCTCTCTCTTTTTTTTTTTTTTTTTAAAGATTTGAGTATCCACAGGTGTTCCTTTGATGTAACGTTCTCTATGAAAACGTCAAACTTGATTATATCATCGCTACTGCTAATTTTAAATTTCTCATCTTTTACTCTCAGACCAATGATTCAGAAATGACAGAAGCTATACCAACACTAACTACTCAAATACTGTTTTTACAAAATAATAACAAATTTCATTATTCAACAGTGAGACAAACTTCATGACTTAAATTTTCTAACAACAAACTAATCTCAGTATTGGTTATGCCACCTCTTAAAATGTGTCATTTGTGTCAAAGTGGTGAGAATTACAAGTTTCCTGTCTATCAACCCTGACCCCTCCTAGGTCCTGTATAACAGGCCTCTGCTATAATGCAAAGCTTATGTCCTATATTTCAATATGATAAATCAATCACAATGAAACATAGGTTTCTTATTAGCATATGCCAATCACTCTTTGGTAATCTACCAACACTTATGTAGAGTAACCATAGTTTATCCTTCTTTATATAAATAAAACAATCTGTCTCTCTCACTTTTCTAACCATTTCAATATAACGCCTCCTGGCAGACAAACCAAACTGAGTCATGGTGAACCTATTCTTACTCCTTCCAGATTGAATACATCTAACCAAATAGTTTTGTATTACCACAGATTTTCTTTTGCAAGAAACCCTGGAAGAACCACTCAATACTTAGTATAATTGAAAAAGATACAAATCTTTCAGCAAAACCTGTAAGTGACTTTATAAAAAATTATAAATCCAATACAAACTTTGATGCTAGTACAGAAATTTTTTCTAAAGTTAGATCTTAGATCACCTTGTAATCATCTATTTGTCTTACACAAATCCTTCAAATCACCAGTTCACTTGCAGACCGTATTATCAATATTTCCCAAGTGCCCACAGTGTACAGAAGGCACACCTGGGTCTGTATGCATCTGGTAATGTTAGCATCTAAATTCAGATTTGAAGCATCCTACCTTTGCAGGGAACTCAGGCTTTTTTTCAAATAAACAAGGTTTAGATAAATGTTATGGGTAGAACTGAATCCTCCAAATTCAGGAATTGTAATGTCTAATACTTCAAAATGTAGCTTATTCAGAAATAGCATTGGGCAGATGTAATTAGTTAAGATGAGGTCATACTAGAGTATGGTGGGACCCTAATCCAACATAACCGTTATCTTTATAAGAAGGAGAAATTTGGACACAGAGTTGAATATACAGGGAAAGCACGATGCAAAGACTGGAGTTATGCTATCACAAACCAAGAAACCACCAAAATCTAGCAAAGAGGCCTGGAACAGATCTTTCCCTAGTACCTTCAGAAGGACATGGTCCTGTGGAAAACCCTGATCTCAGATGTCTAGCCTCCAGAACTGTGAGACAATGAAAAGGAATTTCCAGAGTTGAAGGCACTCAGTTTGTAATATCACCTTATGAACTTCCCAACAAATTGCTGCAATAAAATTCAGTATTAATCAATAATTAATTCATCAATATCAAATAATCAGGTAGGCAGAGAAAAGAGAAGTTTATAGGAAGATTTTGAAGGATTATTACTTTTAAAGTGAAGTATAAAGACTTCCCTAATTTTTAGATAATATTGGCTTGCTCCTCACTATCCCCATAGCATTTGTTAATATCTACGTTAACAATGCTTTACCATGCTATTGTGATCATTTGTCCGCAGACATGTTTCTTTCTTAAGCCTGAAATCTCAGAGGGCTAGGACTGTGTATCACTTCTTCATTTCAGAATGCAATAATGATGATACAGGACACATAGTACATGTTCATAAAATGTCTTCAAAAATGATGAAACTAGATTTGCCACACTATTGTAGAACGTTAACCAGATCGTTCTGTCAAATGAAAGTTTTCATTCAAAGTAGTTATTAGTCCTTAACCAAGACAACAGTTCAACAGTTTAGACTACAACCATATCTTTTCTCAATGCCATAACTAAAACCAAGAGATGTGTTGTCTGTTTAAAAGGGCCCTTAGAGATCAAATATACTGACAATAAAGTGGACTGAGCAGTTAAAGTGAAAAGACAGAAAACAGTCCCTGGTCTCTGACCTTGACTGCTTTTTGTAGATTTGTTGTCTGTTTTTCAGAACCTGGTATTAAGAGAAGGTATAAAAATATTGCCATGTGTTCACCTCTATTCTAGGTCCAGGTTGTCCTGCCTGGCCAAGAATGGAAGTACACAAGTTGAAACACACATCTTAATGTGAACCAGACTTGGTGGGGGATTCACCGCAATATCCTGCCAGGTATTCAAGCCTTCCAGATACTCTGCTGTCTTTTGATGCTCTGCCTATAAATTCTTTCAGTCTCTGAGCCTCAGCCCAAGTTTCTCCTGCACCTCCTCCTCCCTCTGACCTCCCCTGTATCTCATGTGCCTTGTGCAATCTGACATAAGCTACTAGGGTTCAGTCTCACTTTCATTTTGCTGCATCTGTTTTACAATATAAACCTGATTTCTGCCTTTCCAAGCATTGCCTGTTATCTTGTCTCCCGTCTCTGACAGATAATTCAGTTTTATTTTTCTGTCTCCAGATCTTAACCTTCCTCCAGTTATCCAAGACATAGCAGCTCACCAGCAGTGTGGAAGCACAAATACCTGCTCTCTGTGCCCAGTCCCCACATTTCATCCAGGAAGATGCATTCCCCCAGGTAGCTATGCTATTGACATAAACTACTATTGGCAGGTTCTTGTATATCAACCAAATGGATGGAAATAAAGCATTTATAATCACAATATTTCTCAATCTCATTAGTTGATAACATATACTGGTTATATTCATAGAGTAGACCTGAATATGCCTTCCCTATATAGAAACTATTTCTTGTAGATGCTTAGTGTTTTTTCATAATTTCCCATAGGATTTAAGATAACTGAGAAAAAAACCCTGAATATTTTGCTTTCACTGTCATTATTTTCCTTCATTTCAAAAATATTTGATATAGCTGCAATAGAGATAGAAAATTAAAGAACTCTAGATTAAATGCAATTTAGATTATATTTTGTTGGGTTGATAAAATGTTTTTAAAGTATATTTGTTATTAAGATGCAAAGCCAGTGCATCTTCTATCCTACCTCCGTCCACCTACAACAAAACCAAAACCAAGAACCATGAATTTCCAAATGATCTTGAAAGAAAACCAAAAGATCTGGCAACATTATATTTACTTTCTCATATGACTGGAATTGAGCTGTGATGTGGTTTCTTTAGTTTCCCACAGTTCTCACCACTCCCTATTACCTACCAAGCTCATTTCATTCATCTGAGATCGTTGCTGGCTCCTATATAAGCATGTTATGATCTCGATATGTCATGCAAATGGTTTTAAGCTCTAAATCCTACATCCTACTGAAGAGAAGTTCTTCCATAGTAGAATCCTGCTTATTGTCAAGTATAACTTGCACATGAACTGACCTGCTCAGTAGTTACATATGTCCCAGGTTGTAGGCTTTCCTAAAGTACAGAACTTTGACCCTATGGATATAGGCTTTTTGTTCAATAAAGAAAACCATCAATTACATTATGTTGTTTGGTACCAAAAATGCTTTGATCTTTTTAAGGGTATTTATTACAAAGGAAAGCAGGGTGAGAGTCCTCTGACAGACATGCGGTTTTATATGGAAACCTCAAGCATCTGCGGTCTGTGACTTACTGGCATAAAACCATTGGAATAAAATGTTTCAGATTTGATCCACTTACCCTTCTGAATTTAATTTCTAGAGTTTCTATTTATTAACTATTATGTGTGGATGAATCAATCTCTGTGGACCTCAATTTCTTAAATTTTTACACTATCTTAAAGCTCTATAACATCTCTAAAGATCCACTAAGGTGTTTAAAAACTTGAGTCTCCATAATTAACACATTAGCAATTCCTGGCCACAACTCAAATATTTATAGTAGAATGATTTTGTGAAAGAACTGAAAATTTCTGAATCCACTATTGTTTCACAATTGGAATATTAATTTTTAAAAAAATACATGTTCACCAGAATATGTTCAATTTCATTTGGAATTTCATATTAGAATCTTTATTTCAATTATCTAAAAATTTAGATTTATTAAAATGCAGTGTAGCTGTCTGATACCTCAATTATATGTGAGTCTAAAAAAAAAGAAGAAAAAGTCAAACACAGACAGAGAGTAGAAAAGTGGTTGACAATAGCTGGGGGAAGATAAGGAGAGGTTGGTAAAAGGGTACAAACTTTCAGTTATAAAATGAATAAGGTCTGAGGGTTTAATGTATAACATGATGACTATAACTGGTAACATTATTATATTATCAAAATTCACAAAGCTTAAGTAGAACATAAATGTTCTCAACAAAAAAAGAAGAAACAAAAGGTAGGGAGTAGATATGTAAGTTGATGAATGTGTTAATGAAGTCAATGAGGGGCACTCTTTCACAGTGTACATTTGTATCAATTATCCCTCTGTACTCTCTAAATATCTTATAATTTTCTTGGTCAGTCACACCTCAATAAAGCTGAAAAAAAGAAGTCCTCTCTTCCCCCAATCTTAGGTAACATAAGCTAAAAGGAATACTCATTTCCACCAAGTTGGGCAATCTGTACTTTCTCTTGGGAACCTAATTCAGCTGATTGTGCCACATATCTTAATATAATAAAGTAGAATTTTGGAGTTTGTTTACTTCCTCTTCCTCCCAGACCCTGAAATACCTAACAAGTCATGCGATTTGTAAATTACTCACGCCTGGTCCTGCCCAATATTCTGTAGTTTTGTAACCAGCCATTTGTCCAAGCCTCGTCCCTTTAAAACCTTAACAAATGCCTTCAGAGTGGCATTTATGCAATATGTGTTTATTTCTTTCTCATTCATGAAATCATTGTTCTCCTCCTCATCAAGAGTGTGAAGAGGGGACAGCATCTTGGTTAAAAGCACAGGACTTGGTGAAGGTGGCAAGCCAAAGCTTCTATTGCTACTTTAACTGTTAGCTTTGTAGTTTTAGGCAGTAACTGAGTTTGCCTGAAAGGTAAGATCAATTTGAAATACTATTTTTTGGAAAAGACAAAATACTTTTTAGATGTCACCAAAGAAGGCAGAATTAGGACCCCCTGATGGATATGACTGGGATATACATTTTCAATGCAACACATTTAAGAATATTCACTCAAGCAATGTCAGAATAGAACTTAATGTTTTATGAAAAATAATTTTTCCATCCCTAACTGTATTGAAGTAGAGAAAAAAAAATGGCCACAAATTAAAGAAGGAAATTCAAATGTCAAATGGGAAAAAGGGAAAGTTGCATGAGGAAATAGTGAAAGATGTTTTTAGTTCAAGATTTTCAGCTTCTGTGGTTTGAGTTTAATTGAATTGACTTAAAGTAAATCCTAGTTCAAGTGCATATTATATTGAATTTCAGGACTATTTTAATTTATAGGAACAAACTTCAGTTTACTGAATGTGAAACGTTTTCATCACACAGACGAACATTATAAAGTAGTTCTCTTGAATTTAAAATCATTATATTTAAGAGATATATGAGTATATTTAATTCTACATTGGATATTTTGATAAAATTTAAATACATTTTATGAAAATCTATTCATTCTCAGGCACACACACACACAGTGAATTTTGTGTTAATTCTGCTCAAATATCTTTTGTTCTGTTTTCCTTCATTATCCTCCAATACTGACAAATTCAAAGGATCATTTTCTGCTTTGAAATGTATATTTATCAAAATAATTGAACTAATAATCTTAGAGTTTTTATGGTTCTGATATCATTTGTAAAAATAAGTTTTACTTTGAAACATTTTTTTTCTGAACCTATTTTAACCAATTGCTTTTTTGCCCTTAAGAGATTTTTTTTACAAGTAATTCCTTTGTTTCTTTTAAGCCTGTATGTAAAGAGATAAATTACTGCAAACTCTGATGGTCTTTTTAATGATGTGGGTACCTGTCCATGGGATTAACTTGAGACCACCAACCCATTTCCTATAAGGCATCACTTAACATCATATGTTAGCAATTTTCAGTCTCTATTTATCTGGTTTGGATTCAAAATGGTAACCTAGAGGTGAAAGGTCTGATTTTTAAAAACCAACTCCCTGAGCCAACAAACCTTTTTAATTTTCGAAATTTAAGTTAATTATATCATTTGACTTTAATGGGATTATCAACATGTTCACCTTCCTTTCAAAATAACATTTCCCTGTTCAGATTAGAATCAATTGTTTAATGTTTCCCTAAGGTTATAAACAGTACTAAAGAGGATGAAGTGTTATGCTAATATTCTTCACTATTCATTTTGAGAATGAACGTATTCTTAGGATTTAGTGAAGATAATACTTTTTTTTCTTCAAGGTAACCATTTTGTTATGTTTTCCTGGAGTTGTTATATGAAATTTACTCACTGGTTAAATATTTATTTCATTGCAGCATTACTTTTTGACCTGAGTTTTATTATATTTTTATGTCAGTAACGTTTACAAAATGAAGGAATTTTGGGCATGACATAGTTGAATATATTGAATATTGTATCATCTAAGCCATATAAATATACAGAATGAAAAGTTCTTATTCTAACCTTCATGAGTGAGTAACATTTAAACTTAGATTCTAAAAAATGATGGTCAATTTAAGACTATATCACTGGTTTCATAATTCACATATTATTAGTGTTTTTCTGAAGGCTTAATGGATCCAGTTTACCTTTAACACTTAGTCACTCACGTCACATTTTTTTTCTTGTAGTTTGTCTTCTTTTGTCATTTTAAAGTTTATTGATTGAAGAACTGAGAAAAATGCAGATGAAATATTAATGAGATATAAAGGTAGTAAAGATGAATGATAAAAGTACTTTTTAAAAGATAATACTAGATGTAGTAATTCTTTAAGAAGATTCTCATTTCAAAAGAAACTAATAAATATGCTACTTGATTTTTGATAATCTAATGAAGAGGAGTGAAATACATGAAAATACCTGAAAAATATTTTTATTGGCTATTAGATATAAAATACATTGGTGGAGATACTATTAAATTCATGAAACACCTCCAAACAATCATCACTATCTCATCATTGAATAAAAATACTGTGAACTGAAATAAACATCCCTATTTTAATGACAAAAAATTATAATCGACTATGATGAATTCTATTGATGATGAATGTGATCCTTATAGACTTGAAGCTTTTAAGTATTTATATTTTGTTGTATTTTTTTCTGTTCAAGATATCGAGTAGTACCAATGTTGTAGTTACAATTTTGTCTTTGCTTTTTCATTTGTTTTTCCCCTTAAAGAAGATTCTCAAGGTTGTTTAGGCTTTGGGCTCCACAAAACTTGGATCCCCTCCTCTGTTCAAAGTAATACTATTGAAGGAAATATTTAAAATCTCCCAAGATTTGCCAGGCATTTCTACAGTCAAGATATCTTCCACTGTGTCCCTAGAACAAACCTCTCTTGAGACCCAGGTATATCCTCTAAGATTTACTACACATTTTTTATAGATTTACCCAATTAAATCAACAGGCACTAAGTTTAAGATATATATTTGAGAAAGTATTTCAGAGTACCCAGAGATATTAGATATCAATGCTTTTTCTAAAAAGCAATTTCACAGTATTTTTTTTAAAGATTTTACTTATTTATTTGACAGACAGAGATCACAAGTAGGCAGAGAGGCAGGCAGAGAGAGAGGGGGAAGCAGGTTCCCTACTGAGCAGAGAGCCCGATGTGGGGCTCGATCCCAGGACCCTGGGATCATAACCTGAGCAGAAGGCAGAGGCTCAACCCCCTGAGCCACCCAGGCACCCAAAAAATCAATTTCAGTATTTTAAATAAAAACCCTTTTAAAAATTTAATTTCAGTTGCTGAGTACTATTTCAATATTTGATTTAACAAATTAATATTAAGATAAGAAATTACCTCCTCTATCAAAACCAAATATTACTTTGAATTTATTTACTAGATAGGGAGCCACTAATCTCTTTTAAAGAGTTCAAGTCAGTCAACATCCTTTGTTCTACTTGATCATATTTTTACAAATTGGCATATTCACCACTACTTTAGACAAACTTCCAAATTGCAGAGAAATAGGAATATGGAAATATGTCAATAATAATTATGCTGTTTTCTATAGAATAATTATTTTAAACTGTATAGAATATTTTAAATGCTATGAACTGTTTAAAAATTCATATTCTATAAGTAGGTCTAACGTTCTAGAACTCATTTTGGCATCCAAGTGGTATAAATTTAAAAACTTCCTTACCCATCCGATTATTGACCATATTAAATGGGTGATTTAATTTTCTTTTATGCATGTTTTGATTTGCTTCTATTTTTTCTCTAAATAACACCTACATTTTGATTTACTTTTATTTTTTTTCTAAATAACACCTAATAATCTCTAATGCAAATCTGAAAAGTAATTATAACACCAAATACTCGCATTGCACTTAATATGTCATTCCTACTCTCACCTCTTAACATATTTAAGTCCTTCAACAACACTATTATTTAAGTACCAATATTAAAATAATTTTATAGTTAAAAAGAATGAGAACACATAACTTGTTGTCATGTAATCACATGCAGTAGAATCATCACAGGCAGTAGAACAAAGGAAGGATTTTTATACAGACAATTTTTTCTAGAATCCATGCCCTTAACCAGCTTCACATACTCAAAAATACTTAATTTTCAAGAAAGCTTCATTCTAAATCCTGAGAGAGACAGAGAGAATGTTAAACCAAGTCAAATTAGAATCAAATTCCAATTTGGAAAATATCCATTCCAAATACCATAGCACTTTCATATTTTCCTCTCAAAAGGCTAAAATGGGTATATGTATTTTTCTACTAGTTAGGAAATAGATGAACCCAAAGACAAAAAAAAAAAAACATAGTTGAAGAAAGATTTAATAGCTGGCAGATTTTAAGAGTTACCTTTGAATCCTGACATGAATCAAAGTACAGAAGTGTGACAGGTACCCAAGAGCAGAAAACGTTTCCTGAGTTTACTTGTTGTTTTTCCAACACCTATACCTCAAGCTCCCATGAGATTTAGAAAATGGAAGCATGACAACAGTCATAAAGAGTGACTGATGAATGCATTGTCTATTCACTGTAAACCAGGATATATTGGTGACTGCCTTTTTACAGTTCATCACCTTTAATGTGGTTAACCAATACTTTGAAAGTACCCTGCTCAATTCTAGTCACTATACAGAGTTTGCTTTTGTTTAGGAATGAATGGACTGTGGGTGTCATTCCACAGCCATTATACAAATCCTTTGCTGTATTTTTACTTGTCATTCTTAGACAGTGTAATTTAAGATGTGAAACTGATGGTTTATCTTTTTCCTTTTTGCCCCATAAGACTAAATTTAGAAGATGAAACCAAGAGAGAACAGTTTTCCCAAATACAAATGTTCTCTTACAACTAACCAGGATATAGGTTTTTCACATCCTCTGCAATTTAGCCAAGAAATAAAATAATAAAAGAGATAATTTAATAAAGATCTATCAAAATTAAATGCATCAAAAATAAGTAAAAGAACAATACTTAATGTACTGGAAGGGAAGGATATCACTAGATGCTGAGATAAAAACAAGGAAAACAAAATGGTAAGGCAAAAGGCAAAATGATTATGTTTATATTATGTTTAGATTAAATAGAGAAATGATAACCTCAATAATACATTTGAAATTGGAAAGGAGAAATAACTCTACTGACTAATAATGCAAATGAAAAATATAATACCTTAATGAACAATATAGAGTGGAAAATGAAACAAATACAAATTGATGTTCCAGTTGTTCTTTATTTTAAAAAAATAGCCACGGTAGCCCTACTATATGCTACATTGTGTTCCAAACTTTGGAATAAAATGGAGAATAAAGTTTGTGATCACAGGAGCTTCTAGTAAGAAAGGCAATAAGCAAACAAACAAATTGAAAATCACATTATGTCAGTTAACAATCAATACTTTGAGGAACATGCAATAAGGTAAGAAGATACAAAAAAATTTGCAAATTTTCAGCACAGAGAACACAGGAAGCTATGTGTTTATTTGTTTCTTTCTTTGTTTCTTTCTTTCTTTATGAGAGAAAACATGTGCAGGAGGAGGAGCAGAGTGGAAGGGAGAGGGACAAGCAGACTGTGCTGAACAGGGCCCATCATGGAGCGGATCCCAGGACCCTGAGATCATGACTTGAGCTGAAACCAATAGTTGATGCTTAACAGACTGAACCACCCAGCGGCCTGGCAGCTATTTTGCAACTATGGTTTAGGAGGACCTTTTTGAAGATGTGATATTTGAGCAAAGAGTGAAATGAGGAAAAGGAGATGACCTTGGAAAGGAAATTTCCATCAAAGGGAACATCTCAACTTGGACTCAGGTTCTAAAATCTGAAATTATATAAGGCTCAAGAGGAATTTCATTTAGGTTTATTATAGATCTCATAATCCAGAGGATTAAACATGACTTTGAGCATGTTCCAAAATCACAGAATCTGAGGAATACTATCACATAGCCATTAGTTGAAGAATATGTGTATAAAAGGCTGAGGATCATGAAGCAAATTATTAACTCTAGAGATAATGCTGAAAATACACAAAAAATTTAATAACTTAGATAAGTTCCCTAGATTTTTCATTGGTCAGTTATCAGAAAAGTTTACCTTTAAATAAAAATGGAAATAAAACCTGGTAAATGTTATTTGCCATATTTCGAAAGGACTCAAGATCCCTTACCTCTTCCCCACTGAACAATAATAATAATAAGGGAAATTTCTCCTCATCTAGAGGAATAGACAGACACATAAAGTGATATGTGCTAAATGTAATGATACCAAATATACAGGTAATTGGGAAAGTACATAGTAGGGGTTCCTAACCTACTCCAAGGAGGATTCCATGAAAACATCAGTGAGAAACTTATTTGATCCGTGTGAGGTTGCTGCAGTTTTTATTTTTATTTTATTTTTTGTTGTTGTTGCTGCAGTTTTTAGACAAAATATGAGGACAGGAGGATCTAGGCTAAAGAATGGAGAAATGACTGGAGAAACACTGAAGAGGGAAATCATTTGATTAGCTGTCAGGACTTGGGGAAGGGACAAATCAATAACCACCCCCAGAATCTGAATATGGTGGCTGTTAATTTAGACAGCCCCTACATGACTAAAAAATTTTGAAAAGAGAAGGTGGGAAATGAGTTGGGCATGCCACCCAAGTCATGAGTTGGACATACCTGTTCCATTAATATTAGATTGAATTATCCAGCATAAGCAGATCAGCCAGGGAGCCAGGGGAGAAGGAGTTAATGAGCATACCCAGCCTCTTCTGACTTGCTATTCAGCTGTATCATTTTGTACACTAACAGATTTTAAAGCTGTTACTTTCTCAGATTTCCTCTCTCTTGATATCTACCCAGTGATATTAATAATGATTTCACATGAGACTAAGAGATAACAGAAATAAATTATGCCTTTTCTGTAAGAAAGAATGTCAGCAACAGTGGAATACAGAAACTTGAAAATCCGGGAGAAGATGGAAGTCGGCATGTCAGTCAGGGTGAAATCATATAGATGGATGGAATAACACACAGTTTAAAGAGTAATAAAAGCAATTGAGAAAAAAAGAGATGCAGGAAGAAGACTAAGAAGTAACAATGACAGAATAAAGAAAATCATGCATTTAATAATCCAATCACTTAATATAATTCTTCTCTTCTTAGTATATCCACAATGTGAGAATTACATTTAGGCTGTGTTATTAGTTGATTTTTTGGAAACAATTTGCTATGTTGTCATTTCAAATAAAACCCAAATGTTCTAAATGCTTATATTTTCTGTTTCTAGTGATACTGAATACTTTGAAAATTACTTTAATGCATTTTAATTACAAATTATTTTAAAAATCACATAAATATTTACATAGAAACCTTATCTTTATTTATGCTTATAAGGACACTTTGGTTACAAGAGACAAAAAAATCAAGAAGTACTAGAATATATTGGCCCAGCAACATAAAAATTTAGGGATTGTTTAGTCATAGCCAGATCCAGGAATACAAATAATGTAGTAGTGCAACCAAATATTGTAAAATGGGCCTCTGTTTTGTGCCCTCTCCATGCTCAATCTTACTCTATGATGGTTTCATGCTCAAGTAGTTTGTGTCCTTGCCATCGCCAGATATAGTCTGGGTTATACTTACACTTAGCAATGCCAAAGGAAAGTGCATAGCATCCCTTTCCCAAGATTTTTATCAATATTTAAAAAGGAAATTGGACATTTTTCTTCATATGTACAATGATATTGAGGAAGTGAAGCCAGGTGATTATGGATTCCACCCAGAGAAAGAAGTAGCTGTCCTTCTTAAAGGAAAAGAAGCAAAGAAGGCCAGCAAGATAAGAAAAACAGATATTCACTACACTACTCCAGTGTATATTAGCTAAAAGGCTCAAACTTCAGTATTTGAAAGATTCTGTGACCCATCAAAGTATGTTTTTTATTCATATAACAATGTATAGTGCTTTCCTTCCTACTAGTCTAAATCAGAATAATTAACTACTACTGTATATTTCATCACTAGAACTCAAGAGTTCTAATGAAGAATTGGAATTGCTCTGTTTTGAATTTGTCAACTCTTTGTTTAACCTGTGCTGTCAGAAGTACTATACATCCATCTTGGATAATTATGTGTGCTTTTTTCTTTTGCTAGATACCCGGGAATGTCACCAGGGACCATCTTTTCTCCATAAATGGCTAATTTTTCTTAAATTATATATTTAGATTGAAAGATGTGGAAATGGCATAAAATATCAGGAAATCCACCCAGGAAGGGAAGCCAAAAACAACACACCTGAAAAATTAGAGAATGTAACCATTATGCCAGTGGAATATCAATTTAAAACATAAATAATCACAATCTCGATTGACTATTTCTAGAGCATTTTTTTACATAAGCATATAAAAGCAATGCTACATCTCATTCCCTTTGTTCCAAAGCTCACTATGGTTTAAGAAAAGATTTACATATTTCGCCTAAAAAATAATTTTATTGCTGCATTCATTCATCATTCAACAGATATTTGATGAACACCTAAAATGTAAAGCACTCTTGCTTTTGCAGATAGACAAAGTTTCTACCACCCTGCACATACTAAATAGTTTTAAAAATGGTTGTTGGCATATAGGATATGAAGAAAAGAGAAGTTAATTATGGCTTCTAGCCCTTTGATCTAACACAATAAGAGAACTGTGATGCCATTCACTGAGATGGGGAGAAAAAGCAGACTGGGGAGATATGTGGGGAAAAAGTTCTACTTTGTGGCTTTTTTAAAAATTCAAGTATAACTAACATGCAGTGTTATATTTGTTTCAGGTGCACAATATAATAATTTTATAATTCTATGTATTAATTAGTGGTCATCATAATTAAGAAAGTAGTTAAGCCTGGAGATACACATTTGGAAGTCAAAAATAGATAGATGGTATCTAAAGTCATGAGACTGGATAAAGTTTTGTAGGGAGTGTGTGAAATTACAGAAGGAAGAGCCAAGTGTGAGCTCTGAGGCACCTGATAATTTAGACATGTGGGAAAGAAGTCAGCTACAAAGATCATGGAAAAAGTAGCTAACGAAGTAGGAATGCAACTTAGGGGCCAATTGGAGGAAGAAGTTCAAGGTGCTTGAAAGGAAATTAATAGTTACTGAGAAGTTAAGATAAGGACAGATGACTTGGTAATTTGGTGATTTTTAGTGCAGTTATTAAGATAAAATAGTGAAAGCTGAGGAAATAGACCAAGAAAATTGAGAATTTCTTCCAAGAATGTTGCTATAGAGAAGTACAATAATAGGGTTGTAACTAAAGAATGTGGGTTCCAAAAAGCTTTCTAGAATACGGCTATATGCTGATAGAAATAATCCAGGAAAGAGTGAAAATTTGATTATGTAGTAGAAACAAAATGGATGTTTTAGGAAACAAAGCTCTGAGGAGTTCAATGACAAGATCTAGCAAGGCTGTGGAGGGATTTGTCTTCAATATCAGCAGTGATGTTTTGTACACAGGGACAGGAAAAGAAAGAACTAATATGTAAATATAGATGCAAGTGGTTTTGTGGATATCCCTCCTTTTTTTTTTTTTTTTTTTAAATCAGTAGTATTATAAGGAAGGTCATTACTGAGACTGCAGTCTGGACAAAGTTGTCGACAATTTGAAGAGGGAAGAGAAGGTGTGAAGTAGTTCAGGAAACTGAAAGGTTCATGCTAGGGCCTAGGAAAGGCTATACCCTCTAAAAAAGTCCTGAGAAGATGTGTATTGATTCATGATATTTTAAACAACACTCATAAGGCATAATCCTGATCCTACCTAATGAACAACTGAGGTATATTTGTGATTCATTCTATATGCCAGACTGAGATGCAGGTTTTTGATTCAATAATGATTTTGGAATAGGGATGCCTGGGTAGCTTAGGTGGTTAAGTGTCTGGCTCTTGATTTCGCCTCAGGTCATGATCTTGGTGTGGTGAGAATGAGCCTGTGTAAAGCTCTGAGCATAGCAGGGAGTCTGCTTGAGATTTTCTCTCTCCCTATCCTTCTGCATGCCCACCACCCCTAAAAAAAATGACTTTGGAATAGAAAGTTTTTCAAGTTATACCAAATACTTGGATAGTGAGAGTACAGTTAACAAGATATTTCTGTATTTTCACTAGAGCAGTGTTTGTAATAATGCACTATTAGAAAGAGAATAATGTTATCAGTAAGTATATAGATTTTTTTCACATAGCAAAGTGATATGCTAGAAGAACTAGCGCTATACAGATGGGAAGACATTTGATTTTACTAATGAATTTTTTAAAAATGCAAATGACAACACTAAGGTAGCATTTCATTCCTAGAAATTGGTTTAAAAATGCCACAATATCAAGTTTGGCCAGGGTTTGGGAAAACTTCTCATTTATTGGTAGGAGAAATGTAAATAGGCACAATCATTTTGGAGACCACTTCGGCAATATCAAGAAACTTAAAAAGGGTCTAAATCCTACAATGCAGAAATCTCACTTCTAGGAATGTAGCTTAAAATAACTCTTGTCAGCCTACCTAGATATACACAGGTTTGTAAGAAAAAAATTTTATGCATATTAGCAGCAAAACAGATAAACTGTGATATTGTTACAAAAGTGTTCCGGAGAGGGGCGCCTGGAGAGGTGCCTCAGTGGGTTAAAGTCTCTGCCTTTGGCTCAGGTCATGATCTCAGGGCCCTGTGATTGAGCCCTGCATTGGGCTTTCTGCTCAGCGGGGAGCCTGCTTCCTCCTCTTTTTCTGCCTGCTTCTCTGCCTACTTGTGATCTCTGCCTGTCAAATAAATAAATAAAATCTTTTTTTTTTAAAAAAAAAAAGAGTGTTCTGGAGAGATTAAAATGAATGAACAAACTATATGAATGGATATAGAGTGTAACAGGAAGGAATATAAAAATTTGAGTGCAAAAGGAAGACTTGTTTTGCAGATTTGATAGTGGATGATGGTGGTGCTTTCAACTTTTTTTTTTTTTTCCCCCAATGAATTAAAAGGTGAGTTCAGAAGTTGAGATATGGTGAAGGAAGGAATGGCAATTTGGAGGTCTGAGGAAAGAGAAAGGTATAAATTAGTGTTCAGAAGAGGAAATAAAGAATATTCACTAGATAAATTTAATATTAACAATAAGAGTTACAATTACTACATGCTTTCAATCACAACACCAATAATCATTTCAGTATTAGTGCTGAAAGTTATTTATATGCACAAGTTTATACTGGTAGAAACTTCTCAAAGTCACTAGAGTTGATTTGCCAAAATAAAATGTAGGCATTAAAAATGTATCAGACACCTTAAACTCCTAAATCACTGGAGCCATATTCGCTTAGTTTGCTCATTAACTACATGTGGTCGGTAGCTATCTTTTTATCAGCGCAGATACAAAATTTCTATCATCACAGAACCTTCTATTGAAGAAACTTGTTCTAAATCAGGGATTGGCAAACTTTTTCTGTAATGGACCAGAGAGTAAATATTTTGGTCTTTCTGGCCAGTCTCTGTTGCAACCACACAGCTCTACTGTTACAGTAGGAAAGCAGCTATAGACATGTCATAAATGAACGGGGATGACTGTGTTCCAATAAACTTGATTTACAAAAACAGGCAGCAGGTTAGATTTGGCATGAGGGCTGTAGTTTGTTTGCCTCTCTGGTCTAGATCACTTTTATATAAATAAGATTCATTTACCCAAAGGTACATGTTACTGAGAAATACCTGGCATATGCAGCAAATGAAGGGAAAGAGATATTTCAAGAGAAAAATTAGTAAGATACTGATGTAACAGAATAAATCATATTGACATGAGGGAAACTGTTTTGCACATAACTAGAACACTCTAAATCAACACACAGATGCAATAGTTGATGCTTTCTTTGTTTACTTCTTTTAAATTTTCCCTCTCAAGTATCCAACTTTATTTTTAAATATATTCTGTAATGATTATATATATATATATATATATATATATATATTAGTTTCCTGTAAGAAAGTAACATAGTACATGTTAAAATCTACATCTCTCTATTTCAATTTTGGCTTATTATTGTCAAATTTAAACAAAACAGCATCTATTTAACTCTAAAAGACAGGAGTTTACAAATAAAATGTTACTGGAATTAGAGGGTTTTTATCCACTATTCTGATGGAATTGTCATTCTTCCAGAATGCTTCACTGGTGTCTATTAAAACCCCACTACACAGAATACTGGGCCCCTCCAAAGCTCTATAATTTTCAGGGCTTTGCAGTGGTTTTGTGGTGTATATTTACAGGGTGAGACTTTCTCCCTGGATTTAGGCCGTTTTCTCTCATCTTTCTGCCTCTCTAAAAATGGAAGCAAACCCTAATTTAAGGGTCAACTTAAAAAATGTAAAAGTTTAATTTACTTGATTATTTAAGACAGTGAAATGAATGATCATATAATTCCATAGTTTCATATATTTTAGTTTTATATATTCTTTCTTTCTTGCTCATTCTACTAGTTCTCATATGGAACAATATACTATATACACAGAGTATTTTTTGTTAATTATTTTGTTTAATTTGTAAACAATTAAGAAAAATTTCAATGCCAAATTTATTTCTTTTACTAACATTTATGAGTTAAATTCTGATCTGTGGACTTTCATAACTTTTCAAAATTAAAGTCATATTGTTAGGTGGTAATTACAGATAGATAATTATTTTAGGCTATATATAATTGTTTAATGGCTGGAGTGGAAAGATTATAGAAAAAGAAAAATATGATCTGAAACATTCAATTTCTGAAACATAATTTCTCAATGTTCTAATTGTTATATTGATGCAGATACCATTGATGCTTTGTGCAGTAAATGTGTGAAAATATGTAATCTATTCTAACTGAAGAAATTTAAACATGTAATTTTTGTTTAAGATTTAATTTTTTTAAAGACTTTATAAACATGGAATTTTTGTGACAAGAATAATATTCGTAAACAAAATAAGGAACTTTCTAATTTTCACAGAAGTTACCTTTTATTAATTTATTTTTATTATTTTAATAAAAGATAGTCAAAATTAATAACATAGTATATCAGACTTGAGGTATACACAACTGTTTTACAAGATTTAAGGACTTTTTGAGAGTAGTACGCAACACTGATGAAAGGCAAAACTCTCTGGTACTTATATTTCCAAACAAAAGAAGGCTGCCACACAGGGGGTTGGACCTGGAATCATTGTAAGCAGCACGCTGGAGTTCTAGACGGCCGCTCATGTGTGGTAAGTGGGATGGACTTAGCTCCATGTTTTGTGAGCTCTTTGTGGATTATCTAATATGAATAATTTCACAAGTTCTAGGGAATAGGATCTGTACACAGCTACCTGGTATCCAAGTCCTGTAAATTAGGGTGGGTTCACAGTGGACTGAAATTATGACAGCCTAATAACTGAAGAGTTAGGGATGTGGACATAATCAGTTGCTCAAGAAGAGGAACTGATCCAGTCCCTAGCCAAGTTCCCCAAAACAAAGCAAAACAAAACAAAACGAAATTTCAATTGACTCTTTGATGACTTGCCATCAGTTCTGAGAGTAATTATTGGGTTGTTTGAGGGTCCCAAAAGAGATTCCAGAAAGTAGGGCATAAGTTGCCCTTATCTTTTTAGAAAATATGTTATATGAGAGTAAACAGGAAGATAATATGTAGAAGCATAAGGAATCCTTGTGCCGAGTTGAACCAAGTTCCCCATTTATATGGCATTAGTCAAGAAAACCAGATCTGAAATGTTTGAGGTTTCTAACAATGTCTTGATGGCATTATTAAATGTGTTAAAAGTCTGAGTTATATTCCCATGGTGACAATATCTTGGTGTATTCCTTGAGGCAGAGAGTCAGGTCCAGTTGTTAGATTTTTGAAGAGTATGAACTGATAGTTCAGTAAAGTCTATGTAAAATTTGGGTGTAGCCAAGAGGAAAGGGACAGTTGTGGTGGTCATGGTCAGAGATGCCGTGCCAGAAGCTGTGGTGTGAAAAGCTGAGGCAGGGAGAGAAAAAGGACTCTGGGAAGTGAGACGTCATCTTGGGTCAAGGCCTGGACCCATACGAGGCAGTTTGCTCCTGAGGAGAGCAGTAATCTCCATTAATTTTTAGAATGGCACAGATAGCAGTTACCGCTGTAAGATTTTCTTTCAGACATGGGAGCATAGGGTAGTATGTTTTTACAGAGTGCCGCTATCATGGCTAAGGAAACAGTTAGCTAAGAAAATGTAATAGAATCCCTAACACCAAAGGAAGCAAAACAAACGCCTGATGTCCAAAGTTTCAGAGTCTTAGGAGAAGCAGCCTTTGAGCATTGTTAAGGCAGTGGTCTCAGTGGCCAGGGTAAATTTCTGTCCTGTAGTGAGCTCCTGTACCAGGGGTGGGGGATATCATCTAGACTGTAGAATTAGGGTATTCTTCCCAAGTGGATGCCCACTGGAGTGATGTGGGTCATGCTTTTGTGATTCTGTTGTATACTGGGCTGAGCTATATATACACACACATATACAGTATAATTTTTGTTTTGTTTTGTTTTGTTTTGTTCTAATATGTTCCCCCTGCTACCGTGGTTCTTTAATTCCTGGGGGAGGGCGGCACACTGGTTATACTTGAAGAGGGACGGTGGCTTTTCACATTGATCGTATTGATACATTTTTCCCCCTAGAATTTTCAAGTCAATACTGTCAGGGTTAGGGAACTGTTCCCTGACAACTGCTGTGTGTTTTATTGCTTCCAAACCTGGTATAAGTTGGGTTTGAATTAGTCCCTTTGCTGTGCCATGAGGGTACGACAGGTGTTTTCCCCTATAACCCCAAGTATTAGGCTTTTGTTGAAACAAACCAATAAGTTAACAGTGTGGTGAGATGCTCAGACTGAAACCACGCTAAAACACAGCTCTGAATTTCATTCTGACAGGGCTCTGCCTTTCCCTCCAGGCTGGCCAGTCTTTTCCTAAAAATCTCCCTTTTTCCTTCCCTGTTTTGGGATTCTAGCCATTATTCTCACTTCTTACTTTTCATCTTCCAGTAACTCTTAGCATGACTCTTTGGGTGGCTACAGGGAAACGGGGCAGGGAGTCTCCAGGTCTTAACTCATAATCATCCATCTCCTTCTAAGGCTTCCCAGTCCATCTTGGAGGGATCCAGGTTTGCTTTAAGAGAGCTATAGTAGCCTATCCTTGGGACTGCCAGCCCCCTTGCAGAAGTATTAGTCCCTTCACATGTTGATACAATGTGGCATGTAACAAGGCTCAAGCATATTGACTGAGAAATTGGACATTGAGTAGCTGAGTCACTGGGAGGTGCAGGTTAAGGTATTCATTCCCTTATCCTCTTAAAATTAGACATTAGACCAATGGTCTCCATGGATACAATCCATAATACTCTTGGGTGTCTAGACAGTATAGTTTTCTGGTGACAGCAGAACAGTGTACACAAGCAAAGACTAATGAGTCAGCCATTCCTAAGTAATACTGATAGAAATACAGAGATGCCATCTTAATTACAAGAAGAAAAAGAAGAAGAAGAAGAAGAAGGATGATTTATTTTATTATTATAATCAGTATAGCATCTATTCCATATTAATATTTATATTACTATAATAATTGTTACATATAACTATTAATAATTGATTATGGCAATAGATACATACTCTATAAGAAAAACTATTACACTGTACAGTTTTTTCTTTTTAAACATTTTTTTAAATTTAAATTCAATTTAGTTAACATATGGTGTATTATTAGCTTCAGAGGTAGAATTTAGTGATTCATCAGTTGCATATAACACCCAGTGCTTATCACATCAAATTCCCTCCTTAATGCCCATCACCCAGTTAACCCATCCCCCACCACCTCCCCTCCAGCAGCCCTGTTTGTTTTCTATAGTTAAGAATCTCTTATGGTTTGCCTCTCTCTGTTTTCATCTTGTTTTATTTTTCCTTTCCTTCCCTTATGTCATCTGTCTTGTTTCTCAAATTCCACATATGAGTGAAATCATCTGGTTCTTGTACTTCTCTGACACTATACAGTTTTAAGAACAGTAAAAGCAGCATATTAATATCTGATGAATGAGACTTAAGGGTGAAAAAAATTACCAGATAAAATGAGAGACTATATACATAATGATAAAAGGGCCAATCCATAGAGAAGCCATAGTAATCATAAATATGTATGCATCAAACAAAAAGGTGCAAAATATATGAGGCAAAACTGATAGAACTGAGAGGAGAAATAGGCAAATCAACAAATACAGTTTAAGAATTCAACACCCTTCCCTCAATAATCAATAGAACAACTAAACAGAAGATTAGCAGGGATACAGAAGAATTCAGCAATACCATTATTCGACAGCATGTAACTGACTTCTGTACAACAATTCATCCAACAGCAGCAGAATACCCATACTTTCCAAGCACCCACAAAACATATAATGATACAGACTATATCCTGGACCGTAAGACACATCTCAATAATTTAAAAGAACTAAAACCATACAGAGTGTGTTTTCTGACCACAACACATCAAGAGAAAAATAATAGAAGTTCATGTCCACTAACATGGAAGTATTCACAAAATAGCTAATCATTATAAGTGGATGGGAATCTTGATATTTTAACTACCCAAATTCCATAATTAATTTTACATAAGTATAGCATAAGAAATTAGAAATAACAACCACAAACAACAAAAGCTTTGGCTTTCTGTTACTAGGTGTTCACCTTCAAAATGTATAGTGTCCCTGTCTAAATAAGACAACAGTACAGTGAAAATCACAGACTTGGAGATGTCACTTGGGATTCTGAGAAGCCTCGTAATACTGCAAAAGTTACTTAATCTCTCTCACACTCAGGTTCTTCTAGTATAGAACTGAAGATCACTACATCCCAACTGTGCAAAATCAGTGAACTAGTATACATAAACTGACAGTATTTTGGTCTTATCGAGCAACAAAATAAGCATTGTTCCTTTCTCATTTTACAGCTATGGATTCTTGGAGACTAAAAGCACCATAGCAAGAAATAATATTTTCAGCTAAATATTACCTGGGAAAATATTTTGTAGATTTTATGTACTGTTTCCAATTAAATTTATGATGTATTGTATAAAAAAATCCATATGAAAATATTGGCCAAAGTATTAAACTACTTAGTTTCAAAATATTAAAATAAATAAGTTGAGGTGTTTTAGGTACTGTATTTATGTAAAATACACTGTTAACATTACATGAAATAGAATTTTGAAATTTGGGGAAACCAGAATAAAGTTATCACACAGTTCTCATCAGTTCAATCCTCATATCTCTTTCTCCCATTCACCTCTTTAGAGATAATAATAAGAAAAAATACACTGAACAGAGTAAGATTTTACATAGGTAATGGCATTATTTATTTTAATAACCATAGAGGCAGTCATGGAATAAAATTTAAATGTATTGCATAAAATAAAAAAAAATGAATGAAAAATGCTTTGGGGACAAAGTTTTCTAAATAGGTAGAGTTTAAAAAAAAAAAAAGCTCCATAATGCAATTGCCAATTCAAATCATTTTAAACTAATGGATAGGATTTTACAAGACCAAGATAAGGAGAGTATTCTAGATCATATCAATATTATAAGCAAAGACAAATTTGGGAGTGTATGTCTTGACAGATTAGAGATTATTGGTATAAGAGTAGTGAATGATATTCTGAGGATTTTGGTATCATTCAAATTTAATTTACTATTATGAACAAATCCTCTCTCTGTCTCTCATTGTTCTCAGTGGGCTAGTACTATGTGCTTAATAATATCTATCTGAGACACTCAGAGTCCTACTTGAAGAGGTAAGAGTGTGACAACTGGCAGAGGGGTTAAGAAGGAACTATAAACATGTAGGTGGCAGTCATTAAAGCTTTTAATAAATTGGTACATATATATCAATGAAGAGACGGAGCAAATGGAAGCTTTAGTAAGCTATATCTATAGAAATTAGCAAGTCATTTTTAGTGAAGAATTCAAAGTACAGGTGTTTGCAAAATGATAATTTAACTAACAAAGTCAAATGATAATTAAACTAAGATAGTCTGGAGACTTTATGAATAGATACAAGAGCCAACCAAAGTATGCCCTTAAAATACAGAGTATAGAATGTAGTGTCAAACGCCAGTCCGGAGAGAAAGATTATATGATTATCTAAATAGAATTGTAGGCAAATGGAGATTTTGATTGAGATAAGAGACTGAGAATAGTCTTTTAGGAAAAAGCATCCATGGGGGAGAAAGAAAAACAAAATAGGGAAGGAAGGGAGAATCATCAATTAGATACTAAGAGAGAGGTAAGTTGTAACAGTATGAATGGGGAGGAGTGACCAAAGAAGAAAGCTCACCTATTAGAGGTGGAAGAGGGAAAAGTTAGGAGAGAAAAATAAGCTATTGTAAGCTATTGCTATAAATGATGCTGGATTTGCTGCCACGTCTTTCAAGTGTCCTAAACAAAGCATGGAATTGCTTTGTATTTCTTTTGGGTGACCAAATAGTGATTCTGGATTATGCACCACTCTATGGCTAACCTATTTTTATCTCTTTTTTGTTTAGAAATGTAAAAGCAGAATATTTTAACCAGAAAATAATCTTAGAATGCAGAAAACATGGCATCAAGAAACTGGTAAGATGTATTGATGAAAAGAATGTGTTAGAGATGAGGTGTCAACTGTGGGGCATTTATCAGAAATTCCTTCATGTGAACTCTAGGAAATTTTGGATTCTGACATCAGAGGGAAAGAAGAACAAACAACAAGTATTTTGACTACTGCGAGACAAATGTAACTTGTTTTGCAAACTTGCTTATCACAACACTTGTCTATGGACAGTTTTATGTTATGCTACATAACTTATGTATCACATAAATTTTAATCAAAAGTTATTTGACAAAAAAAGTTATTAGACAAAAGTTAACTAGTTCTTTGGTTTTCACATGGTTTTCAACATAACAAGTGATAATTTCCCTGGGCAATTTCCGGGAGTCCCTTAGGAAAAGAAAAATGTGGAAGAGCAAAAGTATTTGTTTATATTGTACTCTTATCATCTAGGAGTAGGTTTCTAAGTTGTGAGACAAAATAAGAGGGATTTCAACAATCTAAAATGTTTAGGAAGACATTTATGTTATATATATGTTAGTGATTAAAAAGTAGTAATTGATTTTATTTTAACAAAGCTAATAGATACAACAAGTGTGTATGTATAAGTATACATATGCACACAAACTTCATTCGCTTAATATTTAAGCCACTTATCTGAAAATCTGTAAGCATTTCTGAAGGCAGATGAATTTTAGTACTATTAACTAGGTTTGGATCAATAAATACTTTAGGAATGGTATATGGAACAAGAAATATGTAATGGGAGATAAGGTTTTCCAACAGACTAAGAATTTTTTCAATTAAGCTATTTGTTTGTAAAATCTAAATGGAATGGCATTCATTTCCTGTAGTGAAAGTTTTGTTCCCCTAGAAGCTGCTAATCACTTTTTTCCTATTCCATGGCTCC
The DNA here is from genome assembly GCF_963455335.1 of Martes martes. Classification (NCBI taxonomy): domain Eukaryota; kingdom Metazoa; phylum Chordata; class Mammalia; order Carnivora; family Mustelidae; genus Martes; species Martes martes. The sequence goes on from NC_137899.1 coordinate 31,077,262, forward strand.
TATTTAGTTTAGTTTATAGTTTGTTTGTTTGGTTTTTTTTTTTTTTTCTTACCAATACATTAATAATGAAGATATGGCTTGACTTCTGTAACAAGTGTGACTAAGAATCAGGACTAAAAATTTAAATAATTATTTATGTGTATATTTAAAGATTCTCTTCTGCCTGTTTCTTCTGGTTATATTCTACTCACCATTCAGATGATTGTGAAATTAAGTACTTTGAATTGCAACAAAATGTGTTTAGTTTTAAGACCTCATAAATGAATTTTTCTAAATTAATACTGGTCATGTTGCATGGATTGCTTCAAGATGAAATGAAATTTATAAAATCTTAGAAAAATAAAATTTCTAATATATTTAGAAAAATAGGTAAAATGAAACATGCTCCTAGAAATTTGGATATGGGTAAGAGAAAGAATTATGCATATTTTGAATACTACGTAAAAATTACTTTTAAAACTTATTACATATAAAAAAAGAAATGTTTATAATTCTCATTCTCATAACTCTTTGGATAACTGAGAACAATTGATGGAGCTACTGTTATTTGAGAAAGGGAGAGAGAAAACCCATTCAGGGTCAGAGGGAGACAGAGAGAAACTCTTCTGGTTTCCATGTCCAGTGCTAATTCCTACACAGGGCTCAATTCCATGAACCTGAGATCAGACCTGAGCTGAAATCAGGAGTTGGATGCTCAACTGACTGAGCCAGCCAGGCACCCCTTCTGTTGGAATATTCTATCTTTTCCTTTATTTTCTTCTCATTCTCTATTAATTTACTTCATCCTTGATTGCTTCTTCAATCTTCCCCATCAACCACACCTATTTTTTTTATTAATGTCACTTAAACATGTAAGAATAACTCAGTTTATTAAAAACCCTAAAATGTTACTTTAACAAAATTTGCTAGAGAGTGAAATTCAGCACAAAGCAAATACCTGATTCTCCCAATAAACATTTATTGACTATCATCTATAGGCCAAGACTGCGCTTAATGTTAGGGATAAAAGATAAACAAGAGACATTTCCTAAAGGTCAGGTGCTTAAGTACGTACAAGGAGTGTTTTTAAAAGAAGCCAATGGCTCTGTTTTTGTTTAAAGAACTTACTCATCTCAAAAACAGGGTAATTGGAGTAGGGGTAGACCTTTGACATAACATGGGCCAATTAGACTTTCTCTCCCAGACTAGATAAGGATATACAGATTTGAGATTCTAAACAACCATCTTGGAGTGGCATTATATTGGTGTCATGTGCAAAAAGATTAATAAAGCATACAAAAAAAAAGAGAAAGAGAGAGAGAGAGAAGCAGAGATCAAAGTCATTATGAGAGCAGAAAGAAAAAAAAATGCATCGCTTGCTGTTTTCTTGTTCGCATGTGACCTAGGTTTTCAAACTATAATTTTATGTGAGATTCCATGCTAGTTTTATTTAACAGCAAAAAAAGGCCAGGGGAAGGGAGGTAGGGGGATACAGGGAAGGATAAAGAGAAGGACATAATAATAGCAAGAAAAAAATTTGTATGACCATAGAGGTTTCCCAAGGAGTATAAACAACCACAGCAGTTGCAATGATTAACACTGAATAAGTACATAACTACCAGCATTGTTTAAGTTTACATGTATTAAGTAATTTAATCAGGAAGATAAACACATGAGGGGATTAATACTATTATCTCTATTACATAGATAAGGAAACAGAAATACTGAAAGTTAAAGTAACTAGCCCAAGTTACTCTCTATATCATGGAGGAGGTAGGAACTAATTTTTGGCAAAATACGTAAAACAGCCTTTTAGGTTTGGGGATGCAAGTTTAAAAATGCAAACTGGATTTAACTCACTTGTTCTGATTAACAGGAAAAGAGAAATTTGGAGCTCCTGAGAAAACCCAATGAGAAAGACATAGTCAAGAGATAGTAGTAAGAAGACGTTAAAAGCTGCAGGAAAGCAAAAAGGACAAAGAAAGATATTCCTGGTGGAGGAGAGGTTTAAAGAGATTTTCAGTACAGGAGCTCCGCCCTTATCCAAAAGGAATATGTTCCAAGGCCCCCAGTGGATGCCTGAAAGTGCAGATAGTACAGAACCCCATAAATCCTCTACATTTTTTCTCCTATACATACATAATCTGATAAAGTTTAACTTATAAATTAGGCACAATAAGAAATTAACAATAACTAATAACAAAATAATATGATTGTAACCATATACCATAATAACAGTTACTTGACTCTGGTCTCTCTCTCAAAATATCCTATCCTTACTGTACTCACCCTTCTTCTTGTGATGATGTGAAATGATGAATTGCCTACGTGATGGGATGAATGAAATGAATGATGCAGGCACTGTGATGTAGTATTAGGCCACTACTGACTCTCTGATGACATGTCAGAAGGAGAATCATCTGCTTTTGGACCACAGTTGACTGAAGGTAAGTGAACTACAGAAACTACCGAAAGTGAAACCATGGATAAGGGTGGACTGTTGTAATAGAAATTTCAAATAGAGATTACAAATTTCTTCTGCATGAAATATAGCCTCTCCCCTGGTACTTTAGTACTATCTAATAGACTTGTGAAGTTTTGTGTGAGAGATTGTGTATATATTTGTGTATGTGTCCAGTGTAGGGGCACAATGGAGAAGAGGTGGGTTTTCAAGTTTGCACTGATATGGTAATTTCCTACAAGAAATCCTTGGGGGACAGCCTGGACTTACTCTGGTGTTGGAAGTGAGGGGTTTGATATAAGTTTTCCAGAATTTGAAGAGATAAGATTCCTGAGACTATATAATAGTCTCTTTGTTACATTTTAATTTCTCTGAATGAGTTCTGTTCTTTTACATTGGACAAGTCCAGTTCAATGGAGAATGTGGGCAGTCACTTAGAGTTGTAACAAAGTTCTGATTTTAACTAAATGCTCATTACTGCAGAGGATACATGAATTCAAATTAATGATTTAGTTACGGGTGATAAATTGCCTTACTAGGAAGACACATGGAATCCTATGATAGTAAAGAGGAGACACAAAGTCATCTTGAGATATCACAACCAGGAAATGGTTTTATGGGAAAGGTGTCCCATAACTGAGTCTGGACTGGTAATATTTAGATTAGCCAACTGACTCCAAAAGGTACAGAAACATGAGAGAACTTAAAATATTTAAGATATTAGTATGATTTGGTGTATATGTAACACCGGGTTTGTTAGTAACTATCTGGAAATTAGGTTAGAAAGAATTTACATAGCTTACTGAGAAATATTCTGAAGACAAGAGGAAACACCTGAAATATTTAAATCCTGAGAGGCAAATTTATGATCAGAAAATCCACTCTGGTGGCAGTACCCAGAATTGCTCATCATGGGCAATACTATGAGGCAAGGAGATGAGTTAGGGACTGTTACAGAAGAGAGGACACATTTTAGAATTATAGAGAAGGCAAAATTAAGAAAACTTAATGAATACTGGTGACAGAATATGTGAATACAGGCATAACTAGCAAACGATGGAATGGAGTGAGAACACTGGACGAAACTTCTTGGTTTCTGGCTTGGGTAACTGGTCTCTTGGTTTTGGAAAATAGGGTGAGGTTGTTGAAGAGGGTGGAGAATGCTGAATTCCATTTAATAATACTCAAGAGAGTCAATCAGCAAAACAGAGAGTGATTCTGATGATCAGGAGAACTAAAAACAAATATTGCTGAACACTAAGCATATGAACAGTAGTTAAAACCATAAAAAAAGAAACAGATTTGTCAAAGTACATAGTTTGAGAAGAAAATAAGGATTGCCAGAAGACTAGTGTTTTGTGAGGAAGAGGAAAAAAATGAAAGGAATTAGAACCAAAAATACCGAGAGAAAGCAGGACAGATTATTAATACAGAAGCCAAAGGAGAAATGCTGCAACAGATTAAGGTAAAAGTTGGCAAGTGTTAAATTTAACATTTAACGACTGAGTTGACAAATGGCTTTTAGAGCTTGCTATATGCTTGGCTTAAGGCAAACCTCTGAGGATAGAATGGTAGATCAGAAGCATAGTCCTTGTATTTGTAGATCTTACTATCCACTGGAAGAGATAAATAATAAAAGATAAATAATAAATAAGAGATAAATTTTAAAAACCTTTTTAAAGAGATAAAAAGAAAGAGTGAATCAACAGGTAAATGAAGATCATACTTAAGGCGATAAGGGTTGGTCTCTCTGGGATAATACTTTAGCTTAGAAACGAAAGCTGAGAGGGAGATAACCAATGGGAAAAACATGCCAGGAAGAGTAAAAAGTATGGTCAAAAGACTTCAGACAAGAAAGAGGTCAGGATGTTTTCAGAAACAAGAGAAAGGATCTACAAAAGCTGTAGAGATGAGGTTGGAGGAGAAAGCAGGGCCAAGTCATGTTCATTTTAAGACTGAAGAGAGCCGATCTTGTGACATTTCACTAAAAACTAAGAAAAAGGTACACGGTCTAAGGCATAAGACTGTTACAAGTCAAAGATTCTGGAAGAAATTAAGGAAAATGGATACATTCTAATAAAAATATTGGCAATGAAATGATTAATTATTTACACTTAGGGGCATGTATGATCCTGATGTCTATTTCAACACTTTCTCCTACTCTTTCCCCTGTGAAATGCTTCTTCAAAGAAGGTGATTCTTGTATGACCTGCATTGGAAACTGCCTGCTTGCTAAATGATAGGTGAAAGGCCTTAGGTAAAGCAACTGAAGGGCTTCCCGTGTATTTTCCAAACTGGGCCTGTACACAAGTTTATTAAGAATACCGCATCTTTACAGCTAACCAGGGGAGAGATTGCTGACCTTTTAGAGAAGTTTTCAGAATGAAATCAACATACTCGTAGCACAGACAGAAAAGAGTTGAAGGGCGTCCTTAAGCTCTCAGGTCCTTAATGCAGTTGTCACTGAGACCTTTTGCCCTACTCAACGATTGTCCCTGTGACTTGAAAAATTCATCTTTTTGTTTGTTTAAATCGTTTTCAGTTTTGGTCTCTTGGAACTGTATTGTACTGATTCATATGATGGCCAAATTTTTCTAGCGTGGTTTGGAAATAAAAGTGAAAAACTTAGTTGGCAACAACTGCATACTGCTTGGAATGATCAAGTAGGATGAGGATAATATGATTTTAGTTGCATAATTTGCCTTGGAGAGCACTTTTGCTATTATAGCAGGAATGGAAAGAGTAACAGAGTACATGGTCAGCTTTTACATTTAGAGTCAGACTAGACAGCAGAGATGAGGATAGAACCAATCAGAGATGAACCTTACCTTCCCCCTAAGAACTGGAAAAAGTTCCCCTCACAGCTATGCATCTTGGAAGGAGAAGGGAAGAAGAGAAACAATCCCTCAGGGACCGGAACCTTACATTGACTGACAGCTTAACTAGGAATGACTAAGATAATCTTATTGACAAGTTTATGGTTCTCCACTAACTAAAAAGTAGGAGGTTTGTGAGAAAGATTACAACAATTAGAGAAAAAAATTTAAAATCGACATCTGTTTTGTCCTCTTGAGTACAAATGTGTGACCCTTCCTCACCAGCAATAAAAGAAAAAAAGATAGCTTTATTAAAGAATCACCAATGAGATGCTCAAATTCATATATATTTAATAATGTCCAGCTGTTAGCCACATGCCCAGCACTATTGTCTGCCTGCTGGAAGAAATTTCTTATTATTTTTAATTAAAAATATTATTTTTTTATCCATACTTCTGAAATAAACATGCCATCACACGACAACTTGTTTTATCAAAAGTTTATAACATTCATAAATGGATATGCTTTGATCCAAAAAGTCCCCTATCTCTAGTAAACCTCACATTGGTTTTTATTATGTACCCTTGTGACACAGTTTTTTATTCATGCCATGAGATAAAAATCTGAGCATCATTCAGCTTCAATACCAATGCTGTAAGAGAAGCAAAGTGCAGGACTTGATAAGTTTATAAAAGCTGTAAGAGGAATTAATACTCTCGGGGGATCATTACAGCTTCTATGATTGTGTAAAGACTATAAATATAAAGTTCCCATGTCTAATAGTTTGGGATTATCTCAGTTTCTTTCTTTCTTTTTTTTTTCCTCCTAAAAGTATGCTTAAAAAGATGACCATTTAGAGTATTAGTTATACTCCCCCGTATATCTTCTCCTGAGGAAGCATTCTTTCTTTGATGCAAATTTTCTGTATTTGGAGATAAACTTTAATCATCGATTATTCTTTAGGAAAAATAAAATCTGCCATCTAATGGAAGCATTTCATGGGCATCAGCTTTCTGAGCTAATTTTCATGTTCTGACAGTGTAGATTATTAAGACTCGTGTTTGTGTACATTGGAGATTTGTACCATTACGCATTTCTTGGTACTTCTAGAAGACTCTTAACGTTTATATGCTCTGGAGAACAGAGGTGGAATAAAATATATAAATAAAAATATGTAAAGCAGAAAATGGCATGCTAAGAGGGAAATAATTGCAATCTACCTTTTCCATCTAAGTAAACATTAAATAACGCTGTAAGGGAGAACCCTGGACATCACACAAGCATAACAACTCACTGGCATGTTTTGTTATGGAGCAGCCTGAAAATTCTTTTCTGCTACATTATATTCAAAATATAAAACCACTGCAGTAATGCAGTGTTAAATTTGAGTTCACAGTTTAACATGTGCCTTAAGATAACTCAAGATAAAAAACAACTTGCAAATTGTGTGCTAATAACTACAGCTTTCTTGTTATATTTGCTATGTTAATGAATTATGTCATTATGCCACCAATATGCAGGGAAGCAACTTAGCACAGCTAAATATTCATCACATTTACAAAAGAAAATTCCAAAGACAGGCAACACTCATCTTTATTTATTCTTCTTTATTTGTCTATTGATAAACAGTATAAACCTAAAAACCATTTTCAGGCAAAGCTGCCCAAAAGATGAAAAAATAATGTCCTTTTAAATACTAAAATTTTTGAGGACTGCAACCTTGTCTAAAATCTTAATTTTAGATTCAATTAGTAAAATGCTATATTTCAATAAAAATCATAATTATTCCAAATGAGGACTTTCAGTACTGCAAAACACAGTACTGAAAGTCCTCATTTGGAATAATTACGATTTTTATTGAAATATAGCAGTTTACTAATTTCTGAAGGCACCATAACAATTTTTTTGGAACATTAAGAATCACCTGAGAGACTTTCAAATTCTTAACTCTTTTTTAATATTTAACAGCAACAACAACAACGTTACAAAGTCTACCCCTTCTCAGGAAATGAATTTCTGGCACCACAAATTAAGTTAATATTGTAAGTGAAAATTAAACTGAAAATACATTCTCTGTAAATCTATCTGCCTTTATGATTATTGTTCATATGTGGATAAGAATGTTCCCAAAGATCAGAGAGTAATGGCCCAAGTATAATTCACGGGTGCGATGCCATGATTTGCAAAAAGTTTAATTAGCCAATGCACAGTTCTAATATTTAGGGCTCTTTGCTGAGTATGTTCTCCATATGAAATACATTACAAATTGAGCTGCTGTCAGTCCTCCTTCCGGATTGGCTGGGACCACTAATGCAGTCCATCAACTCACCAGCAGACCATTACTTTCTCAGCAGCGTTCCCTGTGGACTTGCATTGCTCACTTTGAACATATTGCTTTAATAAGAGAATTATTTCTGAAAGCTTGAGTTATCTCAGGCCTCGGAAGAAGTGCTTTGGAACCTGACAAAGTGCTTTCTATAGTAAATGGTTTTGGAGATCACAGAGTAAAATGTATATTTGGCCTCATTTGCATAAAAACATCCAGCACAGCTTTTCACAAATTAACACAAATTTGATAGAATATTGAATGATCTCTGACTAAATTCTTCCATTTCTAGGATTCCAGATGTTTTTTATGTTGGCTGATTTACTTTTTGATTAGTTGTTAGAACTTAAGACATCTGTTGCCATTGTGTGATGCAGAGTATGTTAATGGTATTACTAAATGCCATGTGTCTATCAGTGTCTAATCATGTGTCTAATGCTAAAGCAACTCCCTGGGTAGGCTTTTCCACACAGATGTGGAACACGAGGCTGTGAGCATGAAATTCTGCAAAAACAGCATTTATGAAAAGCAAGCGAATGTTTGAATTTAGGTAGAAAACAAAGTGCTAAGATGGGACAGAAAATAATTCAGAAAGTTTCATGATTCTATTAGATCCCTTATTACAGCAGCTATAATTATACATGTTTTCTGTAACTGCACTGTATGTTTAAGAAATTTAATTTCACTGTTATTGATTACACTAGATCCACTAGTTTTCTCTGAGGTTCAGGAAAGTCAGTCATAGTTTGCCTAGTGTCTCATAACATAGCAAGGTGGAACTAATGTAAATCAGGCTCTGATTAAAAAGATAATCATGTAGCTATCTCCAAATAAACTGTATATACTCTTCCTTATTATTACATTATTATCCAATTTTTATGGAATGCATGTCTGTTGAGGGAATTTAAAGTATTGACTGCCAATGCAGGCTCAAGATTCTTTAACCATTGATAAGAAAAGCCAGAAAGACAGGAGGTGCTGACAGTATGAATAGCCATCAACCTAGTATATTTCAGAAATCAAAAGATCACAGTTCAACTGATATACTGCAAAACAATTTTATTTTACATATATAGAATTCACACTGCCCATATTTCCCTACGCCTCTTTAGGCTGTAAATACTATCACTGGATACAAGTATCTGAGGAGGAACAACACAAATATTTTCTTTAGGCTAAGGCCCTCAATTAGGCCTGGAGCAGTGAAGATCCCTTAATGGTCAAAATGCTATGACAATGAGTGAAAGTTAAGATTCCCTTTGTTTTAAAGACTCCCTTCGTTTTAAATTATATGCAGATAATTTGTCACAGTTTTAAAAAAATTAAGATTTTATTTATTTGAGAGAGAGAAAGATTGCGAGAGAGAGCACTAGCTGGGTTGGTGGGGGAAAGGGGCAAAAGGAAAGGGAGAAGCAGGCTCCTCGCTGAGCATGGAGGGTGCCACCACCCTCCCCACCACCTTCCCTCCCTCCACCGAGGTGCCAGGCTCTATCCCAGGATTCTGGGATCATGACCTGAGCCAAAGGAAGACGCTTAACTGACTGAGCCACCCAGGCTCCCCAGTTTGACACCATTTTAGATCAACTGGAAGAATATACTTTGATAAAAGAAAATGGAAACATGGTAGGAGAATAGCGTTGTGGTTCATACCTTAGCAAATCTTTAAAATTCAAATGTAACTTTGACCAAGTTCCTGCTTTAACATTTCCTAGTTGTGTGACTTTTGCCAAGTTGCTTAGTACATATGTGCCTCTGTTTCTTAATGAAATGTGCAAATAAATATGACTACTTAATAGCAGTTGGTATAAGAATTAAATAGTATGATGGACTTAATGTGTCCAACTTAGAGTACTCAACTACTATAATAAACTATATTTATTATTATTGTTTTTATTATCATTCTTTCTTATAATTATACAGTTACCATTATGAATCAAAATATCCTTGTGAAAAAATTAAAGCAGATGCTTAATTCTGACTCAAAAGAACATCTCAGCTCCAACTGTGCCCAAGTAAAATTCCTGCTGTTTTCCCTCTGTAGCCTTAATGTAAAGGATAAAAACTCCACTTAAGTGTTCAATTATTCCATCACATGGAGTATATTTTGTGAGTAATTAATCCTGGGGTATCCAACAGGAGGCAGGTGATTGTGGCCTAATAGAAGTGTAACCCCTAGAAGTATAATTATATTAAATTAGAATATAACATGAAAATAGATTAAGTTCTAAGAGTACTTTTCAAAGTAAATGAAATAAGACGCTTATTGCATCACCAGCCATCATGTCTGAATTTCATATTGAAATAAAAAGGAAATACAAAGGCATAATTTAGGACATGTGTCTGCTGAGTCTGAATCCTCTTTAAGCAGCTTATGACAAGTTCCCACCAACTACTCCCACACACAGCATATGGACCAGACTATACACGTGTTTATCTTCAAGGCAGGTATGGATGCATAGGTTGTGTTGTTTTGTTTAAGTTTTCTGTTTGATTTTTAACTGGGTGCTGTACCATTCCCAACAAAATCAAAGTTCTATTTTTAAGGAAAAAGGACAGAATGGATATTGGATAGGCAACAAGCAGTCCTAGCTACAGTGGTGAAAATCAAAATCAGCAAAATGCAATTAATGCAAAAATTAATTCTATAAAATGAGATAACACAGGAAAGCAAGAGGCAAGAGGTATAACTTTGAAAGACGACAATTCTACTTAGGAACAAAGTAACTAGAAGCAGCACAGAACTTCAGTAATTGAATTATATAGTTCATCAACAGTTTATCAATTATTTTGGATAGAATGAAGTCTTTAAAGCCCTTTAAAAAAATGAACATAATAAATGTCAGATCATTAGAAAATCCAAGAAAGCCCAAAATGGAAAAAAAAATTATAACCTCACTACAAGGAGATAACTGAAGTTAAAATTTTGTGTATTTTTTTCCTTATTTTTTTTTAGATTTACACATATGTGCACACATGCACATGTAGTTTATAAATATATTTATTTAATCTTTTCATAAAAATTATAAGACATTTTCCACATTATCACTTTTTTACATGATTTTAATGATATATACAGCATATACAACTTGAAAAGTATAGAAGGCACTGCATTTATAGGAGGATGGAATTTCTTATTAAAAAGCTCTACTATGAAGAAGATGATGATAATGATCCATGGACTTACTTGCTCTATAGTCCGAGAATTTCTTTATTTTTTTTTAAACCTTTTTTATTATGTTCAGTTAGCTAATATATAATCTGAGAATTTCTATAGGGATTTTTATTTAAAAAATCTTAGCTTCTGGGGCCCCTGCGTGGCTCAGTTAGTTAGGCGTCTGCCTTCGGCTCAGGTCATGATCTCAGAGGATAGAGTCCCATGCCAGGCTCCCTACTCAGTGGGGAGTTTTCTTCTCCATCTTTCTCTGCCTTCTCCCCACTGACCATGCACTGTCTCTTTCTCTCAAATAAATAAATAAAATCTTAAAAAATAATAAAAATAAATTAAAAATTCTTAGCTTCTGTATGAAATTCATTTTTTCCCAATGCTTTATGAGCACTGAACTCACAAACTAAGACATACACATATACATGTTAAGGGAAGAAAAACAAGCTATCCAAAATCATTTTTCTTATTCCATCTCAAGTGAATTTTGCTCATATGGTGTACCTCAATATTTCCAGTAACTAAGGTTCAAGTCACAGTTTGTGGAGAGGACTCAGAGCAGGCTTCAGCTATTAGATTTCAACAAAACCCACCATGGTCTGTTACAGACATGACCCTTGGATTATTTTCTCTGCTGTTTCCCAATCTATAAAATGAGGATAATAGCTCTTACTTCTATTCAGTGCTTTGGAGAACTGAATGAGAGAACAGTTAAAGAATTTAGACTATTGTTCATTATTAACTCAGCATCTTTTGGTCTTATATAAGTAATAACAAATTGTATTAGGTCTACCTTGGCAATATCAGTTACCTCCATGTCACACTCTTTGTTTTCACTACAACTAATCAACTTCACATCTTTATTGTCTTGCATTCCAACCAGACTTATAATTTCCAGTTTCTCCTTTTTCAAGACAATTAGATAAATTTTCTTAAAGCAAACCTCTGATAAACTTACTCTGCTACTCAAAAGTTAGCAGATCAAAATATGCACAAGATCTAAGTGAGGGAAACTACAAAAATCTGATGAACTAACTAACTAAATAAATGGAGATATATTCCATGTTCATGAATAGGAAAATTAAATATTGTCAAAATGTCAGTTCTTTCCAAATTGATCTATAGATTCATTACAATTGCAATCAAAATCCCAACAATTTGACTTTATAGATACCAACAAAGCTTACATGAAAAGGCAAAGATGCAAAATAGCCAACACAATATTGAAGAAGAACAAAGTTGAGAACTGACACTACTCAACTTCAAACCATGGTAATCAAGTGTGGAATGGGGGAAAGAAGAGACAAACAGATCAACGTGACAGAATAGAGACCAGAAATAGACTCCCATATATTCAGTTCACTGATCTTTGACAGAGATATAAAAGCAATATAATGGAGCAAAGATGATCTTTTCAACAAATGGTGCTTGAGCAACTGAATATCCACATGCAAAAAAGTGTATCTAAATATCGACTTTACACTCTGCACAAAAACTAACTCAAATGGATCATAGATCCATATATAAAACACAAAACTATAAAACTCTCAGAAGACAACATCAAAGAAAATTTAGATGACCTTGGGTATGGCAACAACTTGTTATAACACCAAAGTTATAATCCATGAGAAAAGTAAATGCTAAACTGGACTTCAATAAAATTAAAAACTCCTGCTCTGTGAAAGTCAATGTCAAGATAACTAGAAGACAGGCCACAGACTGGGAGAAAATATTTGCAAGAGACACATCTAATAAAGGACTGTTACCCAAAATGTACAAAGAACTCTTAATACTCAACAGCAAGAAAACAACCCAATTAAAAAATGGTCCAAAGATCTTAACAGACATTTCACCAGAGAAGAAATACAGATGGAAATATAAGCATATAAAAAGATGCTTCATGTGTTATGTCATCAGGGAAATGCAAATTAAAACAACAATTAGATACCACTATACACTGTTAGAATGGTTGAAATCTGGAATACTATAACAGCAAATGCTGGTGAAGATGTGGAGAAAAAATGGAACTCCAGTCGCTGTTGAGAATGCAAAAACGGTATAGCCACTTTGGAAGACAGTCTGGTGGTTTCTTACAAAATTAAACATAATCTTGCATATGGTTCAGCAGTTGCACTCCTTAGTATAACCAAAAGAACTGAAAACTTACAGCCACTCAAGAATCTACACATGGATATTTATAGTAGCTTTATTCATAGTTGCCAAAACTTGGAAGCAACTAAGGCATCCTTCAGTAGGTAAATAAATAAATTGCGGTACATCCAGGCAGTGGAATATGATTCAGTGTTAAAAAGATATGAACTATCAAGTCATGAAAAGTTAATAAGGAAACTAAAATGTATATTACTAAGTGAAAGAAGCCAATCTGAAAGGCTATCTCTGTTTCAACTACATGACATTTTGGAAAAGGCTAGACTATGAAGTCAGTAAAAAAAAATCATTAGTTGCCAAAGCTGAAGAGGGGCAGAGATGAATAAGTGAGGCATAGTGGATTTTTAGGGCAGTGAAATTACCCTGTATGCTACTGTACATTTGTCCAAATCCACATAATGTATAACACTAAGAGTAAACCCTAATATAAACCATTGACTTTGGTTTATTATGATATATCAATGTAGGTTCATCCTTAAAAAAAAAAAGTACTATATTTCTGAGTGATTTTGACAATGAGGGAGTCTATGCATGTGCATGCATCTCTCAGTTTTGCTATGAATCTAAAATTGTCCTAAAAATATAAGTCTTAATTAAAAAAAAAAAAGAGTTGGTGAGATTTACCTATCAAGAATCAATGAAGGGCGCCTGGGTGGCTCAGTGGGTTAAGCCTCTGCCTTCAGCTCAGGTCATGGTCCCAGGGTCTGGGATCGAGTCCCGCATCCGGCTCTCTGCTCAGCAGGGAGCCTGCTTCCCCCACCCTCTGTCTATCTCTCTGCCTACTTGTGATCTCTCTCTGTCAAATAAATAAATAAAATCTTAAAAAAAAAAAAAAAAGAATCAATGAAAAGCCTCCTAACTTTCAAAATCTTCCACAGTCCAGTTCAAACTTACTATTCAACTTTATACCTTTTGACTTCACTTTTTCATTCCTATACAGCCAAACTGTAGTATTTTCTCTGAATTTTCCTATATTACTCCATGTAATTTTTCCAAATGGATATAATTTCTTCACATTTTCACATATATGAATCTTAACTGTTCTTCAACGTTCAATTCAAATTATATTTACCCCCACAAAGGCTTATTTTATCCCCCAGTTTTAAGCAATCTTTTCTGGCCCTGAAATACTCTAGTGTTTTATTGTACCTCTTCGGTGAGCCATCACATCTAACATTCTTCTGCAAGTTATATATCATCATTATGGCATCTATTTTGAGAATGAAAGATTCTTTTGAGGTGATATTATATATTTTAATTTTCTCCATAGCATTCATACTTTATACATATAGTGGGTACTCAATGAAATGTGATTGGTCCAAAGAATTAGAAATTACATACCCAAGTGCATTCTAAAAACATAAAACTGCTAAAGAAAGAAAATTGGCGAAGTTATAGTAATTATTACTTCAGAGTTTAACACTGCATCCTATGATTTTTATGGATGCTTCTTATAATTTTTTGTTGCTTCCTATAATTTTTAAGAAGTGAGTAGACTCATGGAATTTTATAGGTTATTAGGGATTTAAGGAATCACCTACCCCAAATTACTTTTATAATAGATGGAGCCACTAAAGTTCAGAAATGTTAAGGTACTTGCAAACACAACATTTTTATTGGCAAGGAGAAGCTGGCACCAAGAATCTCATATTTTGACATCCAGTCTAGAGAACTTTCCACTGGTTGTCAGTCTTATTTTTCTTCGGGATCCAACTCAGAGTTGGGTGTTCAATAAAATGGCTTCGTTTTTGTTTTTGTTTTGTTTTTTAACTTCAAGAATACAATTAAGTTGTTGTTTAGTAAATTTGTTGAGTTATGTAAACAGCACCATAATTGAGTTTTCATTCATATAAATGGAATCATATAGTACTGGTCTCTTATGACTGAAAATTCACTGAGCAAAATGTTTTTGAATTTCATCCACGTTGTAGCATTGATCAGCAATCCGTTCCTTTTTATTGCAACTCCTATTCCATTGCATGGATATACAACATTTTGTCTATGTCATCATTAGTTGATGGACACTGAGGTCATTTCCAGTTGTAACTATTATGAGTAATGCTTCTGTGAACATTTACAAGCAAGTCTTTTGTGTGGGCATATGTTTTTATTTCTCTTAGATACCTAGGAGCAGAATATGCTGGGTTGTGTGGTGAATTCATGTTTAACTTTTTAAAAAACCTGGCAAACTGCTTTCCAGGTTGGCCGTGCAATTTTACCTTCCCATCAACAACATATGAGAGTTCCTGTTTCTGTGATCTTCAACTACATTTGCTATCATCTGTTTTCTTCTTCTTTTTCTTCTTTTTACTTTAGCCGTAACACTGGGTAGGAAATGGTATCTCATTGTGATTTTAATTTTAATTTCTCTAATAACTAATGATGTTGGATATATATTTATATATTCTCTTTGGCGACTATTCAAATCTGTTGCCTACCTTTTCATTGAAGTTTTTTAATCTTATTATTGAGTGGTTTATTCTTTATTTTAAATACGAGGAGTTTATCAGATCTGTGCTTTTCAAATATTTTCTTCCAGCTTATTATTTGTTAGTATGTTTTCATAATGCTTTCTTTTGAAGTACAAATATTTTGAATTTTGGTAAGATCCTATTTATTTTTATGTAGATAGGTTTTGGTGTTTTACCTTAAGAAGTCTTTGCCTAATCCAAGGTCTTAGATTTCTCTTCTGTGTTTTCTTCTAAAAAAATTTATTGTTTTATCCCTTCATGTGAGTTGACAATTCATTTTTTAAATTTAATTTTTATTTTTTAGTATTTATTTATTTATTTATTTATTTATTTATTTATTTATTTTAGGGATGGAGGAGTAGAGGAAGAGGGAGGGAGAGAATCTTAAGCAGACTCCACTCTCAGTGCAGAGCCTGGTGGTGGGCTCTATCTCACAACCTTGAGATCATGACCCGAGCTAAAACTAAGAGTCAGGAGCTTAACCAACTCAACCACCCAGGTGCCCCTATAATCCATTTGAGTTGTTTTGTTTGTGGTATGAGGCAAGAGTCAAAGTTAATCTTTTTGCCTATGGAGTTCAATTGTTGAAAAAACTGTGCTTTTCTTACTGAATTGCCTTGGCACCTTTATTATTGAAAAGTTAGAGTTTTCTTGACCATAAATGTTAGGGTTTATTTCTGGACTTCCATTCTATTGATCTTTAAGTGTATCCTTATGCCAAAGGTATCTATATTTATAACTGTGTGTGTATATACATATATATATCTTACACCACGTACTATATACTATTGGTATACATACATATATTTTTAGTATAGTAAATAGTGTACATAAAATATACAATAGTATATAAATTATAAAATAGTATATATACATACATATGTATATATATAACTTTATATAAGCTTTAATATCAGAAAATGAAAGCACTCTGACTTTGTTCTTCTTTTTCAAAATTCTCTTGATGATTTTAGGTCTTTTGGGGTTTTTTAAATTTTTAAGATCAGCTTACCAATTTCTGTAAAGATAAAAAAGGCCGTGGTAACTTCGGTAAGGATTAAAATAAATCTATTGAGTAATGGAGAGAATTACCATCCTAACAATATTAAATCTTCCAATTCATAAGCAGAGGATGTGTCTACTGATTTAAGACTGTACGTTATTTCAGTGTTGTTTTGTAACTCTCAAGGAACTGTTTTTGCAATTCTTTTGTTAAATTTATTCCTAGATATTTTATTATTTTTGAAAGCACTCTGAAAGGAACTGCATTCTTATTTTTATTATTGGATTGTTCACCACTTGCATGTTGAAATGCAGTTGATTTTAATATATACTGATCTTGTAACACAAACTTTCTGAACTGCTTATTAGTTCTAGATAGGTTGGTGGAAGGATTCCTTAGGAATTTTATATACAGACCCATCTTATCATGAATAAAGAAATCTTACTTCTTTCTTTCCAGTATAGATGCCTATATTTCTTTTTCTTGCCTGATTTCACTCTCTAGAACCTCCAGAACAATGTTAAATAGAAGTGGCATAAGTGGGGGGACGCCTCAGTAGCTCAGTCGGTTAAGTGTCTGACTCTATTGCAGCTCAGTTCTTAATCTCAGGGTTGTGAGTGTAGGCCCTGCCTTGGGCTCCACACTGCCTGAAGCCTACTTAAGAAAAAAAAAAAAAAAAAGTGGTGCAAGTGAGATCTTTGCCTTTTCTCTGATCTTACCAGGAAAGCATTCAGTCTTTCATAATTATGATGTTAACTGTACGTCTTTTATTTTTTTTAAAGATTTTATTTATTTATTTGAGAGAGAAAGAGAGAGCACAAGCAGAAGGAGCAGCAGGTAGAGGGAGAGGGGGAAGCAGACTCCCCCACTGAGCAAGAAGCCCAATGTAGGGCTCTATCCCAGGACCCTGAGATGCCTAATCCACTGAGCCACCCAGATACCGCAATTGTAAGTCTTTATATGTGACCTTTATCAAATTGTGTTTATTGAGATGTTTTTAATTATAAATAAGCTCCTTTTTTTTTCAATATTTTTCTGCATCTATTGGTATAATTACACAACTTCTGTCCTTTAGCCTACCAATACAATTTACTACTTTAATTGACTCCTGCATGTTAAACCAATCTTACATTCCTGGAATAGATCCTACATGGTCATAATGTATAAATTTTGTTATGTTGGTATATTTGGTTTGCTAATGTTTTACTGTACTAAATAGTTTCTTAAAATTAATCAATTGTTCTTTCAATGTTGCTGTGTATGTTACTAATCTAAATCCTAGACTAAATTCGCTAGTTAAACAATTTGTTGATAATGAAGAGACACCTTATACTCCAATCATAATGTAGTAGAGTAAATATTAAGGGAGACAAATTTCTGCCATCAATTTAAATTTCACAATATACTCATTATTAGTCCAAGACTGCTGCCATCAGAAAACTGGTAAGACAAGGAATGTGAATTTTCTACCTCAGGCAACTCAATCTCAAACACCAAACAGTTGCTTGTGAGTTCTCTTCAATTCTTACAGGCATAGCAAAATTCATTCTTGACAGACGGTATCTTCCACTTTTTTGTCCTCCACCATCTCATTCATTCCATTAGCTGTCTTCTGGCTACATTATGGCTCCGTTGCTGCCAGTGTCAGTGTCCCCATGCCCATAATTTAGAACTTGTCCTTTTCTTGCTTTCAATTCTATACCCACTGGTTTACCACTCCTAATTTAAAATTCTGACTTACTGGAGAGTTTCTATATAATGTTGACCTAAATCATTTCTCATTTGTCTACTTTTCTTCCCTCCTGAATTAAAGCTGTCTTTGTGTCATAGTGTGTAGCAGAATTAACACTGTTGAAATTTCAGATCCTATATTTAAGAGGTGTTACAAAGGTGCCTGGCTGGCTCAGTCCACAGAGCGATGTGACTCTTGATCTTGGATTGTAAGTTTGAGCCCCACATTGGGTGTATAAACTACTTAAAGAGAGTAAGGTCTTAAAAAAAAAAAAAAAGAGGGACATTACAGATTCCATTCTTGATCCTTTGGAACCATGAAACTGTCATGCTGTGAAAAAGCTCAGACTACTAAAGGATAACGGTCCATGTGGATGAGAACTGAGGCAACCCATCTGACAGCCAACCACCTGCTAGCACTGAGATCATGTTCAACCTTCCAACCCATTCAAGCTTTCCGATAATCACAGCTGTGTGAGTGATCCTAGATGACATCAGCAGAAAAAATGCCTGGACTTCCAATCCGTAGCATCATCAACAATAATTAAGTCTACAGTTATTTTAAGTCACTAAAGGTTGCATGGGTTTTTTTTAATATAAAAATACAGAACTGATAGACTATCAAGCTTCTTTATCCACCATCCTTTTGTGATTCATCCTAGCATTTTCATTGATATTTATATTTTTAAAACTAGTACAAGCCTCTTTTATTCTGTGAACGTCCTCTTTAACTCCAATAATACAATTTTAAGAATTCTTTCTTCTATTAATCAGTATTTCTTAAAGTTTTTAAGCCTTCAGATTCCTCAACATACAGGTTTGTTCTAGCAATGTGGAACCATAAATATCCTTTCCTGACCCATCCAATAGAATTACCAATCTCTTGGTTTCTTCTATTTCTCTATTTCTATATATGATTCTGTGGTTGTATTGTTCATTCTCTACTGCAACTTTAGGGTTTGCTTGTCTAGTTCTCTTTTTTGACTATGTACTTTTTAAAAAAATATGTTTTATTTATTTGAAAGAGAGAGACACAGTGAGGGAGGAAACACAAGCAGGTGGTTGGGAGAGGGAGAAGCAGGTTTCCCACTGAGCAGGGAGTCCAATGCAGGGCTCCATCCCAGGACCCTGGGATCATGACCTGAGCCAAAGATAGATGCTTAATGACTGAGCCACCCAGGCACCACTTAACTATGTACTTCTTATGGTCAGAGATTGTGTCTTGACATCGAGGTATCCTACATAACCACACTGTGGCCTGGCATGAATCCAAGATTCAGCAAATGTTTAATGAAGTAATGAATGTATAAATGATGCATTGATGAAGACAGTGAAGAATGAAGTGAAGGGATGACTGAATGAGTCCCTCATTTAAAATAACGCTTTAATTTGTTAATCCTTTACCATTTCTACTCCTATCTCTAGAGACATATACCAAGACACATGCCATCTTAGTATTTTCATGTGTGTTTCATTTACTATTAAAATAGATTTTAATCTCTTGTATTGTGGAAACATAATTAATACTATATTTCCTGGAGACAAGTTTTCTACCATGACTCCCTGGTTCCATGTTTTTCATGGTTTTATTCTTAATTTCTCTACCTAATACTAATAAAGCTATGTGAAATTTTAATCCACGCAGTTAAATATTACTGGTTTTGAAAACTTCTTGATATCTGGCATTACTGGAAACATCATAGCTTGTTACAGAAAAAGGCTGAAAATCTCAGGAATAAGTACTAATAACATTGTTGTTGGCTAAGACATCTAAATTTAAATTTTGATTGCAACAAGTTTCCCATCCCCATCCATCAATGCTAGTGAAGGTTTAACTTTTAAGTAAGAAATTTAGTAACTGTCAAAATTTTACATGTTTTGTTTCTGTTATTGTTAACTCAGTTGAAAATAGGGCAGTTATTTCTGGTCCACAGACACCTTATTCTGGCCAGGAAAATATATTTCTTTTGCAAAGGGATTCATCACTTGTATTAAAACAAAACAAAACAATTTAGAGCATGTCCTCATGGTCATGGGTCAACAGCATCAAAGCCACAGAGAAACAACAGCAAACTTTATTCTTGATTAGGTGTTTTTAAGTTTCTATATCTAGACTAAGATATACATACATATTTTTTCAAACTCAGCTCTCTGTGCTACTAAGTTTCTGCTCTGTGGCATGGAGGACTACATATATAATACAACATTTCCATGTATTTCTTTTTATTTTTTAGGAGAGAGTGTTGTCTATGAATGTTTGGTTTATTAAACTAATGTGGTTATTCAAGACATTCCATATTATAATTTAATCACTTCATATTATATATTTTTCTAGATTATGGAATTGTACTTGCAAGATTAGTTCCATAATTAACAATCCCACTCATTGTATTTGTGGCTGTTGTTTTATTGCTCTGGTAGAGGCAACTAGCAATTAGAACAACTACTGCATTTATTACATCCAGTCTCTTGAGATTTACAATATAGTCTTCAAAAATTTAATAAGAAACCAAAAAAGCTTTATTCTTTACATAATTGCCAGAAAATTTCCTGTTAAGTAATTTTTATTATTTTTAGAAATTCTCTGTGCAACTGATAAACAAGTAGATTTGCCAAAGTTTATAATTCAATGAAAATTACCTGGAATGTTAGTGATTTTAAGATCTTTTAGAAGTTGCAATCTAACGAAATGTTTTGATGCAAAAATTAATGCTATATAATCATCTGCCTCCTATGTACAAGTGTGTGTATGTGTTAAAGAATAGGTGTTGGTTATTAAGAAAAGTGGATGATAATCAAAGAGACTTTTACTGAAAGACTAAGAAATTACTTTATAGATCTCTCTTAAGACAACAGAGTTCAACCAGTTACCTTCTGTCATCTTGCCATAATCACTGATTGTCCCTTTGGGTAAGAAACATTTGGGTAGATTTATAAAAGCTTTCATGAGTCAGAAAGAAGTCAGAAGAACATTTGCAACTTGTAAAAGTCTTCTCCTGATTCAAAGCAACTTCATCTTTGCACTCAACATGCAAACTGGATCACATTCAACTCACTGCAATAGTGTTTATTTAGACAGATTATCTGTAATGGAATTCAGTACTCAAGTAAAAATAAAGAGTACTCACAAAGGACTCTGTCTGAATAATGGCTTTTAAATAAATAAGCAAATAAATAGCCACAGTGTTTGGCCAGCAAAGCAGATATCAGATTAAACAAATGACATGTCTTTCTTCAACAAAGAAAATGCTGACTCACAAAGATATAAAAGTTTGTATTAATTGAATACTCAAATAATTATTTGAACTTGCTGGCATAAAAAATTACAAAATTACAGAATTTCTTACATTCCACAGGGCAATCAGTTTTGTGGGAAACTCTGTACTATACTAACATGTCTTCCAAGAGTTAATTAAAAATATATATACTCTTTCTTGCAGGGAACTCTGCTATAAATCAAATCACTATGAAACTGGTAGTCACAATTTCCAATTCTTAGTTTACTAAGCCAGGCTGCTCTCCCTAAACAGATATTCAATCCCCAGAAATCCTTTTCTGCATAGGTCAGACCCATTAAATCCAAATAACAAACAAAAATGCCAAAAGAAGAATTGTATAGATTTCAAGGAATATGAATTTACACTTAAATCCATCGTTATAATCATTGTAAAATGCAATTCTGTATTTAGAGCTCCTGCTACAGATACGTCTGTGTATCTGTACCTTAGGGTGTTTCAGAACTTATGGTGGTTAAGATGTCTTAAGTTTGTCCCAGGGAGAAAAAGAGTTAGCAGATTCCCTTGAATTTATAACTTCTGTTCTAGTGCTCTATTCTCTCCCTAGATATTAAGCACACATTTTTCTTATTAAAGATGTTTTGGGAGGGTAGGTCATCGTTTTCCTGTCAAGATCGCCCCTTGTCATGAGTCAGACTCATCCAGCTAATCTCTAGTGATTTCCTTCAAGCACACTAGTTCACCAGAAAGGATCTTTACATTACATTTTAACCCCACTGTTTCTTCTCCCAGCTGAAAATACTTGAGAAACATTAAAAATGGATATGTTCTGGTGATGTGGAATGAATTAGAAATTAAAGACAAGAGGTTTCTTATGATGTGTGTTTTCCTCAATACAGAAGCGGCATCGAAACGTTCCTATTTCACTGCCAACTTGAATATTAAATGCTAAAGCCATGAAATGTTCAGTGAACTTAACCTGATCCTGTGGCTGTATAGACATACAGCCGGTTAGAGGGCTATTAGTCATTAACGATTTACCATGATGATTAGATTCTTGTAACATAAATTCAGAGGAAAATCATCCTACTTACTTCATACCTTGTTTCCCAGAAAAGGAAGTTAAAGAGCGCATGTACACACACTGTAACCCAATATGTGAAACATCAGGGAGTTTTGAGAAATTCCTTTTTTCCCCAAGTGTGTTCTCTTATTTTATATGTCTGAAAAGGGTTGCAAGACCAAAAGTTGTGATGAAAGCATCCAAGATTTCTCAGGAAAAAAAAAAAAATCATTGTAAGAGAGAGGAAAATAATATGCCATTCTATAGAAGGCACCAACTTTCCTGAATATAAATAATTAAAAACTCAATGCCAACTGATATTTTAAGTTGTCATGGTATATTTTTACAAGAAAATTTTCTGAAAGGACAGCTATAATAATGACTCGATATGGAATAAAAATTAAGGTTTTTATGCATTATCACTGCAAAACCTTACACTATTCTCAGAATCATTTATTACTCTGGAATTGGAATAATGTTAATCAGATTTTTATAAAATTATTTTTCTTTATTTGTGGTCACAACATCTTAACATTTCCATCAACTATTTGATCCAAATCAAAGTCTTGTAAAATTATGCCTCATAGCTTGTTATGTAAATTTTTGCAGAAAAAAAAATCCCTTTAACAGACATGTATTAAAATTCCTGATAGATTGCTAAAGAAGATGTTTTGTATAAGTGATTCTTTGGTTCCTCAACATGGTATTCTCACTGCCCAACACAGTATCTGTTGCATACTTGTGACTTCCTAGGTATTTGATGAATGAATAAATGGTTACCAACTTTAGACTCAGCTACATAAATCTTTTATATGTTCAAACTCTTATGTAAATAAATTTTTAGTCTCACTTTGAACACTTTATTATATTTTAATCTAAGGAAAAATAACACTATAGAAATTCTAGGTCAGAAGAAAAAGAGCAGTGATCTTTTTTGCCGGGGAGAGGAGCACAAAATTATGCATTCGGTGCAAAAGACATAGATATATATAGCTTACAGAAAGACCTATGTATTGTATAATGAATTATATAAGTGATGTCAAGGTCTCAAGGAAACAAGTGAACCAGATATCCCATATTAAATCTAAAGGAGGTCATAAAATAAAGTCTAATTACTCTCAGGTATCAGACATTCATTCTAGCATGTCTTTACTTTTCCCGGTTTCCTTGATCTTTGACACTCATTTTTGTTATGACAATTCTTTATTTTCTAACAACTTTTTACATGTTAATAATGTATTTTCATGCATATAAATCGATGGCTTTTAAAGAGGTATTCTATTTTGTAAATAATATATTAAATATTATTGTTTTAGAATTACAAAAGAAACAAAAATATTTTATTCCTGTCTTACATTTAGGTAGAAGCATATTACTAAAAAAAAAAATTAAATGATGTTTATGAACAAAATAGAAAACTAAAATAAAATGATGCTTATGGGAAACAAATAATACATGTAAAAGTCATTTTAAAGCAAGCAAAGAGATGACACACTTAAAAGTTTATTTGCTATGTACCCCGTATTAAGTCATGACACTTTTTTTACTGTGTTTTTATCAGCAGCAGATTACTTACTGATCAACCTCTCATGTATTGAGTCAAAAAATAATCAACAGCACAATATATACACATCTTTTTACAAACCTGTATTTTATGAAAACATTAGATACATTCCCTATAACATGGAGAACCGAAAATCTTTTAATCTCATTGAATAAACAGAATTCAATCATTTCATATATTGGAAAATCCAGAAATATCTATCCTACCTTTCAGAAGTTCACTGACTTAATACAAGAAGTCAAAAACTCCTCAGAATTATAAGTATTTTCCTTCCATTAAAGAAAAAACATTCTTCCGGTTTTCCTTTGAGAATTTGAGTACCTTTAATAAATAATCACATCAAAATATAATCTAATTTATTTATATTTCTTTTTTGTTAAGATTTTATTTATTTATTTGAGACAGAGAGAGAGAGCACAAGCTAGGAGAGGGCCAAAGGGAAAGGGAGAAGCAGACTCCCCACTGAACAGAGAGCCCGACGTGAGGCTCCATCCCAGGACCCTGAAATCATGAACTGAGCCAAAGGCAGACACTTAATAGACTGAGCCACCCAGGCGCCCCCATTTATTTCTGTTTCTAGAAGTATAATCTTTAATTTTTACATGATTGTCACTTTAAATAATGATAAAATTAGATTCAGCATTTATTCAATAATCAATAACCTAAAAATAGCACAAAAATATAGAGAGAAGAAAGTCTGCTTCTCAACCATAAAATCCGATGAATGTTGGAAGCAAATATACATAAACAAAGGGCAGGCCAAACTTAAACGTCAATTCAAACAGTGTCATAGCAGAACTACCTATCTAATTTTTTCATCCACATGGGTAAAATTAGTATTTTTTTTAAATGACTGAGGATAAATTAAACATGAGAAAACCAGAAAAATGGATCACAGTCCATTGTACAAATTTCTTTGTATGTGTGTTAGGCACACATACTGGGCTACATCATTTCTAGTTTATTCTGAGTAAGAATTTATCAAATCATTTATTGATTTTGAATTCACAATAGTCTATCCAATTATATATAATTACATATATATTATTATATAGCCTTGATTTTTCAAGGCAGGCTCTTTGATAACACTTACTATATAGTTTTCTTCTATCCTACAACTACAGCTTCTTAGCAGAGAGCGTGATTAACCTCTGTGGCTAACTCTGCTGTGACTGGGCAAGCTTTTCCTCTCTCATCACAGTCATGCTCTTGTTTGTGCACAAAAGTAATTTGCAGCTCTATGGATCTGCTAAGAGAGTCTCCCTAGGATATCTGAGATACTCCCTTGAATAATATTAAGTGTCTCAGAATGCATACAAATAAACTCTAGAGTACAGTCAAATTTTATTCAACCATGAACTTGAGATGCTCAACTTACTGTAACTTTGTTGGAAGGTAGTTTAGGGATGAGTCTAATTCCCTCCAAATATAGTTCAATATATGAGCTAGCATATATTGAACTATATACCATATATACTGGTCATTATGCTATGTATTTTACATACAGGGCTTCATTTTTCCCTCTCCTTATTCTAAAACTTAAGGTTCATGATCATATCTGCCTTAAATATGAGGAAAAATGAAGTCCAGAGAGAATAACACTTGTGTGAAGTTGACGGCAGAGCTGAGATTCAAACTCTGATCTGTAGGATTCCAGAGTTCTAGATGAGGTCTTTATAAAAATGTCTTTGTTTCTGATTTAGAAAAACTTTTTTTGAGGTACAGTTGGTATACAAATAAAGATGCTCATTAAAAAAGTACTTCTTGATGTGTTTTGACAAATGTATATGCTTATGTAACCACCATCATGAATTAAATTGATATAAAACATTTCCATCATTCCAAGGAATCATCTTGTACTCAGGGGCAAAGGGAGAGGGAGACAAGCAGACTCCCTGCTGAGTGGGAAGCCTGATGCGAAGCTCCATCCTGCAACCCTGAGATGATGACCTGAGTTGAGATCAAGAGTCCAACACTTGACCGACTGAGCCAACCAAGCTCTCCATCTAGTACACCTTTTCAATCAACTGTCATCCCTTCCCAACCCCCAAAAGCCTTCGACCTACTTTTTATCATTATATTTTTGTGTTTTACGGTTTAATATATGGCTTAATAAACAGAATCCCACATTGTGGAAATTTTTTAACAGCCTTCTATACCTCACCCTATTTTTAACATTCATCCATGCTCTTGGGTTTATCAGTGTATGCTATTTATATTGTTTATATCAACTCTTGTATAAATCAGCATAATTTATTTTAATTGGTAAGTACTCCTCTGTTGTATCTATACACTAAAATATGTATATTCATCTGTTGATGAAACTTTGGGTTGTTACCAGGTTTTAGCTATTCTGAATAAAGCTGCTATGAATATTTGTGTCAAGCCTTTATGTGGAAAATATAAATCTACATATATTTTTTTTTCTCAAATAAATGCTCAGAAGTAAAACTGCTTGGCCATATGATAATTGTATTTTTAACTGTATAGGACATGGAAGTATTTATAGAAAATGAGTTTTAATTCTTATTTTCCTAATGACCAATTATGTTGAACATCTTTTCATATACCTATTGATCATTTGTATGGTATGTCTTCATTAGAGAAGGGTGTGTTCAAAAAAAATTTTTTTTGCCAAAATTTTAATTGGATAGTTTATCATCTTTGAATTGCAAAGGTTCTGTATGTCTTGGGATGTAATTCCATTATATATTTATATATATTTACATAAAATATCATATATAATATTTATATATTATATATACATATATAAGTATCTGTATGTATATTCTACCAATATTTTCTACCAGTTTGTGAATTCATGGTACCTCTCAAAAAACAAAATAAAAAAAAAAAGTCTACTGAAATTTTATTTGATACTAAATTTAATATACAGAACAACTCTGGAAAGAATTAAAACATCTTCACTATTAAGTCTTCTCACTTAAAAATCTTTAATTTCCCTGAACAATACTTTTTGGTTCTCACTAAATGGATCTTGCACATATTTTGTAAAATGTATGCCTAAATATTTCCTGTTTTATGATACTATAGTAAATGATATTGTTTTCTTAATTACAATTGCCAACTGTTCACATAGCATATAGAAAGGTAATTATATATTTTTGTATATTCATATTATATATTGTGATATGGCTACACTTGTTTTTGATATAGCAGTTAGGTATTTTTGGGTTTGGTTTGGTTTGTTTTTTTAATAATCCTTAGGATTTTCTGTAGACCTGATTATTTTTTCTGTAAATATAATGTTCCTTTTTTGTTTGTATTTTATATGCATTGTGTTTATTTTCATTGCCTTCTTACATTGGGCTACAAGCTCTAGAACAATGGTAAATAGAAATGTTAACAGTGGCCAAACTTGCCTTGCTCCCTATACTAATTCTTAAGCATTCAGTCTTTTACTACTAAACATGATGTTTAGCTGTTTTGTTGTTGTTGTTGTTGTTGTTTCTGTTTTTTTTTTTTTTTTTTTTGAGAATGGCCTTTATGAGGTTAGGGACATTCTCTTTGATTCTTTTTTTTGCTGAGTTTCTGCTGAGTGGCACTTATCAAATTCTTTTCTGCAGGTATTAAAATAATTGCATTATTTTTCTTTCTAATTCTGTTGTTATGGTGAATTATACTGATTGATTTTGGAATATTAAATCAAGCTTGCATTGTTGAGATAAAATCTGGATGGAATTATCCTTTTTATATATTGTTAAATACTATTTGCTTATATTTTGGTAAAGGTTTTAATTCTAATGTTCACAAAAGACATTTAAAAGTAGTTTGATTTTCTAGTTATATCTTTATTTCACTAGAGTAATTTTGGCTTTATATACGAGTTGAGAAGATTTCCTAATTCTATATTTTTGGAAGACATGAGTAAAGAATTGTTATTATTTCTTTCTTAAATGTATAATATAATTTACCAGTAAAGACATTTGGCCCTGGAATTTTCTTCATGTGAACGATTTTAATCAGTTCATCAATTTCTATAATAGTTATAGAGTTATTCAGATTTTTATTTCCTCTTTAGCCAGCTTTGTTATATTTTTTCTTTCAATGAATTTCTCCACTTCACTTAAATTGAATATATTAGAATAACTATATTCATATTGTTTCCTTTTTATCCTTTTAATGACTATAAGATCTCTAATAATGTCCCACTTTTGGTTCATAATATCATTAATTTGCATTTTCTCTCTTGAATTCTTCTGATTAGTTTTGTTAGTAACAAGTTTTTAAATTTTGGGGCGCCTGGGTGGCTCAGTGGGTTAAGCCTCTACCTTCGGCTCCGATCATGATCTCAGGGTTCTGGAATGGAGTCCCGCATCAGGAATCTCTGCTCAGCAGGGAACCCGCTTCCCCCCTCTCTCTCTGCCTTCCTCTCTGCCTTCTTGTGATCTTTGTCTGTCAAATAAATAAATAAATAAATAAATCTTTTTAAAAAAAGTTTTTAAATTTTATTCATTTTTTAAAATATCTATCTTGTGACTTTTTTCTTCTGTTGTTTATCACTTCTCTATTTTATTTATTTCTGCCTTTAATATTTATTATTTCCTTTCTTCTATTTATTTATGGCTTCATTTGCCTTTTGTTTTATCTTTTTAAACTAGAAGATTTGTGGGGTTTTTTGTTTTTGTTTTTTTTTAGTTTTACACTTTTCTTTATAAGAATTTAACACTGCAAATTTCTTTCTAGCACAACCTTACCTATACCTCATGAATTTTAATATGCTAAGTCAGGGCTCTCCAAGGAAACAAAACCAATAGGACGTATACACGCACACACACGCACATGAATGCACACATAGAGATATCACATATGAGAGAGATTTAAGAGATTCACTGGGTCATGCAATTGTGGAGACTGGGCAAGTCCAAACCTTCAAGCACAGGCCTTCAAGTCCAAACCTTTACTGGAGACCCAGTAAAGAGCCAGTTCTGCAGTGTGAGTCCTGAGGCGGTCTCCTGGCAGAGTTCCCTTTTCAAAAGTGTAATCAGTCTTCTAATAAGGACTTCAATTAATTGAATAGTCCCACCCACATAATGGAGGGCAATCTGATTTACTCAAAATCTATCCACCTAAATTTTAATCCCATCAAAACAATACCTTCACATAAATATCTAGAATAAAGCTTGAACAAATATCTGACACCCTGGCAGAGCTAGGTTGACACATAAAATAAACCACCACGGTATAATGATAATCTTTTTATATAAAAAAAATTTCTAGTGAACATTAGGTCAACTAGAAATGTGTGTATGTGTGTGTGTGTGTTCAATTCTTTAGTTAGGAAATTTTTGATGTATCTTTCCAATATTGAATTATAGTTAATTTTTTTGTTGCCAGAGAATATAACTCTATGATTCCAATCTTATCAAATTTGTTTTTTCTGGCTCATAAAATAATCTACCTGGAATAATGTTACATGTATACTTTCAAATTGTGTCTATCGTTCTGTTCTTGGGAGCAGATCTGTAAATATCAGGAACATCATCTTAGCTGAGAATGTAATTCTTGTATTTTGTATCCTTCCTGGTTTTCTGTCTTACTGTTCTACTCATTATTCAGAAAAGAGTGTAGAAGTCCCCAAATATTAGTAAATTATGTTTTTCTCCCTTCAATTCTATCAGTTTTTATTTCATGTATTCATTTTGTTATTGGATTACTATGTTTTCCTGATGACTTAATCCTTTACCATTATTAATTATCCCTCAGTATCATTGATAATATCTCTTTTTCTTAAATCTTCTTTTTCTGATATTAGTTTAGCCAGTCCAAGGTTTTGTGTTGTTTTTTGGTTGTTTGTTGATTGTTTTGTTTTGTGTTTTTTGCATACTGCCTTTTCCATCTTTTTCTTTTAATATTTGGTGGGTGTGTACTTAAAGTGAATTTCTTATAGACAGCATATTTGTGTGTGTTGAGTTTTCCTCAGACCATTCATATAGAAGGTAATTATTGGTACATTGAGATTTAATTCTACCATCTTTTTATTTGTTTTCTATTTATAGAATCTGTTCTTTATTCATTTGTTTCTATTTCCCTGAATTTGCTTGGATTGAGTATTTTCAAGTATTACATTGTATCTCCTAATTATTTTATACATTTGCTTGAGTTTTGAAATATCCACCTTTATCACTATTTACCTTTCAGAAATATTGTATCACTTCAGTTAAAATATAAGACTTCTTAAACATTATGTTCCCATTTCCCTGCTCCCATTCCCTGTGTTATTATTATTATAATACTTTACTTCTACACTCATTGTAACTCTTTAATAGTTCATAATTTTTGCTTTTATGATAATACTAATTTTCCATAAAATAAAAATAGAAAAAAACAAGTCATTCATTTATCCATATACTTGCCATTTCTGATGTTCTTCATTCCATTCTATAAGCCCAAGTTTCCATCTGATATCTCTTTCTTTCTGCCTAAAACTTCTTTAACATCTCATGTACTATAGATCTTCTCAGAAAAGTAATTTATTCAGCATTTGTTTGTTTAAAAAATGGTTTTATATGGTTTCATTTTTAAATAACTTCTCTGGATACAGAATACCACAATGATCTTTTTAATTTATCTTTTAGCCCTTTAATAATGTATTGCCTTCACGGCTTGCATCATTTCTTACAGAAGTCAGCTAAAATTCTTGTCTTTATTCTATTGTTCAAAAAGTGTGCTTTTTCTTATGCTGCTTTTCTTCCCTATACTGGTTTTCAGCAATTTGATTATGATGCAGCTTGTTGTGTTTATGTGTTTGCATGTATTTTTTTTATTTTTATTTTTTACGATTTATTTACTTATTTGAAAGAGAGAGAGAGAGCATAGGGGAGGGGCAGAGAGACAGGGACAGAGAATTCCAAGCCAAGTCCATGCTGAGCATGAAGCCTGGCACAGTGCTTCATCTAAGGACCTGAAGATCATGACCTGGGCCAAAACCAAGAGTCAACCACTCAACTGACTGTGCCACCCAGGTGCCCCTGTGTGTGTTTATAACTTTTTGGAATTTATTGTGATTCTTGGATTTTAAATTTATATTTGCCATCAATTTTTTAAAAAACCTATTTCTACAAATATTTTATTCTGTGCTGATTTCTTAACTTTGTGTACTGCAATTACATATTTGTTAGGTAGCTTAATATTATCCCATTTGCCATTAGGGTGTCTTTTTTATTCTCTGTGCTTCATTTTAGAGAGTTTCCAGTCCAATGTCTCCAGGACCATTGATACTTTTCTTTTAAAGCACCTAATATGATATTAACCTTAAACAATATTTTTTTTTTATTTTGGAATTGTTTTTTCATAAACAAACATACTGTTGGGGCACCTGGGTGGCTCAGTCGTTAAGTATCTGCCTTTGGCTCAGGTCATGATCCTGGTCCTGGGATCAAGCCCCACATCAGGCTCCTTGCTCAGCAGGAAGCCTGCTTCTCCCTTTCCTGCTCCCTCTGCTTGTGTTCCCTTTCTCTTTCTCGTTGTCTCTGTCAAAAAAACAAAATCTTAAAAAAAAAAAAAAAAAAAGTCAGCCAAAGCTTAAGTGGTCCAATAGCAGATTTTAAAACCCCTTTTTTTTTTCTGCACATATTCCTTCTTTCTGAAAATCTACCTTGCAATTTACAGCCATATCAGACGCTCTCAACTACTCTTTACCTCCTCAATTCAGTGATACTGCTGGGCTGTTTAAACTCCCCTCCTGTATACCTAATACTCAGAAACTGGTTCTAGGAAGAAAGCTAGAGAGGTTATACAACTCACCTACTTTGTTTCCTTTCTTACAGAGATCAGATTTGTGCTTCCTCTTATACAAAGTCTTAAAAGAGTTATCTCATATATTTTGTCACATGTTCTAGTTGTTTATAACAAAAGGTTACATGAGGTCCTTGTTACTCCATCATGGCTGAGAGAAGTCTAATTAAGGCTTAACTCAGTTTATTCTGAGACCCAGACTTTTAATCACACCCTTTGCTGATTTTTTGCCACTTGATTTTTCTGCAGGTGCACCATGAACCTATGGCAAATTAAAATCAACAAGTCTTTTATATGTGAAGTAATCTCAAATCAAAATATTTAACCTATATTGGTATAAAATAGAATATATTTGTAATTCATCTTAAATATGGACCTTTGCATTTCCTATTACTGAATGTACATTTGGTGCATCTTGATTTTGTTACCCACTACATAAACTATCATTATCACGGCTTTTCATTTGCAAATGCAATTAAGTTGCCTCTTTTCTTTCCTTCTCTTATGATAAAAATGTTGAGCCATAGAAAACTAAACACTAATTTCATTTAAAAACTTCATCCAAGGGTACCTAGGTGGCTCAGTTAGTTGAACATCCAAATCTAGATTTTGGCTCAGGTCATGATCTCAGGGTCCTGAGATGGAGCCTCACATTAGGCTCCACACTCAACGGGGAGTCTGCTGCTTTACCTCTCTCTCCCTCATTCCCTCCCCCATTCGTGCTCTTTCTTTCTAAAATAAATAAATAATATTTAAAACAACAACAAAACTTCATCCAGTTTGGAATCTACTCATATACATTCTCAGGTTATTCAACCACTTGAATCTTCTATAATCCAGACACATTTGTCTCCTTTATCCATTAGCATATCATGAGAGATTTTTGACAACTACTATGGCCTATGTCTTCAGCAATCATTTGATCTAAGACCCTAACAACAGAGTCAAAAAAAGGAAATGAGGCTTGTTTGGTATGACTTGTTTCTAGTGAATTCACGCTGGTTTCTAGCATTGCCTACATTCCTAAGCACACCTAAACCATATGCTCAGGAACCCAGTAAAGACTTTAAAGGTGGCTTAGATATCTTTGAATTTGAATCATTTCCTTACTTTTAAAATTGAGAAGCTTACTACTTCTGCTATATTTTCTATTTATTTAAATTCTGGGAAAAATACATTTTACCAATTACATTTTACTACTTGCATTTACTGGTTACATTTTACTAATGTAACTATAACTAATTTTGGCCTAAAATATTATTTGCTTGGATTTCAAAGACTGAATACTTTCAATTGAAGAGTCTATAATAGCTCTTCTCTGCTGATTATTTAAGGTGTGAGCATCTAAAAACTTATACAAGTTAACTGAAAGATCTCTTGCACTAGGAATCAGGAGGCAAAGATTGTCATTACCCTCATGAAACTCACAGGAAGGGAGATATATTTAAAAAAGTGCACATAACACTATGTAAAATAGCAAATATTAAGTATTAAGAAAGATAATCACACAGTGTTGTGACAGCAAGAAAATCTCACCAAATTTGGGGAGTTAGAAAAGGTTTCCCTGAGCGGGATTTTAAAAATGAGTGGCAGGGTAAGCAGTGATGATAAAAAAGGCCACCATTTTAAGTAGAGGGAACAGCATAAGCAAAGGAACCAGAAAAAGGCCAGGCTTACTTGCTTGGCTTTAAATCCCTAATGGTGTAAATGCAGCGACATTTCTCACTAGTTGCCATTATCTTTTTAATCCTCATTTACACTAAAACAGGGGTTGTTTTTCCTGATGAGTAACTAGTACTTAGAACAGTGTCTTGTGGAGTAGTCACTCAATAAATATTTGACTGAATGAATAAAAGAATGAAAGAAAAAAAAATGAGTAAAATAAAATTATCAAACACTGCTCATGATCTGACCACATTTATTCTAATCTTACTTTTCATGTTCAAGATGCTTCAGCTCTGGAATACCAAATATTTCACCTTCACTACATAGCCAATATTTTACTTTCACTCACTCTCCAAATCGAATATTTATCCAAAAATCTCTTCATCTTGTTCTACTTTGGGTTAGTCTTTCCTCCCTGAACCCCTACGACACCATGGTACGTACCATGTTATTTATATACTATGTCATCATAGGTGGCCTTTATATTACATAATTGTTTGATTTCTGTTCAACTACCCAGATATCTTTGTCCTTTAAAGTGCCTGTCCTGCAACTTTACCTATAATGTGTTCATAGCTTCATATTACAACACTCTGATTCTTAAAACAATAAGTGCTATATATGTGTCTCAATCTTTTCTCATATACTTTTTTAGCCACATACTCAGTACATTGATATGTTTTAAAAAATATACTCCTGGTTAACTCACTAAGGTTTTACTAATCACCTCATATGTAAGAGGGATGTTTTAAGAAACTTGATTCTAGATGAAATTGGAGCAGTGAGGATTAAGGAAACATCCCAGAAATCAAAGCACATGCATTATCGAGTGCTAAGGAGCCAGCCATATGGCAAGATAAGCCAATGGGGCAGAGACTAGACAAGAACTCGGAACAACAACAGACAAAACTGGAAAAGATATTTGGCTTCTGAAGCAACCTCTGGTGAGGCGTGCTCAATGGAATCTAGCTGAGTAGTTAGCAAGGAATCTAGCTGAGTAGTTAGCAAGCAAGTTAGCAAGAAAATACCTTAATTCAGTACATATTAATTGTTAGTTACTTTACATAATGAATCTCATTCAATCCTTAACAAACCCAGTGTAGTAAATATCATCATCCCTGTTTTGTAAGTAAATGTCTTTATAGTCTATTGGTCTATTTGAGCAATATAAATGTATACTGTCCAAAAGGAAATATTTAAATACAAGTAGCCATTCATGGTGTAAGTTTTCAACATGGTTTATATCAAATAGTCCAATGGAGCAGATAAACTTTGCTCTTCTGATTTTATTGTTTCTGTTTTTATTTTCTGATGGTACATGCTGAAATTAGTTTATCTTAGAAGTTGAATTTCTGGGGCATCTGGGTGGCTCAGTCGGTTAAGCGTCTGCCTTCAGTTCAGGTCATGATCCCCAAAATCAGGCTCCCTGTTCATTGGGAAGCCTGTTTCTCCTTCTCCCTCTGCCTGCCTCTCCCCCTGCTTGAGCTCTCTCTCTCGATTCCTATGTCAAATAAATAAATAAAATCTTTAAAGAAAAAGAAAAAGGAAAAAAAGTTAAATTGTTAACATTTGACATTTTATGTATGTGACACGTTTTATGTTTGTTGATATATTGATAATAAACGCTGTGAAAATGTTCCAGAATAAATTCCCAAAAACATAGAACCTATCAGTACTAAGCCATAAAGAAACAGAAAATCTAAACAGCCCAATAAGTAAAGAGGTTTAATCAGTAATCCATAACCTTCCAACAAAGAAAAGACCATGATAGGATGGTTTCATGGGTGTGTTTTCATCAAATATGAAAAAAAAAATTAGTGCCAATTCTTTTCAAACTTTTCCAAAAGATAGGAGAGAAGGGAAAGCTTCTGAACACATTTTACAAAGCCAGCATTTGTAACACATTTACACATTTACAATGTCAGGTAATGACAGTACGGGAAAAGGAAATTTCAGGCCAATACCCTTATGCATGGATTGGATGCAAACATCCTCAACAAAACATTAGAAACTTAATTCCACAGCATATTTAAAAAATCATCACTATGACCAAGTAGAATTTATTCCAGGAATATAAGAATGGTTCAATATCTACAAATCAATCAGTGTGATACAGCACATTAATAAAATGAACTATACAAATCATATGATAATTTCAGTATATGCAGAAAAAAGCATTTGACAAAATTTAACTTCCTTTCATGATAAAAACTCTCAGCAAATTCGGTATAAAAGGAATATACCTCAACATAACATAGCTAACATAACATAGCTAACATAACACTCAATGGTGAAAAGTTGAAAGCTTTTTCTCTAAGACCAGGAACAAGACAAGTGTGCTCACTACATCACTTTCCAACATCGTATTATTATAAGTCATAACCAGGAGCAATTAGGTAAGAAAAAGATATAAAAAGCAGCCAAATCAGAAAAGAAGAAGTAAAACTTTTAACTATTTGCAAATGACATGACACTATATGTAAAAACTTCTAAAAGCTCCAGCAAAAAAAAAAATACTAGAACTAATAAACAAATTCAATAAAATTGTAGGACACAAATCAATGTACAAAAACCAGTTGTGTTTCTATATACTAACAATAAAATATCTGACAAAGAAATCAGAAAACAATTCCACTTCCAATAGGATAAAAAGAATAAAGTACTTAGGAATAAATTCAAGCAAGCTAGTCAAAGATTCATGTACTGAAAGCCATATTATAATGATGACAGAAATTGAAAAAGACACACAGAAGATGGAAAGATATCCATGTTCTCGGGTTGGATGAATAAATATTGTTAAAGTGTCCATACTACCCAAAACAATTGACAAATTCAATGCAATCCCTATCAAAATTCCAATGGCATTTTTCAGTGAAATGGAAAAAAAATGCTAAATGTGTATGCAACAAGAAGAGACATGAATAGCCAAAACAATCCTGAGAAGGAAGAACAAAGCAGAGGCATCACAGTTTATTATTTCAAACTACAGTATAAGATAGAGTAATGAAACAATATGGTACTGACCTAAAAACAAACACATAAATCCATGGAAGAGAATGGTGGAGAGCCAGGAAATAAAACCACAGATATGGATACAGATATAGATATATAGATATATAGATTGCAGTCAACTAATCTACAACAAGGGTGCCAAGAGTACACAATGGAGGAAAGCATTATCTCTTCAGTAAGTGGAGTTTGGAAAACTAGAAATTAACATGACCATAAAACTGGACCATTATCTTGTGACATATACAAAACAAAACAAAAAAAACCCAAACCCAACAAATGCATTAAAATGCATTAAATGCATTAAAATGCATTAAAAACTTAAATGTAAGACCTGAAACCATAAAACCAAAACAAATAAAGAAAAAACTGCTTGACATTGGTCTTATCAGTGACTTTTTTGGATATGACACTAAAAGTACAGGAAACAAAATAAAAAATAAATATGTGGGAATACATCAAACTGAAACGTGTCCACACAGCAAAGGCTACAGTAAAAAAAAAAAAAATGAATAAGCAAACTACTGAATGGGAGAAGATATCTGCAAACCACTTATCTGATAAGGGGTTAATATCCATAATGTATAAGGAACTTATACAACACAGTAACAAAAAACTAAATAAAATAAAAATAAAACAACAAAAAACGAGTAGCACTGTTTAAAAATGGGCAAAAGGGGTACCTAGGTGGCTCAGGAGGTTAACTGTCTGCCTTCAGCTTGGGTCATGCCAGTGTCCTGGGATCAAGTCCCACAATAGGCTCCCTGCTCAGGGAGGTCTATGCTCCTCCCTTCCACTCTGCCCCTTCCCTGGCTTGTGCTCTCTCTCCCTCACTCTCTCTCTCAAATAAACAAATAAAATCTTAAAAAAAAAATGGGTAAAAGACCCAAATAGACATTTTTCCAAAGAAAACATACAAATGGCCAACAATTACCCTAAAAGGTACTCAAGATCACTAATTATCACAGAAATACAAATCAAAACCATGACAAACCATGTCACAACTATTGGTATAGTTAATATCAAAGAGACAAAAAATAAGTATTGATAAGAATGTGGAGTAACGAGAACTCTTGTACACTGTTGGTAGTAACGTAAACTGTTAGACCCATTATGAAAAACAGTATAGGGTTTCCTCAAAAAATTAAAAATAGAGCTGCCAACACAATCCAACAATCCTTCTACTGGATATAACCAAAGGAAATTAAATCAGGATCTTGAAGAGTTATCTCTATTCCCATGTTCATTGCAGCATTAGTTACAACAGTCAAGATAAAGAAACAATCTATGTCTGTAGATGGGTGAATGGACAAAAAAAGTGTGATACACACACACATGTGCACACACACATACACAGAGGAATATTATTTAACCACAGAAAAGAAAGAAATTCTACCATGTGCAACAACATGGAGGAATCTGAGTATACTATGCTAAGCTAGAGAGAGAACATACACTATATGATCTCAATTACATGTGGAATCTAAAATGTTGAATTCAGCACCAGATAATAGAACAGTAGTTACCAGGAACAGGGGATGGAGAAAATGGGGAAACACTGGTCAAAAGGTACCAATTTCCAGTTATAGAGTAAGTAACTTCTGGGGATCTGATATACAGAAGTGTGACTATAGTTAATAATACTGGGTGATATGCTTGAAATGTCCTAAGACAGTAAATCTTATGTGTACTCACCACAAAAAATAAAAAATAACTATGTGAGGTGATGGATATGTTAATTAACTTGATTGAGGTAATCATTTTACAGTGTATACATATATCACCTTAAATGTACATGTACACCGTAAATATAAACAATTGTTATTTGTCAGTTATACCTCAATAGAGCTATAAAGTAAAATAGAGCTATAAAAATAAAATAAGATATGAATAATAACAGGATCTGCATTATAAGAGAATTTTTAAAAGTGAGTTAATACATGTAAATAAATGAACAAAATGCTAAACACACAGGAGCAAATAAATATAATCTTTTCATAATGTTAATTAACAGTATAAAAAAATTAACAAAGCTGAAATAAGACCAAACCATGAGCCATATATATCTTTTCAATGCTACATGGTATTGAAATTGCCAAAGAATTATCTAAGAGAATATATTTAATTAAAATATTTGTTTAAATTGTATTAAAGAGGATGCCTGGGTGGCTCAGTCAGTTAAGTGTCTGACTTTGGCTCAGGTTATGATCCCAGGGTCCTAGGATCAAGTCTTGCATCGGGCTCAGTAGGGACCCTACCTTTCCCTCTTACCTTGTTCTTGCCCCCTACTCATGGTCTCTCTCTGTCAAATAAAAAAATAAAATCTTAAAAAAAAATAAAGTGTATTAAAGATAGCATATTTAATAAAATTTTCAGATTTTTGTCCAATAGAGACAGACATTTTTTCTGTATGATAGCACAGACAAGTCCAAATTTTAATGCCTTGCCCTAGAAGACATCAATCAGTTTTGTTTCTGACCCAGAAGTCTTATAATATTTAATTAATTACAAAATTATCTGAATTTTTAAAACTTATTATAACACACACACACACACACACACACACACATTTAATACTATATACACACACACTTCTCAAAAGCCCTTGGCTCTTTGAACTGACCTTAATATATTGTTTCCTCTTGTAGTGAGTGCGATAAAATTTTTAACACGTTTGTTTTATATTAGCATTATATCACTACTTTACTGTTCTCCAAATTTTCTTTACTGCCAATCATACTCACTTCCTGGTTTTGGCTCCTGGGAAGCTTGATGACAAACTTATGATTTATCATATATACCTCTCTATTCCTGGCTTCGGTGTATTATTCTGCTCCCTTATTTCCCCGTAATTAAACCCCCTTTACCTATATCATCAAGTAGCACTATATATTTGCATTAACCACCTTAAATACATTTAGTGAGCCAGACTATACATTGCACTACAATCAATCCAATAAAAAATATTCTGCACTTTCTTATTTCTTATCCACATTTAATTTTATCTCCTCTGTTATGATTATCTTGAGAATTAGAATCATGTCTTGCTTTCATTTGTTTATTTTCTTGAATTCTTCTTAGTAAACAGAATAGCAAATATTTTAATTTTCACCATAATATTTACAAAATATTCACTTCAAGTAATGAAAATGAGAATACACATATTTGAAAGGGGTATTTAAGGCAGTGCTATGAAAATATCTCACAGCCATGAAAGCCAATGTTTCCTAGAGGAAGTATTTTTTTTTTATGTAGCAATATACCTTTTCATGTAACAAATCAATTGAATAATATTTTACACAGATGTATCACATTTCCCAAGAACAAATGGATACCAATGACTACTTTATAGCACTAGAACCTGAAACATAAAGAAGTTTTGTGACACACCCTAACTCACCCAAACTCACCCAGCAGGCATACAGCAAATCTGGCAACATAATTCACTTTGAAATTAAAATGTTAAAAATTTGTCTATATCTAAACAATCAGACTGGATGCTTCTCAAGGATTTGAGTCCTACCCATCTGTGGGGAATACTGAGGAAGATAATGGTGATGAAAACTTGAAAACAACATGACACATGAAAGGAAATTCCTGCTATGATGGGAGAGGTGAAAGCCACATCTGTTATTAACATTAAACAGGAATAAGGACACACAATAAAAAGTGGCCCAAATGCAAACTGAAATTATGAAATGCAAACTGAAATGCAAACTGAATTATTCTTTGATTTTTTTCCCTTTTTAAATTTATCAGCACTTTTTTATTAATAAATGAATAATTACTGAACACAGATATAATATGCTTAAGAATCTTAGCAAGCTCTGAAAAAAATGGTAATCTGTATTTCAGTTTTCTTCGTAACTATAAAAAATAACTTTTATGTGCGATGATATATTCCCTATTAATTTTAGAATTAGAAAGGGATTAGATGCTTAAGAAACGCAATTTTCAAAATTATTCTATCAAAATTTCCTCCCATTTTTGTGTGTAACAGAAATTCATCAAACAGTGGTAAATGTACAGAATATAAGGGCTTTGTCAGTTTGTCGTAACTGTAGTTTGGATAGTCAATGATAAATAACTCAGCCAGAAAAAGAAATAATCCCCCAGAATCTTTCTTTAGAGATTTAGTGTTAAATTCTAATTTAGCCTTAATGGCTGTTCAAAGTTTACAGTGTCTTGGGAATATTTGTTATTGAGGACACACAGACCATATATATTTAAAATTGTCAGTCAAGTTGCATCTTCTCTAACAATTTTTATAACATTTATTCTGCTTTATATTTTTTTTTAAATATACAAATGTTGATCTTGAGCATAGTTGATTATCGTGTAAATAGAATCATTTCCTTTACGTGTCCTGGGGAGGCATGCAATTTTACAGTAAAAATCTAATGAACTTCAATTTGCCTGAAGACTAAATCCAACTACCATTCATTTAAATGACTAATCATACATTGAATCGGATTGGTTATAAGAATGCCATCTTTTTTTTTTTTTAATTTATTTGACAGAGATCACAAGTAGGCAGAGAGACAGGCAGAGAGATGAGGAAGCAGGCTCCCTGCTGAGCAGAGAGCCTGATGCGGGGCTCGATCCCAGGACCCTGGGATCATGACCCAAGCCAAAGGCAGAGGCTT
The DNA here is from genome assembly GCF_963455335.1 of Martes martes. Classification (NCBI taxonomy): domain Eukaryota; kingdom Metazoa; phylum Chordata; class Mammalia; order Carnivora; family Mustelidae; genus Martes; species Martes martes. The sequence continues at coordinate 31,118,322 of NC_137899.1, forward strand.
TAACCCACTGAGCCACCCAGGCGCCCCAAGAATGCCATCTTAAAAGGCGGGTCATATGTTATAACAACACAGATTATTCACAAATGTTAATCAAGTAATCAATAAGAAAAAAAAATCACTAATTCTGTTCAGAAAATGAGAATTCTAGATTTCTTGATGAAACAGATTTTTTTTCTTCCATATGTGGCCATCATACATACCCTTCCACATGCTAGTGATTTGACTACATATGCATTTTCTTTATTCCTTGACTGAGCTTGGATTTTCTGAAATAGGATAGAAGTGAAAGATGGGGGCAATGACTTTCTTCTTCAGCTTTTTAGTAGATAGGATCTCTTTCATAGTAAGTAGGTTTAGCCAAGATTAAAGGGGACTTGGTTTTCTCTTTGAGAATTTAGAAGTGATTACCACAGTTAAGCTTCAAACAATGAAGAAACCTTGATCTGTGTGTACCTGAGACGCTCAGTGAAGACCAGATTTTCTAGGGGCTGTGGATGGCTCAATCGGTTTAGCAACTGACTCTTGATTTGGCTCACGTCATGATATCAGGTTCCTGAGACCTAGGCCTGCCACGGGCTCCTCAATCATCAGGTAGTCTGCTTGTCTCCCTCTCCCTCTGTCCCTCCCCCTGCCCATGGGCTCTTTCTCTCACTCTCTCAAATTAATAAAACTTAAAAAAATAAAAAAAAAGAATTTCTGAAGAACATGGGAACCTTCAAACAACTGTAACAATTCTCAAAGGAAGAAAACTCATTGTACAAGACAAAACAAAGGAATGAGGGATGAAATATACGAATCTTAACGTTCTAACTTTTAGCTGTACCTTAAAATGGACTACTACCACATTGTCATCTCAGCCATCTATTTGTATCTTTGCTAATTTGTTGTGGAGTGTAAGAGAGGTATGTGGCTTGTGATAATAGTAAAGTTTAGTTCATTTCTTAATGAAATTCATAATAGTTAAAACGGAATTGTGCCAGTGAAATATACTAGAGTGAGTATGGTTTGGCACCACATAGATCCTTATTAAAATTTCTGCTACTTTGCCCAATTCTCATTTGGATGAGTAAGTAGTAAAATGAATTAGTCTTTCTAATTCTTATTTCTCTTTCATCTCTAAAAATAACAATCCCTGTATCACTGAGAGGTGGGGAAAATTAATGATATGAAACACAAAAAGCCCCTAGTACATATCTAGTAAATGGTAGGTGTTAACAGTGATAGTAACAGTAATATCTTTAAATTAGAAACAATTTCTGGCACATGTGAGACAAAAATTATGTAAACGTTAATTCCAGGTGACTAGAAATGACCTCGGAAAATTATGAGTGGGATTAAAGCCAATTTATGGTTCAAGATAAAATCAATAACTGATAATTGATTAGCCCATTCTCTATATTACACTCCTAAAGACAAAAGCTCTAAAAAGTATAAATAAATAAATGGATGGATGGATGGATAGATAGACAGATGATAAATAGATACTAAAGCTCTAATGGAGAGGATATCCTGACCCATGACCCTAATTATACTGTCTGTACTACAGAAGTATTTGTATGGTGTTGACAAATGTATCTATCATAACATGTAACAGAGACACATATATTATTTTTTTAGCTACAGATACAGTCTAATCTACGTCTTGATTCCATATTCACTAAACAACACTTTAAATCATAATTTGCTATTCTATGTATTTTGCCTAACAATACAGAATGTGCTTTTCAGAAAGATTACATCTGTCCTGATGAATAGTTGTTAATTAAAGAACTAGCATGGTTTATGACTCAACTGCAATAAATTTGGTTATTCTGAGCCAGAGTTCTTGAGTCTGATCATTCTGAATCACTGAAAAATACAAGATTCTGGAGTCACAAAGCTGAGTAGTACACTTGGACCACAGTTTTTAATCCAACATCATGATTTTCTGTTGGACACACTGGAGCATTTACTGTTTATGCTTGTAAAAAATGCTTAAGCCTCACTAACACCTATCTTTCTGAAAAGAGAAAGTTTTGAAGATTATTTTGCAAATGCTCACATAATTATAGTTACATATTTTAATTCCCATTGATTTAAAAAACAACAATGAAAAATAATCAGGAATATAAATCTTAAATGATTACTGTGGTGGTTATTAAGGCTCTTGAGAAATACTTTGTTTCTCTTTCTTTTTAAACATCTAGTAGGGCATTTCTCCACCCTTTCTAACAATGTGACTTACTTTATCCAAAACATGGTAAGCATAAGCAACATGTTTTATTCTGGGGCAGAAACTTTAAGAACATGTGAATGAATTGCTACCTTTCCCTTATTTGAAGATTATGGAAGCATATGTGCACATGGGGACTCCGTTGCTGTGGGTTCCAATGAGCCCCTAGGCTCTCCTGTTATCACTCATTGATCATATAACCTAAGCAAGCAGTTTGAATTAAACCACTGGTATTTGGGGTTACTTGTTATATAACCTAATCCACCCTGAGGTATGTGACAACAAACTGCACAGTTTGAGAAATAGTATTTTACAAGTTAAAATATTGAATAATTTATCAACATATCAATTCTTGGGTCTGGTACTATTATTCTTCTGGAGTACCGGGAGCCCATACCTGATATGATAAAGTACTGCTTGGTCTCACCGAACACCTCAAATCATAAACATTAATATTGAGAATTCTCAAATAACAAAGATACACATTTCTATAGCTAACATTCAAGTATTTTGATGGATGTGTTGTTTCTGACATGGAAGAAGATGAAATCTTGTTCTTTAGAAAGATTCTCAACAAATACATATTCTGAGGCATACCACTAGTTCTTGTTCATCTAAAGGTAAAGCTAATTATCCAGTTTTGTTCACAAACGTTCAACACTTCTTATATCCTTTGCATTACACTTACTGCTTTTATACATTATTCCAGGTAATCATCACCACAATCTTCTAAGGTGTTGATATTCAATTGTACAGGAAAGAAACTGAGGCATACAAAAGTTCAAAATGTGTCCCTGTATACAGATAAAAGATGATGAGCTGCTGTGTGTCTTAGCTGTCCTGTGCTGTTACAAATGTTGGTTCAGCCCATTTTACTTGCTATCGCTTCATAATCATTAATCACTTGTCCTCTACATTTTCACACAAGATTCAGTCTAAATGTTATGTTATAAATCATCAATTAAAAATATTACACACCTCAAAATGTTTAATTTTATTGCAATTTTTTATGTTTAAATGTGATTAACTGCATTTAAATGAATGTATCATGTTTAAACACACACACACACACACACACACACACACACACCCCAGAGATAAAAAGGTATGGGAGAGATAGAGAAATGTGCTTTTTGCTTCTGTGTGTGTGTCTTAATAGGGTTCCAAAACTGAGGTTGACAGCATGACCTAGTTAGTAAGGTTAGTAGCTTGACCTAGTTAGTAAGGTTAGTAGCTTGGAAGAGAGAAACATCAGCTCTTGAGCTGTCCCTCAGTGTGGTACATGCAGTGAAGCTGCTGATATGATGATTTATTAAGCAGCATGCGGCCTTTCACTAAAGACAATACCTATAGATTCAAAGGGGGTGAGGAGCATTATCCATTTCCAAGTTAGTAGACAGCACAAAGCACATTTGTCCGTTGGTATGTTTTAGTTAACTGGAAAACTGAAAAGAGTTGAAAAGAGCTAGCAGAAAAGAAGTACAACAAAATGTTAACTATTGTCTTCATGAATGACATGAAAATAGATTAGTATATTCATAAACAATAATCACACAATAAAATTTCAGTATTGGCCTAAGAAAATAACTGAAGATTTTTGAGAGACAATACAACACAAATTTCTCTTTTAGGTCATCCAACAAATAAAAATATATGCTTTAATATAAAATTTAATTTTACTGATAATTTGAAACAAGTCGTAGTGATTTTTTTTCACCATGTCCTAATTTTTCTGTTTTTGTATTTTCAGGAAAACATATTTAATCAGCTGTTGGCTAAATGATACTGTGTAGTAGATTGTTCACTAGTGTCTATGACATGAATCTGTATGGAGAACTGTCTATACACTTGTGCATGTAAATTGAAGAAATTTCAGTTTAACTTAGAGTAAGAGAGTGAGAATAAAAAAAAATGAACCATGTTAGATTTGGTAGTGGTGAATTTAAAGCCTTAAATACATGTAAGGCATTTCCTTCTTAATCAAAGAAACATTTGAATGTAATAATGGAATATTTCTTACAATGAAGGTTATTTAAAAAAAAAAAATCAGTGAAAATATATCAGGTCATTGGAGCCACAATATGAAACCTTTTAATTTAAATTATTCAGGATACAAGAAGTAAAAATTAGAGAACCACATGAGTGAAATATAAGATCTGAACTTCCTGAATGATTCACTTAGGGCAATAACAGGCTATCAATAAAAAGCTATGAACTCTCTCAACCATATGTAAAAAATAAATAAATAAAATGCTGCACACACAGCTAAATCTCATGTTGCAAATTCTTTTTATATCCATGTTTAAATATTAAGTTCTAAAAAGAATACCCAAGAGAACTGTGGACAAAGCCTGGTGAACTAGGGACAAAGAAATGCATGGAATGCCTGGAAAAAGCTTATTTCATTATGCTCTGAAATAACTAAAAATGGCAAGAGAATGGTTAGACTACTCTAACTTCTGGGTCCAAAGGCTATTCTGCAGGAACAATCTGTGTGCATTTGTTTATTCCAAAATGCTAAAATTCCTGACTCAGACCTTATAAAATGAATCTCATTCTGGAAATCATTCAGGCAACTGCAAGAATCAAGTGTTGTGAAGAGAAAACTAAGATGAATGGGAAATTATATCCAAAGCATCTGCTCTCTGTGTTGCTCTGATTGGTCATAAAGGCATGAGCAAGGCATGCAAGCATTCTCAACTGTCATGGAAAATCATGCAAGCAGGGTGCATTTTTGCCAAAAAAAAAAAAAAGTAATGTACTAAATTTTTAAATGGCCAATAAATTAAAGAGATTTTTTTAGATGACGTGATGCAAAAACATCTGTTCACTTTGGGTTTTATATCTTGTGCACGATTTTATACAGGATGGTCAAAGAAGGTGTATCAGTTAGCTATTAACACAAGGCGCTAAGTAAAAACAACCACAAAAGTCTCAGTGACATACAACCATAAATATTCTTTAGCTCACAAATCTGGGGGCCAACTATGGCATGGTGCTCTAGTCTTGGCTAGGCAGGGCTTGTCTCTACTCCATATGTTTCTTATTCTCATAGGGTCAATGGACCAGCCTGATGATATTTAAGCAAGAAAGATCTGTGTAATATTCCATCAGCAATTTGCATGACAAGGGCCAAAAGCCAAGGAGGAGGAATAGGAAAATACACATCTTTTATGCAAATGGGTTGAGGAGAGGGAGCAAATATTTCTAAACTGTAAACTGCCATATAAATCCTCCCTCCAAATATCCCATTTAAACAAGGATCTGATGAAGCTAAAGTAGCAATCAATATTAGAGGAAGAGAATGTTCTGACCATGGGAACACTGAATAACAAAGATAAAGAATTGAGATCACAGCATCAAAGTAGCCAAGAGCTAGAACAGGGTGATTGCAAAGCAGAGTACAGAAGAAGTTAGGTAATAAGAGACTAGAATGCATACCACATTTTGTTGATTGTATGGCGTTTGGCATTTACTCTGAAATGAGAAGTTACAGGAGGCTTCTAGACAAAAGAATGACAGGATCCAATGACACTTCCAAAGAAATTCTATGGCCACTGTTTTGGGAACAGAATTTAGGGGAGTATCAGAAGCAGAGACACAAAGTAGGAGGAAAATGCAGTAATTTAGCCAGAACAAAATGGTGGAGGAGATGTCTAGAGTTGCATTTGGTATATTCAGTCACTCATCCTGGTTACAAATATTTATTGATCATCTACTATCTGACAGGCATTTCATGTAGCCTATATTTAGTAGATATGTTTTAAAGGTTGGGCGTGTAGATTTGCTAATGAACCTATAACAAAAGTCAGTTTCTTTAAAACAAAATATAGAACCCTCAAGATTTTGGAGAAAGAAAGGAACCCTGCAGATTTGGTGAAGCAACAAATCAAGTATTTAGCTGCTTGATTAACTACCTCACCATACCTGAAGGTTCCACTCTTTTAAATCTTGGAGGTTCTATGTTTTGTTTTAACAAGCAAAGAACTTCTCTCTTAACATAAGGTAAAAATAAGACTAGTAATAAAATAGAGAATGTTGTACTGAATCTGTAATTTCTTAACCTTAAAGTAAAATGTAAACACTTAACAAAAGAAGAGAAATATAAGAATGATATAAAACTGCATTTAGTATTCTATGCATTAATTCAAGTTTAAAACTCCACTTGCTTCCTATTGTGTGTAAGACAGCAGGAAGAGGATTGAAGTGTTGACAGCTAGCTAACTAAAGAATGAAAGGCATATTCCACAATAGAACACATCCCTCCAAATGACCCATGAGAAACAGAAATGGATCATGTACTGAGTACGTTAAAGCAATAGCCTCAGAGAAGGTTTAATGTAGGCTTGTAGCAGAAAAAGTTGAGTAGAAATAGAAACCAGCTCTTTGAGGTGGTAGCTTTTGAGCCTCCCCCATAACATTCCTCTCTTATGTTACATTGTACGCATTAGGGGGTCATTTCATATGGTTGACAAGTCTAGTGATAATAAGTAGAGATGAGCTGGAACTGAAATCTGTGACATGTCTTCCGGCACAGAGTGCCAAAACACACATAGGGAATCCAACCTGAGTAGCTGAAAAGAACAGATCTCAAATACAGAATTATACTTGTCTTCAAGGTCTCCAAATCCCATTAATAATACTTAAGTCATGGAGGATTACTTATTAACAATAGTTCTGCCTTTATCTGATAAGTTCCACTGAACACACTAAAAATATATACATTTAATATTTTATTGTCACCCAAAAGTATTAGCTATACTGCCTTTGATGAAATTGCTGAAACTGAGCACCAGTGAGATTATATTCTTCCTATGTATTCTATCAGGCATTAATTTTATTCTTGGTTGATAGCATCTAGAAATACATGAAAATATATGTACATTACTATTATGGAAATAGCTTAGGTTTTAAGTAAACTTCTTTAAGATGGGGAAAATTTTAAACAAGGCACATTTGGATAAGATTATTTTGAAGTATAATAATTTTACATACTTTTCTCTTAAAAACTCAGAATTTGACCTTCCATATGGATGTTTCAGAAGTATTTTTATTTCTCATCAACTACTCAAATTATTAGTAACAGGAACTAGCTCAGAAATATGAAAGCTATGTGTTACAGAAGATACTGAAAAATAGCTTTTTTGGAGGAATTGAATTTACAGCAGGTGAATTTTAGCTAAAGGTTTTTATATGGCTAATTAATGTTAATAATTCTTTTTTAATTTGGTACTTCTACAATTAATGTCTTAAATTTATTATCTTACTCCACTTGCATGACAGAGATTATATTTCTCTAATATTAAAACAAGGAAACTGAAAGTTTTAAGTAACTTGTCTAAAATCACGCAGAGGCCTGGCAGGAGTGTTGGCTACTTCTATGATACTGTGTGCAAAAATTAGATCAGAGATTTAATTTTGCTTGATACGGCTGAAAACATGCTCAATAACCCTTAAAATATCTTCTGATACAGGAACTTCAATTTTTCAAACAGGTCTAAGCCCTGGAGCTCTCCAATGTTAACATACAAATGAAGAAGATCAGAACATGTTCAGGGTGAGATCTTTTAAATTGTAAAGTAGTTTGTTTCCTGCATCATGAATGATTATATGTCAAGTGAAATCAGTCCATGTACGACATACTTAACACACCAGATTTTAGCTCAGTTTCTAAAACAAAAGTTGTCATCCATAAACAAAAGCATGTGATGTGTCCCCAAACAGCTCATTCAACATTCTAATTACAATTCTACTCACTTAGCTTATATTCAGTTCAATAAACATTTGAGTGACTATTTTATGCCAAGCATCAGAAACACTTTCAATGAACTTAGAGTCTAGTGAGAGAGACTGACAACAAAATAGAAAATTTCAATAATGTAAAATGCTAAATTAGAGGTTTGCTTAGGTAGCTGGCTCTAGGTTAGAGCTCAGATGATGGGCAATTAGTCTCTGATTTATTCAGAGGGTAAATGCCTTTCTAAATCAGTAGATTCTGGAAACTGGACTACCAGTGAGAAGAAAAGAGAACTAATTTATATTCAATTATCCATTTCCAGGATCAATAGAATGTCAAAAAAAATCTGAAATTTGTTCACATAATGGTGACAATTTTTTAAACATGTAAATTAATTTTGTAACTATCTATATTTTTGTGGATAAATATCTTGAAGATGAACACATTTTGTAACAACTGCTCACAAAAAATAAAGATAAGTGATGTTTACACAGGTTTGGAGAGGAGACAGTACAGAGATAGGACTTTTTTTGAAGTTTGAGTCAATCATATTCATTTCAACTAGAAATCTGGATAGCTTTTTTCAAGGAGTGGAAAAGCAAAACCTAATGTAAACACTTGATATCTTTATTGATATTTATATTGGCACTTGTTTCTAATACATAAAGATAGCATATAAATGACATTGCTTAGGTTCTTTTAAGCATTTCTGCATAAAGTAGAATAAATTACATCTGATGCAATTCAAGACAAAAAATGTATTTAATGAACCACACTGGAGAAAAAAGTTCTAAACATTAATAAAGAGTTTTTCTTTTGTCATTGTTTCAAGACTTAAAAGTTTGGAGGATTCCCTTAGCAAATATGATCCATAATGTTTGAAATTAGAATAAAAAATATCAAGAAATGAGCTCTAGTATTATCTCTCTACTCCATTAAATATACCACTTTTCTCATATTAATAGAATACTTAATGTCAACATACATTTCTACTCTCATTAGATTTTTTAGAATTGTTTTTCAAAAATCTTTGGATTTTGGTGAGAACAAAAACCATAAGCTAAAATGGAAATGGACAAAAATGCATTATTATTTTGGACATGTAGTACCTTGCTTCCTCACTGTTTTGAAATCTTCCAAACCACGTAACTAATATGGTCAGATTTTAAGTTTCTTAGGATGACTCCTTTGTAACAAGACCCTTTATAAGATATATGAGTTAACTATCCTCCTTCTAATCACATTACTTGATTGATTTTTAATAAGCTGCACTATTATTTTTATCAAGAAATGTAGGTCAATCAAATATATTTTTTTAAAGTGTTGCACTCTTATGGATATATCTGACTGCATTATTCTTTAGAATTACTCAGTATTTTCCTAATTCAATTTTTCAGTGGATTAACTTACTGCTTTTTAGCATTTATTGTTAATGGTCAAGTCCTCTGAAAAATTATAGAAAAAGCATAAACAATACCTATGGTCTCACTTAGTGTAATTAAGCTTGTTAAACTATTACATTTAATAACACCTTAGTATTTATCATATATTTGTCACCTCTACCTAAAAATTTAATTTTTGTTGGGAAAGAAGATGCTGAACTATTACAATATTTTACTGAAAAATATCACATTATCAATTGTAAAATTCATTATACTTTGATGTACTATTAACAAAGAAAAAGATGTTGTCAAGTAAACCATAATGGAAGTCTATAACATCAACATTAGAGTGCAGTCATATTCCAAAGTTAGCAAAAGAGAAAAAAATATATAAATTCTGGCTTTGATGAAATATAGTAATGATCAAAGTAACAGCAACTCCTTAAATACTGTGGCAGGGATCGGATAACTTCTTCCTGGGTTACATTTCCTGGTCTTCATTACGATTACTCATGGTCATGTGACTGAGCGGCTGCCTGCAGAAGTAGTGTTATATTTAGGGGCCAAGCTTCAAAGACTTTGCCCATGCAGCCTTCCATGTTTTTCCTTTTTTGCCTGCCAGGCAAGGCTGAAAGTCATGTGTGGAAGATTATCAAACTAGAGCTCAGAATGACAGACAGCATGAAAGAGAATATCCTCTCTCCCCACCAAAACAGGAAGACCAGGACTGGATTTGTGCTTGAGAGATAACACAATTCCTACCAGGCTGAACCACTGGGTATGTGGGTCCATTTGTAAAAACAGCTATTATAATAATATTGCAATTATTCCATTTACTTACGTTCTAAGGCCTTAAAACAACTTAACACAATACTACTTTATTCGAAAATGCAAGATTCAAAGTTAAGAGTCTGATAACGGGAAATCATTCAACTTCCCTCAAAGTGTTAATAAATAGTGGAATTGTAGAAATTTCAACAAATACCTTAATTATTGCCTATCACATGCAAAATAATGCACTAGATGTTGTAAGAGACAACTATGCCCAGGAAAATGGAAAGTCCAATTGCAATAAATGTGGCCTACTTATAAGTGTGCCTAAAATGATTTAAAAAACAATGGCAGTTAACAAAAAATTTTGCCAGTTACAGCAAACGAGAGTATCTCATAAAGTGTTATATGAATAATTAGAAATGCTTATTAAAGCCCATAATTTTAGGGATGGAGGGAAGAAAAGAAAAGGGAAGGGACTGAGTTTTCCATTTGACCCTTTGGAGACACAGACGTCACATTATCAAATGTTTAGCACTTACACATTAAAAATGTGCTTTCATTTTGCTTACCCGAAATGACATGTTCACGAAACTTCTTTTGTGGAATGCAATACCAATATCATGCAGGACACTTAGGCTATACTGACCACTTTGCTACTGTAGAGAAAAATAATAAAATCCCTTTTAAATAACAGGGACAGCGTTTAAAATACATTACAACGGCCTTCCTCTCATTATGACACAGATAGGATAGGCCTACTCAAACAACTTAGTAGTTAATTTGGGACAGTTTAAAATGCAAGCATGGCCCTCCTAAGGTTCTTTCACTATAAGGACCTGTGAGATTGTGACTAGGAAGAAAGGAGTCATCAGTCAATCTACGGAGTTCTTAACACTGAAACTATGAACACTGCAGAAAGAAACTGAGAAATTCCTGCAATTAATACTTAAAAAAAAAAACCCTGATGTGAGGGGCACCTGTGAGGGGCTCAGTCAATTACGCATCTGCCTTCAGCTCGGGTCATGATCTCAGAGTCCTGGAATGGAGCCCCACGTCGAGCCCCACGTCGCACTCCTTGCTCAGGAGGGAGTCTGCTTCTCCCTCTCCCTCTGTCCCTCCTCCCTGCTCATGCTTTCTCTCTCTCTCCCCCTCAAATAAATAAAAACCTTAAAAAAATCTGATGTAGCTATGTAATATGTGGATTGTATCACTCAGTGTATTCTGAGTTATGCTAAAATGACAAACAATGCTTAAATTTCAAAGTCTCAAAACAACATTGATCTCTGGTTCATAGCATGCCTTCCTCCCCCCTGACTGTTGGGAGATTCATTTCTGGATCATCGCTGTCCTACCCAACAGGAAAAAAAGGAAAAAGAAAAAAACTTTCTGGAATATTGACAGAAGGAGAATATGACAAAATGAGCATGGCAAAGCAAGCTCTTAAAGCTTCACTTGAAAGTCATACACATCATTTTAATTAATATTTCATCAGCTAGAGCCAGTTACAGATCCCTACCCAAAAACAGGGTACAAACACCCTACTGATTATCTGAAAGGCAGAGAGATGGAAGTATTTACTTTACAGCATTAATAACTACCACATGGACCAAGCAGGTCACATAATGGGATGAATGGATAATGCAAAAGCAGGCTACAACCAAGAAGGTTCTAGACAAGAATAGGGGCAGAGTTAGTTCCTTTACCTTAAATTGTTAGGGTTTTCACCAGTTTCTTTTTGTTGAGAATGAAGGTATTAGAGTGATAGCAAAAATCCAATGGCTAGGGCTATATATGAATGATAATACAAAATACATATAGACATAGAAACACAGACATACACACACATACTATACATGTAAAGGGCATGGTTTCAGCTACTTTCAAAATTAGAATAATTGAATAATACATGAACAATCTCTGTTATGATTTTGTGTGAATTCCATTTACAAAGAGTAAAATACATTAGTGTCAAATGATTGCAAATTATATTCAAATACTGATTATACTGTGAGGCTTAAGAACATTAATTTTGGAGTAAGTCTGCCTAAGGTCACACTTCGGTTCCACTATTTATTAGCTATATGATCCAAAAAGCTGCTTAATCTCCCTGCCATTAAGAACTGCAGCGATACCCACCTCATAACGTTGTCCTGAGAGTTAAATGAACGAAAGTACATCAAGTGCTTAGCATTAGTAATTGCCATGTTGTAAAAATGTGATAATTCCAACAAGACCAACAAAAGTAACAAATGTCTGGAATACAGTGTTACCTCTCTACACCACAGCTTTAGTCATCTGCAATTACACCTTGTTGAATATCGCCTTTATTTTCCAGAAAGAAGCAAAGCAGAGAGAGTTCAAGGTAGCCAGGGAAAACTCTATCTCATTTGTTGAAGCTCTTTTGAAGAACTGCCTACTGGAGCCTAAAGGTGCTTACTTCTCTTCTAAATGGCATATCTTTCCTTAACAGCACTTTCCTCTGTTTGAATAAAGTTCCCCATGCTCATTTGCAAATTCAGCAATCACCCTAAGACTGGTCCATGTGAACATTTTTTTTCCTATAGCACCCATGTTTTTCCAGAATGTATCCCATTCTTCATGGTGTCTAGGCTCACTGGTTAACAGTTTGGTTTTCATAGATCATCCTACCTTTTCTCAGATGTGGCTTCTTTTCTTCTACTCTTACTGGTATCCCCCCACATTCCAAAGCCTTATGATATAATAACAGAGACTGAAATAGCTGCAGAATTATCTCTGACATTCATGCATTCTGGACAAGCAAAAGCATCAGTGACTAACATTAGTATCACAGTGTTAAAAAAATAATAGGGCATTTTTCCGTCCCTGTCAGGTACTCAGACTGAATTCCATTTGTTTCTGGGCTCTGAAGAAAGCAAGAGTTAAATGTACATATTGGTAACCAGAAACTCCTTTATCTCCTGCTGTTTCCTGCCACATCCTCTTAATCTCCAACACTTGTTGGCTCCCTACAAGTTTGAACTTCTTTATTTTAAATGGAGAGGCACTCTGCCCATCAGTCTTTCCCTGTAACCTTTATTGACTGGCACCTCCACCCCTAGCTGTTTCCCAGCTTCCTTCTTAAATCTCCAGTGCTCCATGCCCTCTCTCTCATTCTCTTACCAGATGACCCTGTCTTGCACTTCTCTGGGAATATTTCATCTTGCCCATTGAGATCATATTTAGATGAGAAAAGTGATTTTCAGACTATAATCTGGCACACACCTACCTGTTGCTACCATTTATTAATAGCATTCACCTCAAATTAGCATAACACTTTCATGTATTTCATTTTCATTCTGTAGGGGAAACTAGAAATTCAGCTATTCCTGTGTCAGAAAACAACCCCATGTAGTGATCACATGTTCTTTAGAAGACAAAATACCCTGAGGTGAAAGAGGAAAAATATCCAAGTAATCTGCCCATAAGCCTGATTCTCTGAAAACACACACATACACACACATCATATTAAAGCATCATCTTTACAGACGATTTAGGAATAAAGACAAATCACATAAAAATTATCTCATGCTGTACTTTATGCCCTTAGATTTTCTTCCAGAAATGCCAAATAGGAAGGCCCTTTGAATGAAGTGTTTGTAGGGGAAATATCCCAATTTAATTTAGTGTACTCTCTATAATCTCTGAAGTCAAGCAGTTGTACCTAAAAATTAAAGTAAAATTACATGACTGGGCTGACAGTAGTGATTTGAGAAACTGCAAATTAGATTTACTTGCCTTTACTGCTTGTGATAGATGTGCCTCAATATACCTTTTAGTAAAATTTTGTTTAAAAGATATTTTTGATCCTCTGTTTCAATGTTTAAATTAAATTCATTAGCAGCTGCCAAGCCCCAAGGAAAAATGTCAACACTAATCAAGACAACATCTGAAGGTGTCAGCTTTCCTTCATTTATCTCCTGTCCCCAGAAGGTATAGAGCCATCAAGGGAAAATCTCCAGGTAATGACTACTTTTGTCATTTGTTAAATGTGATTAGAATGCAGTTGCACAGGCATGAATGTTGTTTCAAGCTGCCAGTGACACCTGTCTTTATTTTTTTTAAGAAATAAAATAATAAATATTACAAGCCTTAGTTTTATTGTAGGTCTGTACATGACAGCTCACGTAGTTGTTTCCTCATGCAGGTGATACTGTAATTATTGGATTCATTGCAGTTGTCACACTAGGCACATTCCATTGTTACCTATAACTTCTCTGCAACCTTTCTCACTTCCAGACTGGGGCATTTAAGTAATCAATAATTTTTATTCCTCTTTCTGCAGCTTATAAAGAAAAAAACTGTGAAGGTGATAAATACTTTTGTATGTAAATTTGCTCATCTGTAAGAACGAAAGTTTTGCTCAAATTTGAAGCTTTATTAAAGAAAAGTTGGAATGTTGAAACTGGAGTGGTACCTTTAAGAATGGAGAATTTAGGAATTTTTTCTTTTGAATTATTCAGATTACCAGAATGCCAAGGTGGCGTCTTAAAATGAGGTTATATTTACTTTCAACAGGTAAGATTCTTTCAACAAATAAGAAAAGTAAAGTAACCAAAAGCAAAGAAATAATTTAAAGTAAAATTACCTAGATTCATCTTTTTTTGAAGAATAACACTGTGTGTTCATGTATATATGTGTATGTGTATATGGACATATGTATGTATATAATTAAATGAAATTAGCAATAATGGAAAAACTGAGAGAAAGCTCAGAGTAAGAAGCAATTAATATTCATTTACATTTTATCCTGTAAAATAATGTATTTGAGTTTCAGAGCAAGAAGGAATACCTGAGATCCTTTTGTTTATTATCCTTATCTTACACATGATTATACTCAGTCCTAAAATGTTAAGGCATCAAATTCATCAACTAATTTTAAAAGAACCTACAATCTCCCACACAGTCCAGTATTATTCCCAATCAATATTACTACAATTTTTATATCTATTATCATTACTTTTAGTAGAAGTAGGTAATGCTTATTGAGTATTTGCTATATGCTGGACCCTTTGCTGGACTCTTTCTGGGGATCAGATTCTGAGATAATGTCTATTATTATTCTCATGCTCAGATTAGGAAACAGAGGCTCAGAGTTATTAAGTAACTTGTCCAAAATCATTTGAATAGTAAGTGGCACAGTATTCTTACAAGTTTAGAAATTGTTTTCCCATGGTGTCTAATTTCATTTTTACTGCAATCCTATTGCACATACAGAGCTGGAATCACCATAGCAAACTACAAATAAGGAAGCCAAGTTTCCGAGAAGCTAACTTTCTTATCTAAGGTCGTAAGTCTAGTAAGTAGCAAATACATGAGTTGAGCCAAAGGATCCAGCGCGGCTTTTTGTATTATATCATATCATGCTGTTTTGGGTATGCTAGATGTTATGAGATAAAAATAGATTAAGTCATGTTCTTCTTGTCAATTTGCTAATGTTATCACATGGAACTAAATTAAATTTTAGATTTCCACTATGTGCTCATTTTTTTCAAGCTAGCATAAGAAGCAATTAAAAGTAAATCCTCGTTCAAAATAAAGACAAAGTAGAAGTGAAGCAGTTAAATCATCTACAAAGTGAGAACACAGGTAAAATGAGCCTGGGTGGCTCAGTCGGTTAAGCTTTTGCCTTCAACTCAGGTCATGATCCCAGGGTCCTGGAACGGAGTCCTGCAATACGCTCCCTGCTTAGCGGGAAGTCTGCTTCGCCCTCTGCCTTTCCCTCATGCTAGTGATTGATCTTGTTCTCTCGCTCTCAAATAAATAAATAAATAATCTTAAAAAATAAAATAAGAAAATATAGGTAAAAAAAAAAATGTTTCAAGGAATCAAAGCTGCTGCTGCTGCTGCTGCTGCTTTTCCTTCTTTCCCACTTGCCCTCCTCCTCTTCCTTCATCTTCTCCTTTATTTATCTCGAGGGATGTATTTCCTTCAGTTCTGTTGATGAAACAAGTAATTCCTGCTATAGAAAATGCAGCTAGACTCTCAATAAAATGTTGATTTCTCTAGTTATGCAAAAAAATAAAATGACAGCAATTGGCTCAATGTGGCTTATTATGTTCTTAAATAACACTCACAAGAAATTATAGAACAGCTCTGAATAAAATTAGTATGATATTATTTTCTCATAAAATATTAAGGCCTTGTTTTAAATGATAAAACTAAGGCCCAGAAAAATTAATTGTCTGAGCTCAAACTGTAGAAGAAGAATAGCGGAACTGAGGTTAATATTTAATTCGGATCAGTGTTTTTTGAATGGCATTGTTTTCCATTTCCCAGGTAAAGGTGGCTACACAGACAATATTTGCTGTTGGAAAGTCTTACAAATCAAAAGGATAACACCACTGAGCATTTCTTTTCTTTTCTTTTTTTAAGATTTTATTTATTTATTTGACAGAGATCACAAGTAGGCAGAGAGGCAGGCAGAGAGGGGAGGGGGAAGCAGGCTTCCTGCGGAGCAGAGAGCCCAAAGCGGGGCTTTGATCCCAGGACTCTGGGATCATGACCTGAGCCGAAGGCAAAGGCTTTAACACACTGAGCCACTCAGGTGCCCCACCACTGAGCATTTCTTAATTGGATTGTTCATAATTATGTTTTCTTTAGATTTGCAAGATAAATTTTTGTTTTCAATGGAATGTATTAGGAACAAAACAACAAAATGTAAAATTTGTTTACAAGTTTATTTCCCCTTCCTAAAGATCAGTATACTGTATGTTCAGTATAATACCTATCAACATCCAAACAGGTCTTTTTCTTTCTTTTTGGATGGCATTGGCAAAATTATCTTAATATTTATATGGAAATTCAGAGGGCCAAGAGTAGCCAAAATCAATTTGAAAAAGAAAAAATAAAGTTGGAATGGACTTATACTATCAGATTTCAAAACTTACTATGAAAACATAAAAATCAAAATAATGAATTCTTGAGACCTTAGCAAGGTGCTTGGTACATAACAGTTACTCCCTGGATATTTGTTAAATATGTAAATAAATAAAAACAAACGAATGTCTGTGATTAAATTCTTGTTAACCAAATCCAAACATGACTGGTTTATTCCTGATTACTAGATTATGACTGAAATTCTCTATAGGAAGTCTATATAATTGTCTAATATTTCTCTCAATTGTACTTTAGAATCAAGGTGTAGTAAGACAATATACAGATATTCTTTCTCTGTGACACATTTCTTTCTCTTTAAAATAAAATATGGTTTACACTTTAAAAAAATGGACTATTGGCCTAATGATAGGCATATAGATCAATAAAATGCAATTGACAGTTCCAAAGACAACTAAATTTTTAGAAATTGGTAGAAGAGATATTTCACCAAAGAAGACACATTAATGACTAATAAGCAATGAAAAGTGCACAGCATCATTAGTCATTACCAAAGTGAAAATTAAAACCAGTATAAACTAACCTGAATGGCTATAGTTTAAAGCCAGACATTGACAAGCATTGGTGAGGATGTAGATAAGGTAGAACCAATTAGGAGAAACAGTTTAGTAGTTCCTTCACAGTTAAATATAAGCTTAAATATATGACCTATGTAAACCGATATATTCCACTTCTGGGAATATACCAAGAAAATTCAGATGTACTCTAAGAATGCAGATAGGAAAAGGATTGACTGCAAAAAGGCTTGAAGGAATTTTTGGTGTGATGATATGTTCGAAAATTGGATGCAGTGATGCACAATTCCATAAATTAAAAATTATGAAATTATCACTTACAAGGGGTATATTTTATGGTATGTAAATTATACCCAAATAAATTTGCCAAATACCGGTTTAATTTTTAATTACAATGACCTAAAAGAAAGAATATTATGCAAATAAGAATTGCATTTATTTCAAAGCAGATAATTTATATCAGATGATTTGGGGGAAAGGAGAAAGGAAGTGGTGTTTTTATGGAGGAACAGTGGGAAGGGGATCTTATTAGATGATGGTACTGAGATTATGATGAATTACAAAATGCTTTTCTATCCTTCCGCACTTCCCCTTCCCCTCCTTTTTCTGCTGCCATCTTTCACACATTCTTGTTATGCAAGAAGCCAAGTGCAGGTCAAGGGATATCACGTTATATCTTCAAATAAAGGCGCCCAACAGATTAACCTCTGCATTGGCATTTGAACTTGTTCCTGACAAATAAGTCAATCAAGATGAGAACATTATTTGAGCAGATGTGTATCAGCATTATTTAAAGAAAAAAAAGCCACTGTTATGCCATACTGAAGATGAGTATTTTTTAAAACTTACTGACATATAAAGGTTTATGCCTATTTGACATTTGTTCTTACTCAATGACACAGAATACCTGATATACATGTTATTAACTCTATAAATTATATAAAAGATGACTTTACAACCTTAGATACAACCTAAACCCTGAAATATGTATCACATTCCATAGAAAAAAATAGAAATTAATAACTAATTTGCCTCTAAATACTCTTAATAAAATTCCTTCAAGTTTCATTGTTAAAAACCAGAGAAGAGTTTAAAAAGATAAAATTAATGAGATAAAAATAGAAATAATAATAAAATTAAAAAGCTTGTTCTTCAAAAACACCAGTAAGACAGATGCAGATTATCCTCTTTGAGGTCTCATAAAAGCAAAAGAGAGACAAAATGTATACAGAATAAAAAATATCCTGAATATAGACCAAGAAGAGAGTTTAAAAAGTTAGAGCACTACATGCTAACAAGATAAGGGACCTGAAACACAGGGAAACATATGACTTCGTAGCCAAGTAGAAATGGCCACAGTTGTCCAAAGAGGAAGGAGAGGAAGTAAAACAAACTTCAATTTAGCAATTACCAAAGAAGAAATGGGGAATCAGTCAAAGCACTATCATTAAAAAAAAAAAAAAAAAAAAAGGTATTTACCTGTTTAAAAAAAAAAAAAAAAAGACAATTCCAATATTTGTGAAACTTTCCCAGGCCTAGAAAACCTTCTTAATTTTATTTCATAACATCAGCATGATTTCAAGGAGGTTATAGATCAAGTTAAGGAATATATATGTGAAATTCTGAGATGTTTGTTCACCGGTGTAAAGTTGTGAAGCAACAAAAATATTTTCACATCAAAGAAAGTGTTAAAGACAGAGAAAACTTATCAAATCCATTCTGAAACAAAGGCTGTCCATCAATGACTTAACTTGTATTTGGGGTTTACAATGAAAGGAAATGCTGCATAACAATGGGATAAAATATGGTTAGAAAAAAATTAAGGTAAATATCAGTGGCATTCTAAAAATTCTTAAATATCCTTTCTCTAGGCCTCAGGAACTATGTACTGAAAGCTACTAAAAAATCAGGAATATCTCTAATCATCCTGTTTGTTTGTCTTTACTCAGTTCAAATCAAACATGAGTAGGCAAAAGTGTCTCTGAACTACCCTGTTTTTTTTGGAAATATTTCTTCCTTTAATCACCCAGAATCTACTTTAACCTCATCTTCCCTCTCAAATCTAGAACTCATATACTACCGGTCAATTAAACATCGAAGGAAAATACTGTCACGAAATACTTGGCTACTTATCCAAAGCTATTTTCATTTTAATCTTTTGTATCTTGAACATCTCTTTAATGGTATGGAATGAACAATGATGTCTATTGCTACAACAATATTTTCAAATGTCAGGAAACCAGTAGGAGAGATCACTTGAGGGAAACCTCTCATTTTTTCTTTAAAAAAAAAAAAATCTCCAAATTACACTCCTCAATTAAGATGAGACTTGTAGTTACAATTTCTTTAGTCCTTTTTATGTGGTTTAGTCTTTGGTGTATTAAAGAATAGGACAGAAGGCAATAAAAATGAAGATTGATATTAGCCCCCCCACCCCCACCCACTTCTCTAAGATGGAGGAGAAACCAGGTAAAACTGTTTGGGAATGTTGAGGCCTTTTTTCAGCAAAGATCAGAGAAAAGCTAACGCCTTAAATCTGCAGAGTAACACTGTCCATGTGGTAGGCCTTGGGAAGGCAAACAGAAGGTACTGGCTCTGCACTGGAGAAATTTTAAAGGCTAGTGAAGGAGATATACGTTGAGCAGAAGTGGTAGGTGTTTCCATAGAAACACATGCCCAAAATGCCGCAGAAGGACTAAACAAGGGTGCTTAGGGCCATGTTGTGAGGTGCAGAAAGGGAAGGTTTTCTGGGGCAAATGCAATTGAATGGAGCTGAACCGAAGGATGGGGAACACTTGAGCCAGCAGAGAGCATGCATTACAACATGGACAGAGTCCAAAGAGGAAGTCCAATAGCATCTGCCTGTTTACAGGCTGGGTCTGCCTTCTTGTACTTTGCTTTGTATTGCTTGATGTTAAATACATAGAATACTTCCTTTTAAAGAATGTGGTTCTGCACTGTGTGGTTTTAATCCATTAGTATAAAATTCAGGCCAGGGTAGGGGTAACGTGTGCCCGGGTGTCTGTTCACATAAAGATGCCTTCTGCTTTAGAGAGTATGTGCTTTTAAAAGGATTTGGAAATAGTCCAATCCTTTTTTTGCTGACTCTGTTGTCTGCATAGCGAATTAGGAAAGACAGTGTTGGTCCTGCTAGATTTTATCTTAATCTTCACATGGATCCTTTTATTACTTAACGTTCTTCGGGAATGGGCCAGAAAGGGATGCCAGAGTGTGTGTTTTTCTTCTTCTTTTTTTTTTTGGACTGCTCACATGTACAATACACTTACAAACAGCAGGTTTTAATCTACCGCTTTGAAAGACTGGCTTTAAAAATAAACTGTGCTTTTAAATTAGCTATACTACTTGTAAGAGGGACCTAATGTGTGTGTGCATGTGTGTGCATGTGTGGGTGTTTAATCTCCAAACCACTGTAGGTGAGAGCTCAAAAGCCTCTTTTATTACTTAGTCTTGATAGATTTCTGACATGATGAAAGTGATTTCCCCTAACAGAGAGCTAGTAGGTAGAGGTGGTATATACCAGCTTACTGTACATAAAACATGAACCTGATTTGCAGGTGGAGAGCTTCAGGAGAGTTCTACAGGGCTAAAATTTAGGTTTTTTGTTTTTTGGTGCTTTTTTAAAAGATTATTTATTTATTTATTTGTCAGAGAGAGCAGAAGCATGGAGAGCAGCAGGCAGAACAGGCAGGGCAGGCAGAGGGAGAAGTAGCTCTCCTACTGAGCAAGGAGCCCAATGTGGGACTTGATTTCCAGGACCCTGGGATCATGACCTGAGCCAAAGGCAGATGTCCAACCAACTGAGGCACGCAGGCGTCCCTAAAGTTTAGGTTTTTAAATACTAGTAAAATATGATACTCTATTCCAGGGATTTTAAAGAAAGCTGCAGTCACAAAGGCCAGTCAATAAATCACTGCAGCTAGAAACTGAGCCACCAAATTTAATTTCAAGTAGACTTCTGATGATTTTCATAAGCAATTTACCTATGTAGAATGATGATAATATACTGAAATTTTCCTACAATTACAGGTAAATGTTTGCACCTGGGTGTCTTTTTTCCCCCCAGATGGGTTGTATATTCTAAAAATTTTCCTGATTTTAAAATGTCTGCGTATATCTAAAGGATAGATTATGGTCTTTAGTAACATAATGAGTTCTTTAGGGTTACTTCATATAATCTCTTCTTTTCCCTTTTGTACTCTGCATACTTAACACTCACATGCTAATATTAGCACTAATGCCTTAGGCCTAAATAGCAATAATTACTGGATGACATACTGGCTTCTATTTAAGTTGACAACTCAATAACTTGACATATGCATTACATCTCTATTACACTGGAATCTAAATGGCACTTTATAAAGCATTCCTTTTATATTTAGTTCACTGACTGATCAGACTGGAGCTTGTGCTCATCATGTGTCTATTAAAGACTAGTGAATGTGTCATTATTTCTAAGACCTTGCCAGTGGTAGATAATGGAATCATGGAAAGCTGTATTTACAGAGAAATGTTGGGGTTTTGATAATACGTGTTTCTTAGACAAGTTAAGAGTCAGAGAAAGTTTTACAATTTTTTATTCTATGTATACAATTCTATACTTAAATTTAGCATAGGGTATTAGGTATATCTTATGTAAGTCCACTTTGTTCTTTTCAAAGATGTTCAATAAACAAATCCACTTTAGAAAATACTTTTTTTTCAAGATTTTATTTAAATTCAAGTTAGTAAACATATAGTGTAGTATTAGTTTCAGGAGTAGAATTTAGTGATTCATCACTTGCATATAATATGCAGTGCTCATTACAAGTGCCCTCCTTAATGCCCATCACTGATTTACCCCACCCTCACACCCACCTCCCCTTCAGACACCCTCAATTTGTTCCATATAGTCAAAACAAGACAAGACTTTTTATATTTTAGGCATTTTATTATGGCAGTCTTTCAATTAGCATAATGTAGAGCATAATAATTATAAAATACCTATTCTTAATTATTGAAAGCTCACACAGTCTAGAATATTACAATCCATTCTAAAACGTAATAGAATTTAAAATATGAACATTCTTTCTCCTCTCCTCTCCTTTCCTGTCTTCTCTTCTCTCTTCTCCTCCAAAAGACATAAGACAGGTTTAGTAATGAAGACAGGCATAGGGTTTACATGGAGTGAGACAATCAGTATGGGCAAAAGGTAGCCATTAATGGCAGCCCAAAGGTTTATGTATCAGAGCCATGTGGTGAGAATAGCCTGGCAGTCTTGAGAGATTAGCCACACATAGGGGATTTAACAAATACGTAAATATATTAAGGATGATGGGATCCACATTTCACAGTGACAAAGAATGAAGGTATAAATATGAAAAGATTTGGGCATTGGTTTACTACCTTAATCATGAACACACCTAGTATTCATTTGACTTCTCAACTTCCACACACCATTCTCCACAGAAAGGAAGAGATGGTTAGAGAAATAACTGAATACAGAGTGGGTCAGAAAAAGTATAATGTGATCTAGAAACGTCATGCTCTGACAGTAAAGAAGGACTCAAAAAAAGCTGGAATATAGCAGAAGGATTCAGAAGTCAGTATGAAGGGCTTCCCACTGGCTAAATAGAAGACTAGATTGTCTTATTTAGATAATGATACTAACAGATGACAGTTTACTGAATAAAAGAGGAATTGATGAATGAACACTGACACAAATAAGTAAACAAATAAATAAATGGAAAGGAATACAAGTAAAAAGGAATACAAGTAAAAGGAATACAAGTACAAGTAAAAGTAAAAGGAAAATCACAATTTGACACCATCCTAGCCAAAATTCATAGAAGCAATAAACATCGATAACTGCTAAAACTAGTGGGTGACAGTGGGTTGAGGAATTGGCTATTTACATAGTTTCATTACCTCCACACAAAATTCTTATTAACTCCAAAGGAAAAAGAGTGGAAAAACTTGGCTACCATGATTTGTTCTAATTTTATGAACGAAGTTAATACAAGAACTGGAACAACAACAACAAACCCCCCCCCAAAAAAATGCAGTATCATTTCTGTGATATTTCTGCCAAGAAAATGTATAACAGGACTTTCTTCATGAGAAAACATTAGATAAACCCAAATTAAGAAATATTCTACAAAATAACAGCCCTGCTTAAAGCATATAAAGGTCATGAAATCAGAAAAAGATTGAGGAAGGTTCTTGAATGAAGCAGGGTAGAAAGATAGGACAATTGGGTACATTATGATCCTGGAGTGGATGCTTTTATTATAAAGAACACATTTGAAGTGAAACTTTAAAAGGTTCTGTGGATGAATATTCTTTGCATTATTCTTACTACTTTTCAGTAAGTTTGAGTTATTTCAAAATAAAACCAGTTTTAAAGCGTATTCTATATTTCTAAATGCTTTAAAAATAACTTTATTGAAGTAACATCAATAAAAAAGCTGCACATAGCCACTCTGGAAAACAGCTTGGAGGTTCCTCAAAAAGCAATTGCCGCAATCGCACTACTGGGTATTTACCCTAAAAATACCAATGTAGTGATCTGAAAGGGCACATGCACCTGAATGTTTATAGCAGCAATGTCCACAATAGCCAAACTATGGAAAGAACCTAGATGTCCATCAACAGATGAATGATAAAGAAGATGGGGTATACACACACACACACACACACACACACACAATGGAATACTATGCAGCTATCAAAAAATGAAATCTTATCATTTGCAACGACATAGATGGAACTAGTAGGTATTACATTAAGTAAAATAAGTCAATCAGAGAAAGAGAATTATCAATGATCTCTCTGATATGAGGAATTTGAGAAACAAGACAGAGGATCACAGGGGAAAAGGGGTAGGGAATGAAACAAGACGAAACCAGAGAGGGAGACAAACCGTGAGAGATTCTCAATCTCAGGAAACAAACTGAGGGCTGCTGGAGGGGAGGGTGGTGGGAGGGATGGGGCTGCTGGGTGATGGACATTGGGGAGGGTATGTGCTATGGTGAGTGCTGTGAATTGTGTAAGACTGATGAATCACAGACCTGTACCCCTGAAACAAATAATACATTATATATTAATTAAAAATGTTAAAAAAAACCCTGCATATATTTAATGTATACAATTCGATGAGTTTGGACATATATATATACCCATGAAAACAGTATCACAACAAAGGTAGTAAACGTATTCATTACCTCCACCAATTCCATCTTCCCTGGCCCCACTTTGTTTGTGTGTGTGTGTGTTAAGAACATTTAACATGAGACCTATCCATTTATCACATTTTTTTAAGTGAACATTACAGTATTCTTAAATATAAATACTCCTTTCCGAGAAACATTTTTATTTTTTTTAACCTGTTTCATTTGTGTGACACGCAGTTTAGATTTGCCTGATTCTCAGCATGTGCTCACGCAGAAACTTCCCATGACACAGTAATAGAGATATAAGATCAGCAACCTTGGGAGGAGTGCTTTTGAACTTCCCTTTTATTTCCTTTGACCTGGACACCTGCATCCGGGATGGTATCTCCCTAAGTTCGTCATGACAGTGCAATAGGAAATGGCAATCTTATCAAACTTCCTGGAAATCCTTCTTTCCCAGGGAAAACAAGGATTAAGCAAAGATTCCCTTCACAGTGCTTCACTGTGTCCTCTAAAAGTGAATTTGTTAACAGATACCCTGAAGGAATGGTAGTTTTGTGGCAGAAAGCCACATTATATCCATATTTATTAACTGCCCTTCAAACAGAGTAGCAATTTCCCTTGGGATTGCGCCCTCGCAAACAATATAATATAATGTCCAACGCTTCACGTAAGACATGTCATTAACTGCACAACTATCTATCATGTGGTCTGCCTCATTGTGTTCAATTTCTTTTTTTTTTTTTTTCTGCTGATGCCAAATGAACACAGAATTTCCCAGCAGCAAATAAATGCAATACCACAAAGAATGAGTACAGAAGGCAGTTCATGTACTTCATAGGAAGGAAGAAGGAAACAGGATGAGGTCAAGGAGAAAAACGGGGCTGGAGGACAGAGAGGGGCGAAATATTACAAGAGGACTGAGGGGCATCTGGAAGTGTCTATGAATCAATCACCAAAGCAGACCATGTACCACACTTGTCTGTTCTGACAGTGTGAAATTGACCAATAAAGCAGCCAAAAAACAGTTTAAAAATTATCACAATGTATCCAAATGACAGATGTCAAAAGATCATCCATTTTTTCTGAAAGCTGTGTGGGAATATCATTTCATTATTTTAAATTTATATTAATTCCACATCTATCTAATTGAGTGTCTGCTATTTCCTGTTAGAGATAACGAAGGGTATACAAGGATAAATGTGGATAAATGTGGTATTAGAAAGCTGAAAATCTGTGAGGTGGTATTATTCTAGTATAGAGAAAAATATGATACATTCCTTTCGTTTTTGGCTTTTGTTCTTTGGAGTCAAGGGTTTCCAAGGGGATAACACAGAAAATCATTGCATGACTTGGCCAAACCTATACATGTTTGCCAGTAAAGTTGAAACTAAAAAATATCCTGAAAGGATAACAGGTAAGTTTGGGTGGGGACTACAGAGAATTTCCATCTTAGAATCAAAAATGTCTTTTTTCAGGGAGCCTGGGTGGCTCAGTCGTTGAGCATCTGCCTTTGGCTCAGGTCATGGCCACAGGGTCCTGGGATCAAGCCCCACATCAGGTTCCCTGCTCAGCGGGAAGCCTGCTTCTCCCTCTCCCAATCCCCCTGCTTGTGTTCCCTTTCTTGTTCTCTCTCTCTCTGCCAAATAAATAAATAAAATCTAAAAAAAAATTTTTTCTTAACGTCTTTTTCTATCGTAGGCTGTGAAGAATTATCAAGGGTCCAGCATCAAGAATAAGGGAGCCCCTGAGAAGTCCAAAAGCAATGGTGGAATCACAGTTTATAAGGAGAGAAACAGTATATTGAGAAGAATGTGCACAGAATCAAGGAGAAAACACAAGTGACCTTCAATATTTGCCTAAGGCCAGCCTTGATAGTACACCTGTCGCACTAAAACTTGCAGAGCTAATAAGGAAAATATAGGACTCTACATTGCCCACACACCACTTGCTCACACAGTCCCTGCTTTAGGAGCTTCTGCTGTTGATGCCAGTATTTTCTTTCCCTCTCTCTTTCCCTCTCTCTGTGTGTGCACTTTTTTGTGTGCGTTATTTGCTATATACCAAACAATGTAAATAGGTATTTTGATTTAAGCTTTTTTTAGAGAGCACTTGCTCAGCACAAAGGAAAGGGAGAAGAAAGCTGTTATACATTTTCTGCCAAATGCTTCTCTGCTCAAAATTCAGATTCACCTTGAAAAAGACCTGCTTGCAAAAAATATAGGAATTTCCAGTGTTATGATTCATAAGGTCTGTGTCTGAATTGAAAAAGAACAACCTAGAGCAGGAAGTATATGGAAATATATTTTTTTTATATTTGCAGTGATTTTTTTTTATGGCTTGCTCTGGGCATTTGGTTTATTAACTGTAAGTCTTAAAAGTAAAGATAATTTTTGGAAAAAATGAACCATGGATGAAAATGTAATGAAAAGAAAATTAAATAAGTCAAGTGCCAAAAAAATAGCAAACCCAACAGAGGTTGTTTGTAAAAATATAACTGTAATATCCTGAATTTGATCATAACTTAAAATCTACACAATCCTCCTTTTGAGTGAGCTAGGACAAATTTAACTATAGGAAATCACTGGGAAAAAAAGAAATTATTCATTAAAGGAGTATTCAGGTTAATGTTTCTTCCTTATCCTTGCTTTTCCCAAAATTCATCCATTTCTAAACTGACATGAAGCAGTTTACAAGTTATTAACAGTAATAGCTACCATTGTTGAGTGATAATCCTTCTGCCTGACATCATGTAGAGGATTTTACTACGTGTGAAATACTAGGATACATCTTCAAGCAACCTCCAATGCTTATGTGTATCATCTGGGAGGATGATACAACTACATAAGAGTGTAAAACAGTTTGGGGAAGAGTTGTTCTAAAAAATAATTTTAAGGAATTTGAGCAAATTGTTTTCATTTTAAGCAATGCTAATATCAACCACTTAATCAGATTTCTTTCCTTGATCAAAATTTTGGGCCAACTACAGGGTTTTAAGATCATAAAGAAAAGTATTACAATCTTTTTCTATAAAGTAGATACAGAATGCAGGATGGTTTCCCTAGAAAATATCAGCCTCCACTGTATTTTCTATGTGTGCTCAAATGTTCCATACATTGTTATTTGAAAATGACATCAATGTAAAATAAACATATATAGGGGGTACCTGGGGGGCTCAGTAATTAAGCATCTGCCTTCAGCTCAGGTCATTATCCCCGGATACTGGAATTGAGCCCCTCATCGGGCTCCCTGCTCAGCGGGAAGCCTGCTTCTCCCTCTCCCACTCCCCCTGCTTGTGTTCCCTCTCTTCCTGTGTGTGTCTCTCCCTCAAATAAATAAATAAAATATCTTTAAAAATATAAATAAATAAATAAACTACATATATACGTGTGTGTGTGTCTGTGTGTATATATATATATATATATATACACACATACATATATGATTTTGGAATTTGGAATTTGGTTAAGTGTTCTGTGTTGGATATTTCATTAAATACACAGTTATGCACCTTTATACGATATAAATAAATATATAATGTTTTATGTCTAAATAATATTATATATATACAAAATTTCCTTTAGAATATTAAATATATTATTCCATAGTCTATTAGCTTCCAGTGCTGCTGCTGAGAAGTCAGAAGCCACACAATACCCAATTCTTTGTAGATGTGTCAATTTTTCCCTCTTCGGAGGTATACAGAAATAAATCTTTGTTCCCCACTGCTCCAAAATTTTGCCATGATCTGCAGCAGTGGAGATCTATTTTCATTTACTGTTCAGCATTTGGTAAGGATATCCTTCAGTCATTGAAGTTTCCTTTTCTTTTTCCTTTTTTTTTTTGAATTGAAGTATAGTCGACACACAATGTTACATTAGTTTCAGGTATACAATATAGTGATTTGACAAACAGAAATACTATATGGTCTGATAATTCCACTATTGGATATTTACCCAAAGAAAATGGAAATTTTCTTCAAAGATTTATGTGATAATTTCTTTTTCTCTGTTCTTACCTGTTTTTTCTTATCAAACTCCCATTACTTGGATGCTGGAATTTTTAGAATGTTCCTCTTAATCTCTTTTCTTATCTGAATACTCCTTTTAGACAGTACTCTTTTTTTATTACACAGTCTTTTATACCTGCTGGGAAAGGCAGTCCTGAGTATGCAGTCTCTCGACCTTCACTTGGTCATGTAAGAATGGGCCTGGGCGGGGGACACTTCCTTACCCAGAGATAAAAGGGCCTTCAGAGCCTATGGTGGGCTTACTGCCTTGTGTGGGAAAATATTTCCCTGTTTCAGACTTAATATGTATCCCTCCCTTCTGCTTAAGCACATATGACCATGGCCCTCATAGACATCCACAGTTTTCTGTATTTCTGACTCCATGGAGGAGAGGTTTAAGTACTTCTGCTGTAACACAAGATGGGTTGCACATGGTTTTGCCACCTGTATCACCTGCATAGTAGAAAAGCTGGCCCTGGGGCACTGATGTTCTATAAAGAGCTAAATCTTGTGTCCTCCCTCTTTGTACCATTTGCACCTAGTGCGCATGTTATCTGTTCTCAGCGAACTGGAATCCTGCACTGGTCTCCTTCCTGTATGGCAGTTATCTGCCAATTAAACTTGCCTAGACAGTTTGGCCCCTCAGTGAATGATGAGACAAAATCTTTTTTAAAATGATAGTGACTTAATTTTTGAGGTTTATTTTTTCCCTTTGTACTTTGTTTCTTCTGTTCACTAAATTCCATATTGAAGAATTTTTTCTGTTCATCGTTGGTTGTTTACTTATATTCAAGAGGAGGGGATTCAGCTATTTAGAACATGTGGATGCGGATGTCAACTATGGGTTTCACTAAAGAGTGACCTGGCTGGGCCATTTTCACTGGAAAATCCCTGTGTCAGGATCTTTCTTGTTTTGCCTTTCAATGTAGTCAGATTCTGCAGACACTTCAGTCTTCTGCCTGGAGCCAATGTTCTGAGAACTAAGGGAAGGAAGATGGCTGGGTAGGGGCGGTTGTCTCAGCCTTTTATATAAATATACATACATTTAGTGAAGGCCTCACACTCAACTATACCTGGTATATACCAGTTCAGAGATCCTCTGCTTTATTCTCTCCAGAAAATGCCTCTATTCTTTGTCATGATCGAACTACAAATGGTCACTTATAATAGGATAAAATGTTTGAGGAATTACATGCCTCATAATAGACTTTTAACCAATCTTTCCTCTGATAATGCCCTCTCTCTATCTGACTCACTTCCAGAAATCCTAGGAAGAGGAACTGAACTTTGGGGGATTTTGCAGTTCAGATTGGGTTTCACCTCTTCTTGCTCACTGTTGCTTCAAGATTCAGCTTTCTAGAGTCTGTTATACCAGTTTTTGAAAAAAAAAAATCTGTCTTATGCTCATTCTATCCTTCTGGATTTATACCTTTATGTCATGTTAGGGGGATTTTATGAAAGAGCTAAATTAATATGTATATTCAAACCACCACTACCTGAGATTTTACAGCTAACCATTTTGTGGTAAACATTTCAGAGTCAAACTACATATTCTATCATATTTTCAATCTTTGAAGGGTGTCAAAATCATAATAATATTGACAATACATTTATTAACATCTGAAAGACAATTTTTGGTTCATCTTTGGCTGGATGTTACTAGAAAATATGTCCATTCTTTGACTTACATGCTGTACTAGCAACACATACACGACATACTAAACTATGTAGATGGAACTGCATAAATTAGGATAGAATGATGAATCCATCTGAAAGCAGAGTAAGAATGCAGTAGGCGTTGTACTAACGTGGATTCGGTTAAGAAAACAACCACTTGGAGGATTTGGAAAAGCAGAAAATATAACCTAGGAATTAGGGTTCAAAGAAATTTTAGAAGAACTAGGGGAGCAAAAGTTCAGGAATAGCAGCTGATAAGACAGGAAAGGAGACAATGAAGATCTCAGCTTGAAGCAAAAAAGTAGGTAGTTCTTAAAGTCTTACAGAAAAACTGTTATAATTCTCAAGAAGATCTGAAAAGAACCACTAATTCTTATTGTGCTGCAGTGAAGAGGGTGGTTCTCAAGTACATTCTGCGGATATTCTGTGAATGTGCAGCCACCTCCACAGTGTAACTATCTAGCATCATTCTCTTCTGCCTTGCACTAGTGCTCCATTGATTGGTTAACTTCAACTAAGGACCACAGAGGGAAAGGGATTCTTATCTGTGGACAAAGGGAAACTTAAAAAGTATGTTAGAAACTGAGTCAGCAACAGACAATCCATAATAGATACAAAAAATTGTATCTAGGGGTGCCTGGGTGGCTCAGTGGGTTAAAGCCTCTGCCTTCGGCTCAGGTCATGATTCTAGGGTCCTGGGATCGAGCCCCGCATCAGGCTCTCTGCTCAGCAGGAAGCCTGCTTCCCTTCCTCTCTCTCTGCCTGCCTTTCTGCCTACTTGTGATCCTGCCTGTCAAATAAGTAAATAAAATCTTAAAAAAAATTGTATCTATTCAGTTAGGTCCTATGGTTATGGATTTATTTGGAATGGTATTGGTGGGAATACACAAAGACAGGACACAACTAGAGGGCAGTGATAGACTAAGTAAAGCTGAGTGAAGGTGAGGTTATAAAAATGTCCCTCATATATCAGATTCCACATAACACATAAAGTGTTCCTACTTTTAAATGTCAATTTTGATAGTATATCAAAACCAAACCGTACCAAATCAAACCAACAAAAACCAATTTCTTATATGGTGCTCAATAAAAGGCTGAACTCTTAAAAAAAAAAAAAAAAGAAAAGAAAACAACTTCTTCTAGCAACATGAAATAAGCAGAAAGTCAAATTATTGTTCAGAAAGAAAAAAAAGGGGGCAGCCTTCTTACCTCTAAAATATGGCCTATCACTTACCACTAAGCCATGCTATCCACCTACTGACCAAAAACAACCTCATAGAATACAAATCTCAGACAAAGTTACTCTGAGTCCATAATAAGTAGGACAGGGGCACCTGGGTGGCTCAGTGGGTTAAAGTCTCTGCCTTCGGCTCAGGTCATGATCCCAGGGTCCTGGGATCCAGTCCCGAATTGGGCTCTTTGCTCGGCAGGGAGCCTGCTTCCTCCTCTGTCTCTGCCTGCCTCTCTGCCTACTTGTGATATCTGTCTGTCAAATAAATAAATAAAATCTTTAAAAAAAATAAAGTAGGACATTGTGCCAACCACAAAATGCCATATGAGTAAGTAAAATGGTTAAATGAGAGACTTTTAGCTAAAATGAATGACTATTCACTCTTCTTTATCAATCATAGCTCCATTCTCATGCTAGTCTCTTCTTCCTACAAATAAAATATATTAAATTACCAATAATAAAATTGTCCCACTTTTCTTCCAGCATCTAATTTATAGGACACCCTTGACAATGGTGCCTCCTTAAACCCTTGCCCCGGTCACCCAAAAAGCCCCCAAATTTCTATAAAAGATTCTAATATCACCTGAGACACCCCATGATTACCCATTCTGAAGGTTAATTTTATATGTCAACTTGACCAGGTACCCAGTTGTTCGGCTGTAGAGAACCCAGATGTTCTCTACAGTAACATCTGTAGAGTGGTGTTGGCCAAACACCACTCTACAGATGTTACTGTAGAGATATTTTTTTAAAAGATATTATTAATACTTACATCAGTAGACTTTGAACAAAACAGGTACCCTTTGTAATGTATGTGAACTTTGTCTCATGGTATTCTCCCTGCTGCAATGAGTAACAAACTCAATGTGTCTAATTATATAGCTGTGTTCCTGGTGGTCTTGCACTGATGGGTGTTGAGACTGTCCTGTCTTGCTTGAGTTCTCTCATGTAACTAAAACAAAGGGAAGGATATCCTGCACCGCTATTTAAGAGGATAAACTGGGAAATTAGTATTTTTTTCTTTTTAGTTTTTAATTTACTCTTCTGTTAAAAGAGAATGCTGAATATTTAAAAACTATACACAGTTTGTATATTTTACATAATAATCAAAAGTCTTCAAACTTATTTAAAATATCAAATCAATTTAAATATATCTTTCTAAAGAAGGCTGTGTGTCAAATATTGGTTAATTTCACTTAACAAAATATGCATAAGCCTCTTCATCTTGTCAAGCCTAAAGAAAATGTTGCCAAGTATATAAATGGTTAAAACACAGATGCAATGTTAAAAGTACCTTCCATAAAATTATAGGTTTCTCTCCAAGATCTGCACTTCTTCCTCTCAAAACATCAGCAATATTACAGGAACAGCACAGCTTACAGAATTCTGCTTAATGTACTTCCTATGTCTTAGACATCATTTTTCTTTCCTTTACTGGTACTTCCTGTACACAGAATTTGGGCAATTTGTAAATTTTCCACTTTTTCACAGCACATTTAAAGAAATAATTTATGAGGATCTTGAGTGTTAAGGCTTGTGACAAAAATCAATCCTAATGGGAAATTGATGAGTTCATTTACAACCAGGAAACCATGAAGGAAATTCTGTGTTTCAAGAAATCCCATTTGATCATATGTTAGTGACTAGTCTGGTGATTAAATCACCCTTTATGTAATTATCAGAAAAAATAACAACATGCTTTTATATCTTCATGGCCCTCTGCCACTGTGCCTCCAGCTATGATCTTATCAGCCACTGCAAACAGATCAGGGTCAGATATGATCTACATGTGGATGGAAACATGCCAAGAAAAACCCAGGTGCTACAGGAAGTGATATGGGTGATACAGTAGGTGGTGATCTTTCCTCTGAGTCAGTTCTGGACCAATTACCCAGCATGGGGCAAGGGAACAGTGCCGTGTGATGACCTGTCACAAAACTAAGCTTTCTGTGGTACACAGTTTCTTATAGTTAAATGAAACATTTTTTTAAAATGTCAATTTATTTTGTCTCCCAGACAAGTTTTTATGTAAAATATCTTGCATCTTTGCTTATTCTCTCCATATCTAATAAGAACTATTAAACCGTTATCAATTTAAGGAATTTTAGTTTGAGGGGCACCTGGGTGGCTCAGTGGGTTAAGGCCTCTGCTTTCAGCTCAGGTCATGATCCTAGGGTCCTGGGATCGAGCCCCGCATCGGGCTCTCTGCTCAGCAGGGAACCTGCTTCCTCCTCTCTCTCTGCCTGCCTCTCTGCCTGCTTGTGATCTCTGCCTGTCAAATAAATAAATAAAAATCTTTAAAAAAAAAAAAAAAAGGAATTTTAGTTTGAGTGCTACTAGTGTTCTCAAAGAATCCTCAGGGATCATGTGACCCATGCCTTAATTTTATAATTAAAAAGAAGATCATTTACACAAGTTGTAGAATTGAGACCTGGACTAGGTTTTCTGACATCTAATTCTGCTAATCTTGTTCTCACTTCTTCTCTTCTATCTCAACACCTAGTCCTGTGATCTTAATAACTTCTTTGTTTTTCATTCATAACAGATTTTTTACAGTCAATGAATGAATAAGTAACACACTTAAATTCTTCAACATAAAACACTGCTAGACTATTTTTTTCTTTCTCATCTTTTTGGTGAACTTTACATTCCAACAGTATGGCCAATGATTTCCAAATATTTATTACTTTCATAGGGAACAAGAAAATTTTTTCATGTATCTTACTAAAGTTAATTGGTTACTTGGTTAATCCCTTATTTACTGAATCATTAGCATCTTCTTTTAGGGAATATTTATAGGAAGTTAGTTCTGACATTGATATTTCTATTAAGGAATAATAAATATGTCTAGGACGAGCTTAATAATTAAGCATGTGTTGGTTTTATATGCAAAGTTGTGATACTGTAATAAATACTAAGACAAGTTGAAAAATGATGCCACTGACTAGTTGACTGAGTAAAAAAATGCATAAAATTCCACTTTATCATTTAAACTATGCAAAGATGCTATATTCAGCCAAGGTTAAAATCAATTCAGCCATTGTGTATAAAATTGTCAGGAAAGAAGACAGAAGTGATGGAA
The DNA here is from genome assembly GCF_963455335.1 of Martes martes. NCBI lineage: Eukaryota > Metazoa > Chordata > Mammalia > Carnivora > Mustelidae > Martes > Martes martes. The sequence goes on from NC_137899.1 coordinate 31,153,025, forward strand.
TTTTTTAATCATTAAAAAATGAAAACCCAATGTTATCACCAACATGAGAAAAGTAAGTGAATAGTGGACTGACTGTAGCTAAAGCCATTTTCATCTACCCCAAACTTGAAACCGTATGATATACCCATACACCTGATCCACTAAGGCAAATAGTCAAAGATTAAAACACAGTCCTCATTTTCCCATATGAAGATGACATACAGTTAATAACACTATCAGAAGTTTCATGACAGTAATATGTTTTACGCTGCCTACTATGCTGACTTCAGACTCAGAGTACATAAACACTTTAAGCAGCCCATACAATTGTCTAAGAGCCAATCCCTGTAATAAATTTTGTATTCTGTATCTTTCCTATTGGCTGCTCTGAAAGAATGCTGATGAATACAGGATGAATCTTAAAATGACTGGAAGCTCTTAAAAGACATTAAATGATGAAGAAAAACAATGAAGAACATGTGTAATTGTTAAAGACCATTCTGACAGTTCAGGGGATGAGGGACTGTACAGGCACAAGACAAGATCAAAAGAAGACAAGTAAGGTAGCTTTATCTATAATCCACTATAAAGGTACAAGAGTCTGGGCAGAAGTGCAAATGAAGTCATGACAGAAAGAGGAAGATAGATTAAGAAAATATTCAGGAAATGAAGTTGTCAGAATTGGTAATTGGGTATGACGAGTGAAGGGGAACACATCAAGGCCTTTTACTGAGCTGTTGTGGGCAGGAATGGCCGATCTGAAAATGAATCCAAAAAATTCAGTTTTGAGGTATTAATGATCATTGAGTGGGAACTTTCAGGACTAATCTGGCCATCTGGGTCTGAAACTAACCTGTGAGATCTGGCTTAGAGTGCAACAACGGATGAGGAATAGAAGAGAGAGGTGTATTCAAAAGTAGATAATACTGAAACCTGTAAAGAAGGTAGGTCACAGCAAACATAACAAGAGATGGTAAAAGAGAATGAATGCATCAGCACCTTAAAAAGGCACAATTCTGAAGCTCTCCATTGTTTATCCTACAGATACTGAGAGAAAGGACAGCACAATGGTTAGTCTTTGAACTTAATTTATGGCTTTGCCACATGTTAGTTATGGGATCATGAGCTCTCATAATATTAGCTTCCTTTTTTTTTTTTTTAAAGATTTTATTTATTTAATTGACAGAGAGAGACAGCTAGAGAGGGAACACAAGCAGGGGACTGGGAGAGGGAGAAGCAGGCTTCCCACTGAGCAGGGAGCCCAATGGGGATCTTGATCCCAAGACCCTGGGATCATGACCTGAGCTGAAGGCAGATGCTTAATGACTGAACCACCCAGACACCCCAATAATGTTAGCTTCCTTAAATGTTAATTGGGTAAAAGTAGTATTGAATTATTGGAACACACAAAGATTAATAAATAAATACAGAATAAGGATTCAATATGCATTAATGGCTATTACAATTATGATTGTCAATAGTTAAGAATCACTACAATAACGCTATTGTACAATAATATATTTGATGCTGATGAGTTTGCCATACGTTTTGTCTCCATATTTCTATAAATAGACCATGTACATAGGCCTCAAAACTAGAGAAAGTAATAGATTTCCATATCTCATTATTAAAAGAAAACTTGTAGGCCATAGTCTATAGATCTAAGTATACTAGTTTCATTGTAAATAAGCTTATCACATAAAACTATCAACATTTCAAAATGTCCCATGTATTATTACTTATGAGAGTTAGTATTAATTATGATAAAAAACAAATGTCTTTATAGTTTGTCTAAATGCTCCTATCTTAACAGTGTCTGGAATCATTTTTTTTTGTACACTTATTATAAAGTGATTGAAATTTAAATATCTTATAGCTAATATATTTTTATGAAAATGGAGCAGTAATACAAAAAAAGAGGTGATTAAGATGCTAATAAATATTTAGCCTTGATTAAATAACAGTGGAATCTTTTGCCATGACCCAAATGGCAAAGTTGGAAAATGTTTTTACAACTGCATCTGTATCAAATCAAGAATAAATATTACAGAGACATTTGTTCTCTCAATGAACAGTTATAGCTCCCATTTAAAGGAATAGGAAATGCATTTGTAAATCCTTTCTACTTACCAGATCCCAGTGCGGAACTGCTAGATGTGTTGTGGTAATAAAGTTCTACAAAGAAGGAAAGAAAAAACCCCTACTTGGAAACTATCTAATTAGAAAAAAGTTCAATTGTTTTATATTTTATAAAAATGTTAAAGTTGAGACTGAGTTAACAAAACATTTTCCTTCTAAAGCATATCAAAATATATGCTCCTATGAAATAAGGGAATTATTGTAGCCATTTTTTTTTACCTAATAATTCCAAATAACACCATAATTAAGTGAAGCAGACTTTCTTAAGCATACGTTATATGCAGTAACACAACTTTCCTCTAGGAATATTTAATATATGATTAAGTTGTTGGATTATTTATTCTGTTACAGTTTTCATGTAAGTTTAAATAATTATATTGGATTATATATAATTAGTTATTATATATAATTAGTTGTATTTATATATGTAAAATTACTTAGAAGAGATTTCATACAGATGAAGCTACCAAGATTCAGAAAGTTTAAGTGACTTGGCCAAGGTGAAAAAATGACAGAATCAAGAATATGATCCTATATATATATATATATATTTTGGTGTAGTTTGACACACAGTGTTACATAAGTTTCAGGTGTACAACACAGTAATTCAACAAGTTTATATATTCTGCTATGCTCACCACAAGTGCACCTCCAGTACCACTGACTATATTCCCTATACTGTACCTTTCACCCCAAAGGGGCTTCCTATTTGGCATTTCTGGAAGAAAATTTAAAGACATAAAGTACAGCATGAGATAATTTTTATGTGATTTGTCTTTATTCCTAAATTGTCTGTAAAGATGATGCTTTAATATGATGTGTGTGTATGTGTGTGTTTTCAGAGAATCGGGTTTATGGGCAGATTACTTGGATTCTTTTCCTCCTTCACCTCAAGGTATTTTGTCTTCTGAAGAACATGTGATCACTACATGGGGTTGTTTTCTGACACAGAAATAGCTGAATTTCTAGTTTCCCCTACAGAATGAAAATGAAATACATGAAAGTATGTTAATTTGAGGTGAATGCTATTAATAAATGGTAGCAACAGGTAGGTGTGTGCCAGATTATAGTCTGAAAATCACTTTTCTCATCTAAATATGATCTCAGTGGGCATGATCTCAAGAAATTAGATTCAAATTTTTAAAAAATATTTATTTATTTGAGAGAGAGAGAGTGAGCACGAGCAGGGGGAAGGGCAGAATGAGAGGAAGAGGAAAAGATTCTTGAGCAGACTCCCCACTGAGTGTGGAGCTCACAGCTGGGTTTGATTTCATGACCCTGAGATCATGATCTGAGCCAAAAGCAAGAGGCAGCCACTCAACTGACTGAGCCACCCAGGCACCCCCGAAGTTCAAACCTCTATAGTTACTTGTTAACAAAAGAACTGTGAGAACCAACTCAGCAGCAGAACTTTCTCTGATGTTTCAATATTGCAGTGGACTAAGCTTGAATACTATTTCCTACAAAAATCTCCAACGGTAACAGAGAAGTAGAAGTCTCAACTGGGTCCCCCATATTGCTTTACCATGTTTCCGTGTTTCATTAATCAGAATGTTTCTCATATTTTCAATTTCCTTTTCAAATAATCTCAAATACTTCCTTCCTAAAAACAGCCAAGAAATCAACAAATCAAATAATGAAATAAAATTCAGGTTTAAAAAAATGGGAAAAGACCCATATCTTCCCAACTCCACATTCTCCCTCCGCCACTGCCTTCTCTTGCCTGCTTTCCATAACCAGACTTCAAACTTATGTTTTTATTTTCTCTTCTTCCATTCACTTGACATCTTCAAAACAAAAATTCTCTCTGCCTCCACCATTCCAGTCAATGGTTTTTAATATGATTGATATTGCTATACCAATTGGATTTCTAAAAATATTCCTATTTTACTTGAGCTCACAACATTTGATATGTTTGGTCATCTCCCGACTCTCCTCCCATTTGACTTCTATTATAGCACACTACTACTTCTCTTTCAGCTACTCATGTTTCTTTTTTTAAATCTCTTTCTTTTAAAGGTTGGTATACATCAGTGTTCCTTCTAGCCCTTCTTCCTTTCCTACACTGCACTGATTGAGCAAGCTCACATATTGTATGATATTTTCACCTATATTCAAAAGGATGTTCTAAGCTCAGTATGTCCAAATATTTAACATTTTCCCTAGGGGTTCTACAAGTCATCATCTCCAAATCTGGGCATATTGTCTTCTGTCATAAACAAGGCTTCCTCTTATTTGTTCTTTCTACAATTCTATTCATTACAAGTGTTAGGCCAACCTCTTCATTCTTTATCAGTCACTAAATACATGCATTATACCTCCTACTAATCCCTTCATTCCTTAACTCTACCCCATTGGCACTACTCTATTTCATATATTGTCTTTCACCTAGATTATTTCTAAATCCCTCGAACTTTTCTTGTCTTATTTTATCTTCACAATAATCTGTGCAGCGATATAAGAATTCTTTTTCACAAATTCAAATTTAATTATACTATTCATAAAATACTCTATTGGTTTCCCATCATTCAATATATAAAATCAAAATTCTTCAGTAAAAGATACTTGGCATTGCTGATCTGGCTGCCCATAATCTTTCCAGCTTCATGTTTTTCACCATCCTTTAATTCAACCTCCTACTCCAAAATTTTACTCATATTAAATAACTATCACAATCCTGGGTTTCTGCTCACCTTTGCACATTAAGCCTCCTAACCTAGAACAGCTTCTCGATTCCCATCCCATCTTTCCTCCCACCCATCCCTCACATGGATAATTTCTACTCAATTTTAATCTTTCTCTTTCTGATTTCAGCTTATAGATTTCTTTCCTCTGGAAGGCTTCTTTCATCAATCCCCAAGTCTACAATTCTAAACTTAAAAATTCTCTCATGTCGGTGTGCCTGGGCTGGCTCAGTGGATTAAGTGTCTGCCTTCCGCTCAGGTCATGATTTCAGAGTAATCAGCCCTGCTTCAAGCTCACTACTCAGCAGAGGGTCGGCTTCTCCCTCGCCGTCAGTCCCTCCCTTCATTCATGTTCTCTCTCTGTCTCTCAAATAAATAAATAAAATCTTAAAAAATTCTCTCATGTGTTCCCACAGCACCCTCTGCTTCCCATGATTGTTTCTCAATACACAATCTAATAATTTCCTTATTACTTGTCTGTATTCCTCACAAGACCATAAGCTCCAAAAGGGTAGATATTTTCTGTTCTCTTTCACTGGTGTATCTCCGGTGTGTAGCAAAGAGCCTAGTGCATATGAGCCATCTGACAAATGTTTGCTCTAGAAATCCATTCAAATGACAGTGTATATAACCATTCTTCACTAATTATAAAATCACTTCCCACCTACCACAATCCTGATGAAAGCCTGAATTATTTATTCCATTTAAATATTATATCATGTCGGAGGGAGGAGTCAAGATGGCGGAGAAGTAGCAGGCTGAGACGACATCGGGTAGCAGGAGATCAGCTAGATAGCTTATCTAACCATTGTGAACACCTATAAATCCAACGGGAAATCGAAGAGAAGAAGAGCAACAATCCCAGAAACAGAAAATCGATCACTTTCTGAAAGGTAGGACCTGCGGAGAAGTGAATCCAAAGCGACGGGAAGATAGACCCCGGGGGGAGGGGCCGGCACCCGGCAAGCGGCGGAGCGACGGAGCACAAAACCGGGACTTTTAAAAGTCGGCTCCACTGGGAGACATCGCTCCAGAGGCTAAACTGGGGGGAAACCCAGGCGGGGTCAGCATAACCCCAGGACCCGCGGGGTCACAGAAGGACTGGGGGTGTCTGAGTGCCGCAGAGCTCGCAGGTATTAGAGCGGGGAAGCCGGCTATAGCGACAAAGCCGAGGAGTGAGCTCTAAGCCCGGGGTTACCTTGTGCCGGTCGCAGGCTGGGTGGGCTCGGAGCGCGGCCGGAGGCCACGGAGACAAAAGCGACCCGGCGCTTTTCTCCAGCTCCAACAATTGACTGCTTTCCTCGAGGCGCGACCGCAAGCCAGGGAGGCGAAGCTATTGGGCGCTTTGCTCTGAGAGCGCACTGAGGAGCGGAACCCCAAGCTCTCGGCTGCTCTGGGCCGAGAGATTGGGAGGCCGCCATCTTCATTCCCGTCCTCCGGAACTCTACGGAAAGCGCTCAGGGAACAAAAGCTCCCGAAAGCGAACCCGAGCGGATTACTTAGCCCGGCCCCTGGCAAGGGCGGTGCAATTCCGCCTGCGGCAAAGACACTTGAGAATCACTACAACAGGCCCCTCCCCCAGAAGATCAACAAGAAACCATCCAAAACCAACTTCAGTCACCAAGAACAGCGGAATTCCACAGCAGGAGAAAGCAAATCCTACCTGGACAAAATGACAAGGCGGAAAAACTCACCTCAAAAAAAAGAACAAGAGGCCGTACCGAAGGCTGGAGACCTAATCAATACAGACATAGGTAGCATGACAGATCTAGAGTTCAGAATGACAATTCTCAAGGTTCTAGCCGGGCTCGAAAAAGGCATAGAAGATATTAGAGAAACCCTCTCCGGAGAGATAAAAGCCCTTTCTGGAGAAATAAAAGAACTAAAATCTAACCAAGTTGAAATCAAAAAAGCTATTCATGAGGTGCAATCAAAAATGGAAGCTCTCACTGCCAGGATAAATGAGGCAGAAGAAAGAATTAGTGACATAGAAGACCAAATGACAGAGAATAAAGAAGCTGAGCAAAAGAGAGACAAACAACTACTGGAACACGAGGAGAGGATACGAGAGATAAGTGACACCATAAGACGACACAACATTAGAATAATTGGGATTCCAGAAGAAGAAGAAAGAGAGAGGGGAGCAGAAGGTATATTGGAGACAATTATTGGAGAGAATTTCCCTAATATGGCAAAGGGAACAAACATCAAAATCCAGGAGATGCTAAGAACGCCCCTCAAAATCAATAAAAATAGGTCCACACCTCGTCACCTGATAGTAAAATTTACAAGTCTTAGCGACAAAGAGAAAATCCTGAAAGCAGCCCGGGAAAAGAAGTCTGTAACATACAAGGGTAAAAACATTAGATTGGCAGCGGACCTATCCACAGAGACCTGGCAGGCCAGAAAGAACTGGCATGATATATTCAGAGCACTAAACGAGAAAAACATGCAGCCAAGAATACTATATCCGGCTAGGCTATCATTGAAAATAGAAGGAGAGATAAAGAGCTTCCAGGACAAACAAAAGCTGAAAGAATTTGCAAACACCAAACCAGCTCTACAGGAAATATTGAAAGGGGTCCTCTAAGCAAAGAGAGACCCTAAAAGTAGTAGATCAGAAAGAAACAGAAACAATATACAGTAACAATCATCTTACAGGCAATACAATGGCACTAAATTCATATCTCTCAATAGTTACCCTGAATGTTAATGGGCTAAATGCCCCAATCAAAAGACACAGGGTATCAGAATGGATAAAAAAACAAAACCCATCCATATGCTGCCTACAAGAAACTCATTTTAGACCCGAAGACACCTCCAGATTTAAAGTGAGGGGGTGGAAAACAATGTACCATGCTAATGGACATCAGAAGAAAGCTGGGGTGGCAATCCTTATATCAGATCAATTAGATTTTAAGCCAAAGACTATAATAAGAGATGAGGAAGGACACTATATCATACTCAAAGGGTCTGTCCAACAAGAAGATCTAACAATCTTAAATATCTATGCCCCTAACATGGGAGCAGCCAACTATATAAACCAATTAATAACAAAATCAAAGAAATACATCGACAGTAATACAATAATAGCAGGGGACTTTAACACTCCCCTCACTGAAATGGACAGATCATCTAAGCAAAAGATCAACAAGGAAATAAAGGCCTTAAATGACACACTGGACCAGATGGACATCACAGATATATTCAGAACATTCCATCCCAAAGCAACAGAATATACATTCTTCTCTAGTGCACATGGAACATTCTCCAGAATAGACCACATCCTGGGTCATAAATCAGGTCTCAATCGGTACCAAAAGATCGAGATCATTCCCTGCATATTTTCAGACCACAATGCTCTGAAGCTCGAACTCAATCACAAGAGGAAATTTGGAAAGAACGCAAATACATGGAGACTAAACAGCATCCTTCTAAAAAATGAATGGGTCAACCAGGAAATTAAAGAAGAATTGAAAAAATTCATGGAAACAAATGATAATGAAAACACAACAGTTCAAAATCTGTGGGACACAACAAAGGCAGTCCTGAGAGGAAAATATATAGCAGTGCAAGCCTTTCTCAAGAAACAAGAAAGGTCTCAAATACACAACCTAACCCTACACCTAAAGGAGCTGGAGAGAGAACAACAAAGAAAGCCTAAACCCAGCAGGAGAAGAGAAATCATAAAGATCAGAGCAGAAATCAATGAAATAGAAACTAAAAAAACAATAGAACAAATCAACAAAACTAGGAGCTGGTTCTTTGAAAGAATTAATAAGATTGATAAGCCCCTGGCCAGACTTATCAAAAAGAAAAGAGAAAGGATGCAAATAAATAAAATCATGAATGAAAGAGGAGAGATCACAACCAACACCAAAGAAATACAAACAATTATAAGAACATACTACGAGCAACTCTATGGCAACAAATTTGACAACCTGGAAGAAATGGATACATTTCTAGAGATGTATAAACTACCACAACTGAACCAGGAAGAAATAGATAACCTGAACAGACCCATAACCAGTAAGGAGATTGAAACAGTCATCAAAAATCTCCAAACAAACAAAAGTCCAGGACCAGACGGCTTCCCAGGGGAATTCTACCAAACATTTAAAGAAGAATTAATTCCTATTCTCCTGAAACTGTTCCAAAAAATAGAAATGGAAGGAAAACTTCCAAACTCATTCTATGAGGCCAGCATCACCTTGATCCCAAAACCAGACAAGGATCCCACCAAAAAAGAGAATTACAGACCAATATCCTTGATGAACACAGATGCGAAAATTCTCACCAAAATACTGGCCAATAGGATCCAACAGTACATTAAAAGGATTATTCACCACGACCAAGTGGGATTTATTCCAGGGCTGCAAGGTTGGTTCAACATCCGCAAATCCATCAATGTGATACAATACATTAATAAAAGAAAGAGTAAGAACCATATGATACTCTCAATAGATGCTGAAAAAGCGTTTGACAAAGTGCAGCATCCCTTCCTGATTAAAACTCTTCAAAGTGTAGGGATAGAAGGCACATACCTCAACATTATCAAAGCCATCTATGAAAAACCCACCGCAAATATCATTCTCAATGGAGAAAAACTGAAAGCTTTTCCGCTAAGGTCAGGAACACGGCAGGGATGTCCGTTATCACCACTGCTGTTCAATATAGTACTAGAAGTCCTAGCCTCAGCAATCAGACAACAAAAAGAAATTAAAGGCATCCAAATCGGCAAAGAAGAAGTCAAACTATCACTCTTTGCAGATGATATGATACTATATGTGGAAAACCCAAAAGGCTCCACTCCAAAACTGCTAGAACTTATACAGGAATTCAGTAAAGTGTCAGGATATAAAGTCAATGCACAGAAATCAGTCGCATTTCTTTACACTAACAACAAGACAGAAGAAAGAGAAATTGAGGAGTCAGTCCCATTTACAATCGTACCCAAAACCATAAGATACCTAGGAATAAATCTAACCAAAGAGGTAAAGAATCTATACTCAGAAAACTATAAAGTACTCATGAAAGAAATTGAGGAAGACACAAAGAAATGGAAAAATATTCCATGCTCATGGATTGGAAGAACAAATATTGTGAAAATGTCTATTTTACCTAAAGCAATCTACACATTTAATGCAATCCCTATCAAAATCCCATCCATTTTTTTTAAAGAAATAGAACAAATAATCCTAAAATTTATATGGAACCAGAAAAGACCTCGAATAGCCAAAGGAATATTGAAAAAGAAAGCCAAAGTCGGTGGTATCACAATTCCAGACTTCAAGCTCTATTACAAAGCTGTCATCATCAAGACAGTATGGTACTGGCACAAAAACAGACATATAGACCAATGGAACAGAATAGAGAGCCCAGAAATAGACCCTCAACTCTATGGTCAACTAATCTTCGACATAGCAGGAAAGAATATCCAATGGAAAAAAGACAGCCTCTTCAACAAATGGTGCTGGGAAAATTGGACAGCCACATGCAGAAAAATGAAATTGGACTATTTCCTTACACCACACACGAAAATAGACTCAAAGTGGATGAAGGACCTCAAGGTGCGAAAGGAATCTATCAAAATCCTTGAGGACAATGCAGGCAGCAACCTCTTTGACCTCCACCGCAGCAACTTCTTCCTAGGAACATCGCCAAAGGCAACAGAAGCAAGGGCAAAAATGAACTATTGGGATTTCATCAAGATCAAAAGCTTTTGCACAGCAAAGGAAACAGTTAACAAAACCAAAAGACAACTGACAGAATGGGAGAAGATATTTGCAAACGACATATCAGATAAAGGGCTCGTATCCAAAATCTATAAAGAGCTTATCAAACTCAATACCCAAAGAACAAATAATCCAGTCAAGAAATGGGCAGAGGACATGAACAGACATTTCTGCAAGGAAGACATCCAGATGGCCAACAGACACATGAAAAAATGCTCCACATCACTCGGCATCAGGGAAATACAAATCAAAACCACAATGAGATACCACCTCACACCAGTCAGAATGGCTAAAATTAACAAGTCAAGAAATGACAGATGCTGGCGAGGATGCGGAGAGAGGGGAACCCTCCTACACTGTTGGTGGGAATGCAAGCTGGTGCAACCACTCTGGAAAACAGTGTGGAGGTTCCTCAAAAAACTGAAAATAGAGCTACCCTACGACCCAGCAATTGCACTCCTGGGTATATATCCTAAAGATACAAACGTGGTGCTCCGAAGGGGCACGTGCACCCGAATGTTTATAGCAGCAATGTCCACAATAGCCAAACTGTGGAAAGCGCCTAGATGTCCATCAACAGATGAATGGATAAAGAAGATGTGGTATATATACACAATGGAATACTATGCAGCCATCAAAAGACATGAAATCTTGCCATTTGCGACGACGTGGATGGAACTAGAGGGTATCATGCTTAGCGAAATAAGTCAATCGGAGAAATATAACTATCATATGATCTCTTTGATATGAGGAAGTGGAGATGCAAGGTGGGGGGGTTTGGGGGGAGGTAGGAAAAGAAAAAATGAAAAGATGGGATTGGGAGGGAGACAAACCATAAAAGACTCAATCTCAAGAAACAGACTGAGGGTTGCGGGGGGGAAGGGGGATGGGAGAGGGTGGTGGGGAAATGGACATTGGGGAGGGTATGTGCTATGATGAGTGCTGTGAAATGTGTAAACCAGACGATTCACAGACCTGTACCCCTGGGGATAAAAATACATTATATGTTTATTAAAATAAAAAAAATTTAAAAAAAAAAAAAATAAATATTATATCATGTCTATGAATTAAAAGATACATCATTATGGAAGAAGGAATGGATTAAGCTAAGTAAAAAGAAAAGTTTGGGGAGATCCCCTTAATTTATTTGTAATTGGTATAAGAAAATGTGAAAAGTAAGTCATTCCAGAATCTAAGTATAAATTCAGTTATCAACCAAGTAGTAAAAGTATAATTTGGAGAGGCGCCTGGGTGGCTCAGTGGATTAAAGCCTCCACCTTCAGCTCAGGTCATGATCCCAGGGTTCTGGGATTGAGCCCCGTATCAGGCTCTCTGCTCAGCAGGGGGCCTGCTTCCTCCTCTCTCTCTACCTGCCCCTCTGCCTACTTGGGATCTCTGTCAAATAAATAAATAAAATTCTTTTTTAAAAAAAGTATAATTTGTAAATAATTTTAAAGTGTTTATAAAGTGTTTATAAACATTTTTCATTGCTGAATCTTGTCTTATGGCAAGCTAAATATGGATTCTGTTCTTATTTATTTGACTATGCACCTGTACTTTATTAACTTCACCATTTGGATTCTGAAAAGAGGGGTTTGGGCTCCTGCAACAGTTGATATACTGTCAAATATTGAATTTACAATTTGTTTTGCATATCATTTAATGTGTTCTTGAGTAATTCAACCCAAAATAAACATTAAGCATACAAATTTTAAAGATTTAAGATTCTTATTACTAAAAACAAGACCCAAAGTTAAGAAGGAATTTTGCCATGAGGCATTACATCATCTATTAGATACTATTTATATTATATTGAGTATTATAAGGAAAAATGAACATTCATTCCAGGTTACCATAGAATCAAAAATACTCTGAATTCATTCACCCTAAAATGAATGAAATATTGCTGTGAGAAATGAAGAACAAATAACGTGAAGAAATTCTTTTACTAAAACAGGTCAGACTTAATAAATTAGTATGCTCCTTTTAGTTAATAGTAGTGATTGTTGAAAATTCCATTCAGAAACTGATACTGTCATAACCTGATATATTAAATTTAAGAATGCCAACAATATCATCCACATGATCTAAAATGGTCAGGATTACATTCTAAAGGACTATGAGATAGTCAATGGAAGAATACAGAATCTGTGGCAAGATTAGCCTAAATAGTTCCTCAGAAATTTAAATAAATTTCAAATTTTATATCAATTTTATACTGAGGTAACCTCAATCTTCTAAAAAACTGGGAAAAATGCTACAATCTTAGAATAAAAAAATATTACAAGGTTAGCAGTGAATAATGTTTTCAGGTATTCATTCATTTTTAAGAAATTTTCATATAAAATTTTAAAATAGGTTTAAAATTACAAACTATGTTTAAAATCTCATAGGGAAGCAAAGGATTGGTTGGGGAGTAAATAATAACAGTATTTTCCTGCATTTTATTTACTCATTCCACAGGTACTCCTTTAGAACCTACAAATCAAAATACATTTCTCAGAGTAGGAAGAGACTAAGTCAAATAAGAAAGAGCCCTTGCCTTTGAGAAACTATAAGCCTAGCTGGAGGGAGGAAATATCAGGCAGTAAGACAACAAACATTTGTACATGTCTATTTTTTGTTTATTTATTTGTTTAATTGATATATTTAATGTAAACAGGTTTGAGAAAAAATCCACAAAAAGTAACATTTCTTAACTCACTCTTCTTCTAAAAGGAAATATCTGCACAAGATCTTATTGTTTGATTCACTCTGAGAGAAAGTAATAAAACATTAAACAAGAGTTCCAGGCATGTATGTGGTGCAATTCGAAAGCTAAAACAGGATTATCAATTCTATACTAGTTCCTATCTGTCTCCTATTAAACTAATTGTCTCATTAAAACTAGGTTAAAAACAATTTAGGAAATAAACGCACTTCAAAGTGATTGCATAAACCAAAAATTAATTTGGTATTTGAGGTTGGAGAACTTAGGGGACTTAGTTTGTCTATCCAAGAGAGTTTTATTCTAAGAGAGTGTGAATCTGAAGAGAATCATTCATTACCCTTAGCCTTATGTCAAATTCTCAATGTAAATCAGATTTGGTGAAGAGAATGGGAACTACACAATCAACGTATGGATTATTTAAGAAAAGGTAATAAATGACTGTTAGTGTGTGAAAGTTTAATTTCAAGTTAAATAAAAAGAACCTGTGTTGTTCATAGGTTTCAATTTATATATGTATTACTTATTTCATCATATCTTCCATTAGTTTTCTAAAGCAGAGATCCATGTTTTTGCTTTCTTTATTTTACAGCTGGAGGAACAGACCCAGAGTTTGAGTAACTTGTTAAGTCATGATGAATCTTTTGATTAAAACTGGGTAATTCAGGCACAGAATTTTGCATTGAATAATTCCCACGTCTGAGTTCTACCTCCACACTCAATTAGTGAATGACCTTATAAATTGAAATTACATTTCCTAAGAATTTTGATGTTACTTTTTCATTGTTCTCTGGCTTCCAGATTTTTTGCTTGGAATCATAATTTCTTTTGATATTCCCAACTACCTCTCCACCACCTGGGTTTTTTTTCCTCTTTTCTTTCCTTCTTTTTTGATTCTTTCTTTCTTTATCTTTTTTTTTTTTTTTTAATGTTCCTTGGTTTCAGATTTTTTGCTTAGAATCCCCTCTCCCACATTTGTTTGTTTGTTTGTTTGTTTGTTTGTTTTTTGTTCTGGGTTTTGGAATTTCACTATGACCTGAAAGCTTTTTGTTGTTAATTTCATTTTCATTTATTGTGTTTGATATTCAGTGAGACTCTTCAGATGAAATCATGGCATTCAGTAGTGGGAACCTTTTCCTCATCTCTTTCTCCAGTCTCTGTCCTTTGTAGATTTCATATTAATACAATAGTGAAACACCTATTTTTTTCCTTTTTTCTTTTTAACTTTCTAGTTGTCAATTTTTCTTACTTAATTTTCTCTCTCCTTTTTACATTTTTAAACTTTTCATGGACTCATTTTTTGTTCTCTGGATACTCCAACACTATGCAATTCTTGCTTCATGTCTTTTGCAAAATATTTTTCAAGACCTTCTTCTTTTCAAGCTTTTGTTTTGTTTTCTATGGTTTTCTCTCTTTCTTTATTTTGGTTTATTATATTTTATATCTGAGTTTCAACTTAAAGTCATCGGTAAAATGTCCTGTTATCCATAGCTGTTTTTAGTGAGACAGTGCAAATTAAGTTGACCATTTATTTGCCTGGACAAGGCTTGCTGACCAGAAGCTTTCCTATAGGACAGTACCTAGTATTTTGTTTCAATCTCTTAGATATCCTCATCTTTTATTTATTTATTTATTTATTTATTTATTTATTTATTTTTGCCTATTGAGTTTCCCCAGAAAATTCCCCAGTTTGCCCTTCCCAAACATTCTAAGACCAGACTGGTAAAATACAGCTTTTTCTTTACTATACAGACAATCCCTCTATCTTCACACCATCATCTCAGCTTTTCCCTCACCATTGATTGATTCTTTTGATTAGATGT
Organism: Martes martes; assembly: GCF_963455335.1. Lineage (NCBI taxonomy): Eukaryota > Metazoa > Chordata > Mammalia > Carnivora > Mustelidae > Martes > Martes martes. The sequence continues at coordinate 31,168,092 of NC_137899.1, forward strand.
CCCTAAATGAAATTTCCAGACTATTGGGGAAGGACAGTTCTGTGGCTGACCTGGGAAACAGGCGAGATTTGGATGTCTAAATCCTCGTTGTTCAAATTTTCAACCAGTCTTTATTTCTGACATTTATAGCAATCCATCTTCGAAAGCCCCTTTGCTTTTAATTCCTGAGGTGTTCAGAGTTCTGAAGAAAAATCAGAGAGCTTTTAAATGCTAACTTGTCCCTCTATCAACTGAAGGAAGATCTGAAAATATCATCAAAACATCCTGGCCAATCATGGAAATTTTATCAGTAATGGAAATGAAAGTAGAAGCAAGGCTTCTAAAGCCCAGAGCACATTTTCCCTACCCCTACCTCAAGACCACTAGCTTCTTATTAATGTTTTTAATGATATTTCTTTAGTAGGATTCACATAGCAACTAGAACGTTTCAAAAAAGCAAGACAGTAGATTCAGCTTATAAGTTATCCTTTGTTAAAATGATTTTTCTCAGGAATGCCAGCTTTTTGATAAATATAAAAACTGTATCATCATCAATAACATGTATTAAATTTTTATTTACCATGACAGAAGAAAGCATGTAAAGTAAATGAATATAAAGCAAATTAAGTACACGTTATTTCTGTTTCCAGAAACTAAACTAAAAATATACCTAATCTCACCATGTACATACTTTTTAAAGCCCCAATTACATTTTAAAAAATCTAACCATTTTTGTAGTGGGTACTGAGTTCTTGCAGGGAAAGTCAGCTATTAAATTATAAAAGCAATTGTTTCAGTCAGCATGATATAACTTGATCAGCTTTGGAATCTGACAGACCTCAGTAAAGACTGAATTTATGCCACTCACTCGTTTATGAATTTAATGATGATAATAAAGGACATCCATAATTATGGGGATTATGAAAACTTAAGTTCTGTACCTAATGTTTTGTGGCATATAGCAAATGCTTTGTTAATGTAGGGTGATTATTTTAGTCATTCAATAAATACCTCTCATGTTACTATTATGTTAGGCTCTGCATTATACAATAGGAATAAAAATGGGAAATAAAATATTATCTGATTAGTGGGATTTCTAGCAGCAGAATTAACTTCATTGATTGTGTATTTATCATTTCATTTCAAGCTCTTCTAGGAATAGGGTAGTGAACAAGAGAGAAAAGGGGTTCTTTTTCTCATGGACAGAAATTAAACACAAAATTTTCAGACTATAATAGGAAAATCAGATACAAACCCAGATTACAAACTGGGGAATTTGGTATTAGGGTTTAGGAAAGAATTTCTTGAAAAATGACATTTATAGAGGGAGCTCTGGGGTAAAATAAATAGGCATTAACTAAGTGAAGAAGATGGCAGAAACAATTTTAGAAGTATAGTACAAGTGCAAGTACTATGAAGAAGCATGGTGCTCCAAAGAAATGGATACTAGTTTCACTGGAGTATAAAAGAAGAATGGCTTGAGATGGAGATGGAAAGCAAAGAGCCTGATCAGATAAAAATGTAGGCCTTGTTAAACACTTTGGATTTTGTCCAAAAATAAGCCATACTCCTTGAAAGACGTTCATGGATTGACATCATTAATTTCAAATTTTAAGATTACTCTGTCTACTAAGAGAAAAATAAATTGGAAGAAACAAAACATGAACGTAGGGAGACATGCTGAGAGGTAATTGCAATGTTCCAGGCAAAATAGGTAACCCGGAATGTTTACTGGCACTTAGAAAAAAATATGATAAGTTCTATGAGTTAGCAAGTAAATTGTATATAGGCACAAAGAAAGGTGAAACATTTAGACTAAATTTGGGTTTGAAATAACTACTTTTAATAGTGGATGTTATCTACATTCCATGTATTTCACGCAGTTGGTATTAGTTTGTATGCCTCCCTATCTCCTTCTAAGACCACCCCTTCATAAACTTAAGGGAAATTGCCTCACTCTGATTTTGTGAAGTCATATTGGACTTTAATCAAGATGCCATACCTCTGCTAACCAAGGGATGGGACAACTGGACTATGTCCTTGAATTATGTATCTTTAGAATATTCAATAAAGGAGGAAAAAGTTTGGCTACTGGCTGTTCTCATCAGTTACCACCTGATAAATTTGTTTCCACCCCTTGGAACCTGTACTCTGCCCCAGTTCCAACTCCTTCCAAATTTGGTTTCTCATCATTCATTCAAGTTTTTTGAGCTGTTTCACATATCTACAAAAAAACTCTCATTTTGCTAAAGCCAGACAGAGACTGTTGTTGTTCATTGCTTCCAAAGTAATTCAGCAGTTGTGTATTACGTGATGAATACCATGTAGACCAAACTTAAGGACTTCCAGAAAGAAATGCTGAAGATCTTACCCACAGTGTAGTGGTTCCTAACTTCTTGTGGATGTACGATGGCCATGGATCCTCTTTCTATAAAAACTTATATATGCACAATTACACGATACCCTGCATACAATTTCAGGGAGTTCATGAACCCCCTGAATCCTTTCCCCAGAACCCCTAGGTGTCAATGGAGCCCAAATTAAGAACACCTGTCCAAATACGCCGTTCTCTCCTCAAAGCAGTAAAAGACTAAGATATGCTTCACATTTATTTTAATCTTGAACTCCGCTTCATAAAGTAGGTGATGTAGAATGTAAAGGAAATCATAAAACAATTGACCTAAAAGCAGAAAAGTTTTAGACACATTTTACATCTCAAAGGAGAAAGCTTTAAGAAGAATTGATAGTAACTTCTTTTTCCATCTCCTTAGGAAATATTTTAAGTATTTGGCTTTATTTTATATGTAAATTTCACCCGAAAGAGAAATTATCCAGACTGCCTATGATTACATCGAGGCCTTAACAACAGAAAGTTGAATCTACTTAGAAACCACATGAAAAATATAAAATGTTTGTAGGGATCTATATAAACATTCTCCTATCTTTCAAATGGAAAACTTTAAGTATAAATGTATCTTCAGGGCCACGGTAGCAAAGAAAATAAATATTAAAGAAGAGAAAATTTTAGTTTTACTTTTTCTAAGCAGTCTGATTTCTGCTCAAAATTGGTACTCAGGAATGGATTAGTCATCAAATAGAATAATTTCTAACTTCTTAGTGTAATAGTAGTTATTATTGTTGCTATAATTTCAAGACACCACATGTTGCGTTGAAATAAGTAACAAATGGAAGTTTTATGAAATAAAATTAATGACAGTTAGTTAGAGAATTTAGGGAAAGTAAGAGAGAGAAAACATTGAGTGTAGCAAAATATAGGTGGCAATTATTGCGTTACCGATTTAATTTAGAGAAAGCTTTCTCAACCAGGCTGCTTGTCAGACAAATCCAAATTGAAAACCAACTGTGATCTCACCTGCAGAAATTCAGTGACATTTTATTATAGTATTTACAAAAATTGCTATGAGCAAAATAAAAAAAAATTCTAAGTATCTCAAAACTATGCTTGTTTATTAAATATCAAATATATTTGGCATTTATATAAATACAGATATAAAAATAAAATGTATTTAATTTCATGTATTTATATTTACAGAACTATATATTCTTTATTTAAGTATTTCTATGACAGAGATAGGCATCACCATATGTTTAAAATGCATCACATTTTTTGAAGATCATGAAAGTTGTCAATGTTGTAATTCTATCACATACTTAAAATAAATATGTGAAATGCATTTCATTAGACATGCAACATATGCATCCAATGGAAAATAAAGATTGTTTCCGTATGGAGCTCCATATTCTCACTGCCTTCAAAAAGATAACTCAAACGAAATAGATTAGGATCATTTTACAGCCTGGATGGTAGCATTTGTATTTGGAAGAGGGGGGAAAAAAAAGCAACTTCTCATTACAGTAACTACACTACTACCACCAAAGTTTGCGCAAGGGATCCTAAAGCTTTGATACCCCAGATTTGATATTTACTGTTTGAAAAAGCTAAATGAAAATCAGGCTAATTGTCTCTCAGTCTGTGTAATTCAGATGTTGTCTGGTCTTTCTAGAAAAAAGATGTGCTGATCAGGGCAGTGATCTGTAGGTTATCAGAAAACATCTAAGATTCATTTTCTTTTTATAGTTAAACCAAACTGTTTTCCAGAGATTCAAGATCTTGCAAATTAGCCCCACCAGACTAAAGGAAAAGCTTGTAAAGATTTTTTTTCTCTTCACCTGTTTGAATTGAGAAATGAGAAACAAGTGTGAAAGTGCTTTAATATTTCAAATGTGAAAATCAGGACTTTGATCAAAAAGAAAATCTAATCAAGACACACAGAACTGAAATACAGTTAAAGGTATAATATTTTATTTGGAGGAGACCTTGGACTGAATATAAAGTCTTATATACAACCCAAGCACATGAAAAACTATGAAAAATAAGATATTTAATCTCTAGGCAATAGGCGGGCATTCTTAAATTTAATAGTTCTTCTCTAAGAACATTCTTTATTCTGTTCAAAAAGCCCTATCATTTTTGCAATAGATGTATTCCATATTTCACAAAGCTCTATGTTTCTATTGTGCTGTCTTTAATCATGGGCATGGTCTCAGCTCTGGTCTGGGGTTTCAGGAAATTGCACAAGTAATTGTCATCACAGACACAGCTTAATTTCTAGTGTAGTGATGACACAACAATTTGCCCAAGGCCAAAATGAAACAGAAAAGTCTTTTACAAAATGATGGGTGGTTTATTCCACATCTTCACTCTAATACGCAAAAAAAAAAAATAAAATAAAAAAGGAAATTTAAGTTTAAGTTTTAAGTTTAAGCTGAATTTCAAAACCTCAAGGCAACTGATTTTTTGGAAATTATTCAACATTATTATGATAAAATAAGCCTATATTACACACTCCCTTACACAGAGGATCTTTATTTCTTGAAGCAAGTAGATATTATATAGCCCAAAACATAGGGAAAAAAGTATAAGTGAAAGTAGAAACACAAAATTTAAATGTTTGGGGACTTCCATATCATTTTGTTCACATTTAGAAGTCAGGGACATGTGTTTCAAGTATTGCTCTGCAATTCCTTAGTTGTAAAATCTTGATAAATTTATTAACTTTGGTTTCTCACAACATCATCTTGCAAGATAATCATGATTAAAAATGATATTAAAGGAAAAAACAAGTTTGTAAGCTATTTAGTGTAATATCTACCACCTACCAGAAGCACAGTAAGATGGCTATCAACTGTTTTTCTAGAACTATATCAAGCAGGTCTTGAGCTATCCTTTGATTTGGCAGAATTGAGAACCCAAAACTATTAAAACTGGAGGTAAGTAAGACCTAAAATGCAATTTCTCAGAAAGAAATAATTATATAATCAACAACCCGAGGTGTTTTAGGAGTAATGAGAAAATTGTGTTCTTTAAACAGGAACTAATTTTGCTTTTTATTATATCTCTATCCATTTCTTTTCTCTTTAGGTCCCTAAACCTTGAATTTCATTCCAATGCACACTTTGGAAACCTCAATAATGTTCACTGACGTATTTTAAACCAAGTTGCATAGATTAAAACAAACATACATGCAAACAAAACATGACTGGAGAGAATACTCATCAAAATTGTATTATTAAGGAAATAAGAAGCATAGAAAATATATACGAGAGAGAACATTGTTGAAATTTGGAGACTGCAAAGAGAAATGCCTATTAAAAGCTTCTTGAAATCTGAAAAATTACAGCCTTCAGAAGAAGGTTGGAAGGTAATTTATTTTACTTTCCTGCCTTAAAGTAGAACTTCTTCTAAATAAGTTTGGATGTATAGCAATCTACCTTGTTTTAAGAGTTCCAAATGAAGAAATTTCACCACCTCACCAAGTAACTAACTATAGCATATGATAAATTTCAATCTGTAAATGCCTTTAAGGGACATTATCATTTCTCCCAATATGTTCTGTAAGCTGATACAAAGGTGAAGCTTATAAAATTACATTGCTTTGCTATATGTTTGCATATATGTTATGAAAAATTATATTTTACCTATTTAGTAAGTACGTGGTGGTTGATGCATGTAGGGGTTAGGTAGAGGGAGGTGTAACATAAGATACAAAGATACCTGATAAAACTTTAGAGAAGGAGCCAGTTAGGATGGTTACATCATGAATTAATTCTGAACACATTAATTGTGAGATACTATTCAAATAGAGATGTTTCCTAGGCAGTTACATATACAGTCTGAAACTCGGAACAGAAGAATGGGCTGATGATAGAAACTTGGGAGTGATCAACATGTAGATGACAACTAAAGTCACTGAAGTGAGTTAAAACACACAAGGAAAGAGTGAAAGTGATTAAAAGAGGGTGTAAGCTTAAACCCCAAGGTTATACATAAATAATCTAACTCCGGGATGCAAAGGAGAATGAGAAGAAACTTTAAGAAAGGTAGAAATAAAACTACTGGAGTTTAATATATGAGAAGGCAAGGAGGACAATGTTCCAAGATGAAGGGAATAGTCAACAGCGTTGGAGGCAGTTGAGAGGCAAGTAAGGTAAGAGTCAGATTAAATTAAAAATTACTGGTAAGCATATCAAGATCAGTTTTAAAGAAAAATTTGGGGTTTGGGGAAGGAGTACAGCTGGAGTGGTTTGAAAAGAGACTAGGAGGTGAAAGAGAGTGAATACAATGCTATAGAAAAGATTTCAGTGGAAAAGAAGAAATAGAAAATTCAGGAGAAAAAAAATGGATAACAGAATGAGAAACTGGGAAGGATATGATGCCCAGGGATCTTGGAAAAAGGACCTCTGATAAGAGGAGTGATATTTCCTCCATGATTTAAGATCATGAGCTAAGAAAGAGAGAGGCAGATGAGCCATCTCAGAAACTGGAAGACAGAAATGGCTAGAAAAATATTAAGATGTCTTGTAAGTGTTGAGGATTCTGTTAAGATTGATAATGAAGTGGTACATTAATGTAGTCTGATGGTTATTTAGTTTCCCTAGGTGTGTTCTGATGGCCTGGAGAAAGCAAATGTTTTGGGGAAATGGGATTTAGTTATGCCTTAGTAGATATTTGAATAAAGTGAATCCAAGCTTGATAGTGCAGTGAATACAGCAAAAGCCTGATGGAAAGGAGAAACGCGACAGGTCAAGGGAACACAAGTGTCAGGAATGGAGAAGATTATTAGCAGTATTAGAAGTAGATCAAGCAAGCTGAGGTTTGTGGTGGAACAGGGGGTTTGTGTGTACATACATATTTACATAATTGTGATCATACACAATATATAGTTTGTAAGTTGTCACTAAAACATTCTTTAAACATATTTTAATGGCTGAAAGTGTTCCCCATGTGGATGTATTTAACCATTTCCCCTGTACAGTTGTTCCCAGCTTTTGTAATTCTAGATAATGCTGTGACAGACAGTCCTGTACATAAACTTAAGAGTCACTAAAACACAAACAAAAAAAACCAATTCTTTCTCAGTAACCCAATGATTTACTTTCCAATATCTAAACTCTCAGGCAAAGGAAGATAAGGAGAATCCAAAGGAATCAACATCAAATCCCAGTAGATTTTCATGTTAAATAAAATTTCTGCAATGCTGACACTTTTGGTGTGGTAGGGCATTAGATTTATGTATAGATTATTCTTAATTGCACAATTTATTTGGCCTGATCATTACATTTGGCCTGATTACTTATGTACATGCTGTAAGAACATTAATTTACTATATAGCTCTCCCGCAGCCTGCTTTGCAAATCTAGATATATATACAGCACTAGACAATGACTGAGGTCACAGGATTAATAACATATAGATAAATTATGATGAAAATTTTCAGATTGGACTTTGAAAAGCCGATTATGCAGAGGCTAGGCGAAAATAAGCCCCACAGTTTCCCCAACTAGATCCCACCTATACCCATATATTTGAGTAAATTCCTCTCTTCACAAGGTTCTCAAATTTACTTAGGTTCCTGAACTACCAGAAAGGAACCTATTATTTCCCATATAACTGGGACCTGGTAAGTCTAACAGACCAGTTTTCCTGAGAGGATGATGTAAGCGTTGACTCTGTAAATAAAACTAACTTTTGTTCCATAAAAATAGCATGCCATACATTTTTAAAGAAGCACTGTTCCCAAATGTAAAATTCTCATCAATTTGCTGGAAAAATCCTGATATAAAGGAAGACAGATGCTTACTAACCTATGCAAATGGCTGAAAAGTGATTAGGAAGATTTTCTGAATTCTGGGGAAACTAGTAAGAATCTGTTATTACTTTAAAATGTTTTATTTCATTCCATGAAAGCAGAGATTATGAATTGGTAAGAAAAGTGTCAGAAGAAAGAGAAAAGTTGTCTTCATAGAAGCAGAAATTAAAGCATTAAAACAAATCAACATTATGCCAAACAAATAACTACAATAAAATTCTGCTTGAGTTAATACAACATTCTGTAATTAACTCTTTTTCTGATACATCTTGGTTCAATAGCTTGCTTTCATGTAACCGTCTGTTTCTAGATAGAAAGAAACCTGGAAATTCTGATTCAGTCCACTTTTAGAGTCTGAAAGTTGTCTAAGAGATACAAGTTCAGAAACCTGTATCCGCAGAGTCTCAGTGAAGTCTGTGTCCAAGAGTATGTTCTTTGAAGTGTCAGTAGTTTAAAGGACCTTGTACGGTCCTTTTCCATGAGCCTCTGAGATTTTTATTTTTTATTTTTTTTTTGTGAGCAACAGAAATTTGGTCACATTGCAAATAACAGAACATCTGGTTAATCATCAGAATAAAACTAAAACTATCTGCACATGACAAAAATTGAATGGTCGTAGTTCATTTATTACTGATAATTTTAAAGATGTAATTAATAAATTTTATTGTTTCTGTGGCATGCATAACAAAGATTATATAAAATGATTCAAAAAATAGACAAATTATTTCTAAGGATAATGATCTAGTTTAATTTCAAAGACATCACAACTTTATATTTGATTTATGAAAATGGATGGTTATAATTTTGATGGAGGAAAATATATTGAGATACACAATAGTCCTGAAAGAATTTTATTTTAATTCCCAAGTATACCAGAAAGAGATTCAGCAAGACAAAAGTATCCCCAGACATCCGTACTTTTATAAAACTTCATGGAAAATCTGATGTGCATCCCCAATTGAAAGTCCGTGGTCTAGAAAATACTACTTTCAAATTAAAGCAGTCAGGTCATGGACAAGTAAATATCTTATATAATAATTGAAATTGTGACTGAGAACTCTATACTATTATTTCTAATATCATCAAAGAAAATATGGTGGCATTCACAAATACAGGAAAACAACAGACTATTTCTTAGACTTGGGTTTTGGTCAATGTGTTCTCTGAAGATAAAAACATATAAAGGTCAGTGTAGGCATTCTTGTATCTCTAGAGATTTCTTATAAGACATACAACTTCTGAGATATATATATTAACAATATTTAACCTATACAAATTTACCCAGAGCAGGCTATCTTCAGATTTGAAAATTCTTTCCATGCAGCTCTTATAATGGTAACATATTAAACAAACCTAATTATTTCTAGTATCTCTTTATAGAAGACAAAAGAATTGTGATTTTCCTGTTTTAGTCATAAAATACTGTGAAATTTTTACATTACTTTTTCATTATTTAGGACCTAATTTGAGGAGGACATAATTAAAAAGTTGTTAGATATTTGGACTCTTGATGAAGATAAGATCACAAGTACTTGAGAAGCAGGGCTTGGTTACCTCCTTGATCAAAGTGACAATAAAATATCTAAGAAGAAACATTAAAGTTAATGGGATTAAGGAAATTAAGCTATTTCAAAAATGAGGAAAATTTGTCTTTTAGAAAAATAATCAAGAAAATTATGAAATCAACAGAAATCACCCAGAATTATTCTGATGAAACATAGAATCTTTGCTATCTAAGCAAAATTACAAAGGACATAAGTATTAATCTTTCCTTTTACAGGCAGTCATCAATCAGTAAACCTAAGAAACAGGCTCATCAAAATCAAGCAAACTTTCCTAAGACTAACTTATAGATTAGTCTCACACCCATGTGTAATAAAAAGCTAAATAAAATGTACCCTACTAAATAAATTATTTTTCTAAAGATTTTATGTACTTGTCAGAAACAGAGAGAGAGAGAGCGAGCAACAGAGTGCACAAGCTGGGGAGCAGCAGGCAGAGGGAGAAGCAGGCTCTCCACAGAGCAAGGAGCCTTGATGAGAAACTCGATCCCAGAGCCCTGAGCTGTGGGCAGATGTTTACCTAGCTGAGCCACCCAGTTGCCCCTAAAATACTTAATTTTCATTAGTCACTTAACTTCTAACTGGTCCGACATAACATTATGATTTTTAAATTTATTTTTTGTGAAGATTTTATTTTTTAAGGCAATTTTAAGCTTACATCAAAATGAGGAGAAAGTGCAGAGATTTCCCTTATACCCCTTGAACACATGCATTTTTACCAAAGATCAACCTATACTGATACATCACCCAAAGTCTACAGTTAGTGCATTCCATGGGTTTGGACAAATGCATAATGACATATATCCATTATTATAATACCAAAGAGTATTTTTCCTGCGTTAAAAATGATTCATCTCTTCACTTCTCAGCTCCCATACACCTCTGGCAACCACCAACACTAATCTTCTTATTTTCTCCATAGTTGTGCCTTTTGCAAAATGTCGGAAAGTTGGAATCATACAATATGCAGTCTTTTCAGACTGGCTTCTTTATCTTAGTAATCGCATTTATGTTTCTTCTGTGTCTTTTCACAGCTTGATAGCTCATTTCTCTTTAGCACTGAATAATATTCCACTGTCCGGATGTACCAGTCTATTAACCCATTCACCTAATGAAGGACATTTTGTTTGCTTCATAGTTTTGCCAATTATCAATAAAGCTGCAGTAAACATCCGCACACAGGCTTTTGTGTGGATATAACTTTTCAACTCCTTTGGCTATATACCAAGTAATGTGATTGCTGGATCATAATGTTAAGAATATATTTAGTTTTGTAAGAATTACCAGACTGTCTTCCAAAGCAGCTGTACCATTTTGCATTACTGCCAGAAATGAATGAGAGTTCCTGTTGATCCAAATCCTCGGCAGCATTTAGTGTTATGTTCTGGACCTAAGCCATTCTAATAGATGTGAACTGGTATCTCGTTGTTCTAACTTGCATCTCCCTGACGACATATGATACGAATCATCTTTTCTTATGTTTACTTGCCATGTGTATAGTTTCTTTGGTAAAATATCTGTTCAGGTCTTCAGCCCATTTTTTAATTGGGTTGTTTATTTTATTTTTTTTATTACTGAGTTTTAAAAGTTCTTTGTTTATTTTGGATAAAAGTCCCGTATCAGATGTGCACTTATGTGATTTTGAAGTTACTAAAATACATTTACTTTTATTTCTTTTTTGTTTTCTTATTTCTTTCATTTAGCAAGTAAGATTCATATGATAGATAAATGGATTATCCTTTAAACAGAATCAACTCACACATTTACTTGAAAGACTCTATAAAAATACAATAGCTGTTGAATCAATAGAAGTTGAAAAAAAACAGAATTTAAAAAGACTTTAATACTACTGAATCAGTGACTTTCAATCACCCCTGGAAAATGGGCAGATGGATGGGTATCAACCCCTTCATTCCTAATTGTTAATTTAGCACAATTCCAAGAATGCATTAGCTGCATAAATAAGTCATCCTACTGAAAGAGATTAATTTATCTGGAAACATCTATGGAATTATTGTTTTCAAACATATTGAGATTACAGTGTAGAGTATAGGGAGATTCGACTCTGAACATTCTGAAATTAACCACCACTGTGTTTCTGAGGCTTATGAATTCACATCTTTTTTCCCCAATAATTTGCCTACTGTCCTTTTCTAAATTCTATAATTCAGAAAAATAAATTCCACAAAAACTCCATGATTCAGGGTACCTAAATCAAAGTACAGCTGTGTGAAGATAGATACATAAGAACTAGTGCCAGATTACACAGGAAATACACTGAACTCAAGAATTTGGTCATGAAAAGATTTAAACAGAAACCACTGAATAAGAAACACTCAAAATTTGTATGAAAATTTTAAATCTAAAAATGTTTATGATTTGTTGTCAGTCTATCTTCACAGTACAAAGGAATACTAGATTGGTTAAATGAAGTAAGAAGTTAGAAAACAAAACAAAACATAAAGCATACAACATAGTGCCTGGTCAAAAGCAGGTGACTAATAAAGGTATTATTATTACTGTTATTATTATTACTCCTTCCAATTAATGTCCTAAAAATGCCTGGATACTTGTATCCTATATATATTGAGGAAAAGAAAGGGAAATGCACCCTGACAGCAGCTCTGTGTTGCCTTTATGTCTCTTTTTATACTCAAATGCTTGGTGAAAACTACTGCTCATACTAACTTAAAAAATTACTACTCATACTTATAAAGCAGACTAATCCAAAAAACTGTTTTTTTCCAGTGTCAGATGAAATATGCTCAATTAAAAAATTCTCTTATTTTTAATATTTAAGCATCTACCAGTCTATAATTCTGTGCTGTGCTGGATTCATTAAACATCCAAATGTCAATAGATTCAATAAAATAAAAACAATTATTTACTATAATATAAATATACTACAGATGAATAAAATACAAAGTGTTGACATTTTATACAACTGTATAAAATACTTAACAGTAGAAAGTCATGAGTTTACTTCCAAAATTATAATTACTTATTTATTTTATACTTAAGAAATATCAGCATATACCCTCAATCTCGCTGACCTAATCTTCTATGTTCCAAATGCTATTTAGCAACATTTTTATAGACAAAACTCAATGATTACTAAAATAAATGTCCCAAATAACCAAGAGAAAGTAATATAACTTCCTTCTCAGTAACTGTTAGGGTCATTCACAGTTAAATGTTGATGGCCATTTGACATCTTAGCTATGGCATCCAGACTGAGGGAAATAAGAATTTCTTTCAGTGGGTTCTATTACTTTTCACAGATATTTTCACCACATTCAAAGTAATTCTGGAGGGATAAGTCAGACCTGTTCATTGATGGTGAACAACTCAAGTAATTTTCAAATGATTACTGCACAGCTAACCCAAAGAACATTTTTTGCCAACTATTTCATTTTCTCTTCTATTTATGGCTGTAAGTACTTCAAGGAGACTTAACCCATATGTTTCTGATTCATTTACACTTAACTGATCAAAATGTTGTTTCAATTCAAGTAGGCTTTTTAAGCCTTTTAGTTTATTTTTGAGAATTAGAAAGGCATATTTTCCCAGCTATAAATTAATTTGAGAAAAATTTAAATATTTTAGACTTGGCATAAGACATTTTCTATCCTTGGAATTTTCAGTAATTAGATACTTTGCTTTTCCTTCTTTTCCTGAAAGCTGACCTACTGAGTTCCCTCTGAAGGACTGCTGTTTCATAAGAAATCTTAAACCTGGAAGGATTTAGGCCTATCCTAAAGTAGGTGTAAATTTAGAAATAAAAGTGTTAAATTACATGAGAGAATTGAGAGCACACTACCTCTCTTTCTAGTTTTAAATAACCTCTTACTTTTTATTTACATAGAAAAGATATTTTTCAATCTAGTAAACATTTGACCTCAAACATAAGGCAACTGACCATTTTGCCCTACATCTTGTGATGCCAAAAAATGAGGAAGTATGAGGACTATCTGCAAAGCAGTTTAAAGAAATCATTCTAAGAGGCAAATACAACACGAAGAAATACCAGAAATAATACTCAGACTGCAAACTCCTGAATTAAGCAGGTTTTATAAAATGTAGAACTATGGAGAGATACACATTTAAAAGTTTTATAGATAAATACACAAAACAGCTATTACTGTGTTGTGGTATGTGAAACCAAAGAAAATTGTAACAATTATCCTTAATTCATTTAGCCATATTTTCTTTAAATGCATAAAGTTCCAATTAAATTGCAAACACATATTTACTAAAAAATGAATATCATGCAGTCCCCCTCTTTAAAGAGAATATGGTTTGGCAGGAATAAAAACAAGAAATTTCCAATTTTTTATACTCTTGACTGTATATCAAAAAAATAGGACTAATAAAAGAATTCCATTATGGCTAGAGAGGAGCAATTTTCATTTGAAGGACTAATTTTCTTTTAAATATTTCTCTGCTGAATTTGCCAAAAATGGTGGCAATTGATACTTTATATATGAATAGAATTTTAGGTGTAAGCATTTATCTGTTAAGAAATAATCAGTTTCACTTGGCTTCGCAAGGCGTCTTCAGTGACCTTTAGTTAACCAGATGGAATTGAGCGCCAAGATGCTTTTCCACTTCATGGGATAATGAGCAGTTAGTTAAATGAGCTATAAAGTACATAGTAATTGTGCCAGAACAAATTTTCTTCCTTAATGATTTTTTATATAGTAAAATTATTCATCATTTCTCCTCTTATTCCATTCAATTTAAGACTTTGTTAGTTCAAGAAAGAAGTTTAACGCAGACGTGAATAAACTGTTTTTTTTTTCTAATTTTCTTTTTCTTTTCTCTCATTCTTCTTCTTTCTTTCTTCCTTTCTTTCAATTTGCAAACATCACTCCATTAAACACATCTGGAGATCTAAACAGTAGATTATTTGTCCCTGTAATTTTATGCAAAGCTGATAGAACTATGTCTCGTATGGTAACCAGTAGCCATATGTGGCTATTTTAATTGAAATTAAATTAAGTATAAAATTAAATTTACCATCCATACTAGATGCACTCCAAGTGCAATTCTAGGATCAGATTCTTCAAATAGACTATATCGCTGCTTCCATCTAAAAATACATTCAAATTTGGGATCTTATGACATCCTTACAGGTTGAGTTGTGTCTCCCAAATTTTAAAGTCCTGAACCATGGTACCTGTAAACGTGACCTTATCTGGAAAGAGTTTTTCTCAAATGTAATCAAATTAAGATGAGGTCACATGGATCACCTGGTATCCTTGTAAAAAGAGAGTAGTTTGGACACAAGCAAACGAGATACACAGAAGAAAGACAGCTAGGTGAAGATGACGGCAGAGATTTGAGTTAGAAGGCCATACACCAAAGAAAATTGCTAGTAATCACCAGAAGCTAGAAGCGGCACAGAAAGATTCTTCACTGGAGCCTTAAAAGGGTGCAAAGCCTGCCGATACCTTTTTCTGGACTTCTAGGCTCTAGAATTTGAGAGAATAAAGTCTGTCGCTGCACACCACCAGTCTGTGGTAATTTGTAATGGCAGCCCTGGGAAACTAGTACATACTCTGATAGTTTGAAAAGACTAATCCATGGAATCAAGTGTGAACGTTTAAAAGCCACAAGCTTTGCCCCATAAAGGCTCACTCTCCATGGAACAGGCCTTACTAGTATTATTTGCTTTACCAGTCATAGCTGCTTGCCTTGTCCTTAGAGATGATGTAAGGTGAATGGGCCATTAGATTGTTTCTGTTCATGCTCATCACTAGTACACTCTTGTAGTGCAATAAATTTAGTGACTATTTAAAATCTAAATGAAATGAACTGAATTGACCTGAAGTTTTTAATAATGTAGTATCCTTATTCTTCCCATTTACATAGTGCTTCACAGATTTTGGGGCATTTTGATATATATTTTCATTTGATCTTTGTAAGAACCATGTGAGGCTGTCTAGACAGAAGCCATAAAAAAAGTAGACTGTTTATTCCTTAAAGATGGGAGTGTTGTTTTATATTTCTCCCTATTTTCAATGAAAAACATTATTATGCACCCAGAAAATGTTTCCTTTATTTTGAATGTGTCTCCATTTCCCAAACAGAAGTACAGTTAGAGAAACCAAGTCTAAGGTGGTAGATATGAATTTTGAAATTTGCCCACATGACTATATCTCATTCTCCTTTTTATGGTCATCTTCCCACAGTGAATTTAGGAGTAAAAGTGGTAGTCGTCCATGAAAGAATAGTCTATTTCTACCATGAGTTCCCCAGGACCAAAAACACCCTAGCTTCTTCTCAGTAATTAAAACAATTCTTTCAAATTTACTGATTCAATGTAAGATCAAAAGGTCCACCCACCAATTTGGATACATTAAGAAAGCTATTCAAGCACAGTATCTCCAACTTCCTTTTAAAAGAATTCACCCTCAATATATAAAGAGAAGAGGAACTAAATTTTTACTCTGATTTGCTTTTATAAATTTCTAGAATAGAGATTATTAACTCTGGTTTGGGCACCTAAGTAAAATCAAAAAGAAGCAAAATAAAATTCCCTTGGATGTTTAAGATAATCCTATTACTGGTATTTAGGTAACAAGAAGGGTTTTTAAAAGTACAACAAACAATTTATCCAAGAGGAGCAAGAATTATTATTCTGGGTATCTCTGCCACCCAGTGTTCATCAAGACATGATCAAATAATCCACATCATTGTTTATTTGCCTGAGAGAGCTTTCCCACCCTAACAGCAATCTCATAAAGGGCTTAAGTCCATATTTTATGCAATATAACTTCACACGAAGCTGAAGCACAGTGATCTTATTACAACATCAGATGGCAAATGGTGGACTTTCTTTAGACATAAAATAAAAAGATATAGAAATAAATGAAAAACAGCTGGAGTTCAGAGTTATACAAAGTCTGTATTTCCATGCACCTTTAGGTGTGACGTTATTTCGACTAGATGTTAGTATCCTCCAGGAACTTTCAGGTGCTTTGGCTAATAAGTAGCTCCAGAACCATCATAAAACAATGCATCAAGAAAGAATGTGCTCAGATCCAAAACTAAGTGCCCCAAATTCAAACAGTTTATTATGCCCAGAATGACTTACAAATAAAACATAAGTTCACTTTTATAAGGCAACATAAAAGATTGTTACTTAAGAGGCAAACTGGTCTAGAAAGGTTTATTGCCCTCATAATTTATTATGGAATTAATCCATTGTGTGTTTGCACCAGGTCAGCTGGCTGAAGGGAAACTGAATGTTACCCAAATCAGATCGAGAAGTACAAATTAAGAATCCCAAATGGAGTACTAAGCACACTTCAAAAAGCCAAGAACATGGAGTGTGTTACAGTCTCTGAATCATTTCTCTTGAGTCATAAGATTAGCCAAAAAAACAAAAACAAAAACAACCAGGCCTATTTTCCTCACAGTCTATGAATAATCTAGAAAGAAAAAAAAAGTTTTGGTTAAAATACAAAAGGGGGGGCCCTGGGTGGCTCAGTGGCTTAGTTAAAGCCTCTGCCTTCGGTTCAGGTCATGATCTCGGGGTCCTGGGATCTAGCCCCGTGGCAGGCTCTCTGCTCAGTGGGGAGCCTGCTTCCTCCTCTCTCTCTCTGCCTGCCTCTCTACCTACTTGTGATCTCTGTCAAATAAATAGATGAAATCTTTGAAAAAAAAAATACAAAAGGAAATTCTTTTGTTTCAAAATAAAGACTCTCCAGGAAGAGCTCTTGCTCTCTCATTCTCTAAGTTTTTCACAAGATTACACAAAATATATTTTATATAGGATAAAAATGTCAGAGAAAACACCTGGGTGGCTCAGTCGGTTAAGTGCTTGCCTTAGCTCAGGTCATGATCCTAGGGTTCTGGGACTGAGCTCCCCCATAGGATTCCCTGTTCACTAGGGAATCTGCTTCTCCCTTTGCCCCTTCCCCTGCTCATGTGTCTTCTCCTCACTCCTCTCTCTCATATTAATAAAAAAATTTTTTTAAATGTCAGAGAAAACAGCTAACGCATAGGCTCTTAGATATTTGGAAAGATATGAGTTAATTCTCAATTTTACAGTTTTATTGAAAAACTTACTGACAGCAAATTCAAGACCACATTTTATACATAATTGAACATGTGAAAGCTACTTTCTGCTTTTGTTTTTTGACAAATAAGTGTGTATAAAGTAGAAAAAAATCATGGTAGAAAGTCAGAGACACTGAATTTTGATATTTTCTCTACCACTTGCTAGTCATATAGCCACCATATAATTCACTATCTTCAAGTCTAAAGTAGGGAAAATGATAACAATAAGCCATCTGAAGGTCAAATATTAGGGAGAGGATCAATTACATGATATTTGTGAAAAAAATTAAATATTTAAATTATATTAATATAAGATATTTTATTAATGGAGCAACTTATTATAAACGATTTATGTAGCAAAGTTCAATACAGAATTGGAAATATAGAATATGGAAAATATAAAATGCAGGAAAACATAAATTTCTAGTTAATAATGGTATTTTTTGTAATTTTACTAACGTCTAAAATATGCCATGAAACAAATATACAAGGCATTATGAAATTATTCATCATTGATTTAAATTAATAGTACACATAAATCAGTATGGTACCTAGATTGTGCAATCAATACATTAAAATACATTACATACACAATGGCATAAATACATGAAAGTATTTATCACTCCATTCCATGTATATGTAAATCTATATAAAAGATACATATTTTGTAGACATATATACATAACTTCAAACAAACATATCTCTGTGTATAATGTCCATTTTAAATTAACAGACATAAGTAGGACCAAGAAGTCACATCTACATGATAAAAAATACTTTCTAAATAAGAAACATTTTATAAACCTAAATATGTATACATACATATACATATATATATGATAAGATCTTCCCTACAAAATTTCATCCCAAAATGCATTTCAAATAAATGTGTTTCTTTTCTTAAGTGTCTTACCTTCTTTTGAATAACTTTAACATATCATGAGTAAGAGGCTGGGATGACAAAGTTAAGTAAGTCATCATCCTCCAAAGCATTAAGGTTAAGGTAAGAGGGGAATGTGTTACCCTCAGGTTCACTTCCTTCTTTATCTTTGATATGCCTTTGATATACACCTCTCCATCATTTTCTTTTGCCAGTATTTTATTGACAACAAATATTAGTTTTAAACTTTCCTTTAGCAATATTTCTTATGTTAACTTACAAAATAGCACTCAGCTTTCCATCATACCATGAGATATTTTATGTCTACATATACTTGAAAGCCCCATAATTTATTTTTCTCTGTCTGCTGTGTGCTACTGCAAGCCTGGAATTTGACCCATAACTTCAACTAAAGACCCCACTCACCTATCACTTTTCAAAATGTTTAACCAAACACTCAACTAGTCAAAAGTCAGTGATAGGAGAGCCTCCTACTGGGCATCTCCAGTGCTGCGAGCCTCATTGACAGCTGGAGAGAAGGCTCTTGTTAAGCATATCTGATTTGCCCTGGTTTATGTCTCCTCTGTTTTACTGGAAAAGCCGTCAGCAGGTCACAAGCTGGGCCTTCACAGCTAAGCACTAAAGATGTGAAGTGTAAACGATGATTAAGTGCCTGCACGATTCTCAGATTTCCAGCCTCACAGGTGTTCATATCGCAGCTGGAACTAAGGCCTCATTTTATCACAAGTTAGGTGTCTATTTTAATTGTGGAGAGTGTAAGGTATTGACTAAAGTAGTTTTGTTGATTAGTGCTAATGGAGAGAAACTTGGAGAGTTGATCAAAATGCTTTATAGATCATCTTCTGAACCCAGGAAAAATGTAAAGGAAATGATGGCAGATTGTCTTAAACAGATGAGTAACACTGATTTATCTATACCATGCTGAGCAGCATAAAGAATACACTGAGATGAAAAATAAAATTTAAAAAAATGCACGAAGATGGTGAAGGACTGGGGCACTTTGTTCAATGATTTAGGCAAATGTGGATGCTTCGCTTGGAATAGACTTGTGATGGCTATTTTCAAGCATGGAAGAGAAACATGATTTTTTTTCTGTGTGTAATTCCAGAAGGCAGAGTCACATCAGGAGAGTGAAGGTTACAGGGCAGATTTCAACTCAAAACAAGGACAAACTTCCTAGCCATTGGACCATGCAAAAATTAAGTTAGAATTGATAAAGTCTCCATTCCTGAAAGTGCTCAGGCCCATTTTCTACAGTGGTTGCATGGCCATTCCTACATTGAATGGGATTTGGGGTTAAATGAGAGCTTTGATTTTTTTTTTTAATACTGAGATTTAATAATTCTAACATCAAATGAGGCTTGGGGATAACAAGGGAATGTGTTTTAGGCCAAATGCCAGCATCTTTGGTTTGGTAAGCTGGAGAGTATAGATTTTGGAGCTCGAAAATCTGTAGTTAAATTCTAGTATCTATTTATCGGTTACTTTAGCAAATCACTTAAATGCCATTATAACTTCCTCATATCTAAATGGGGATTATGAGATATCATAATCCCCATATCACTGTTATTGTGGGGATTAAAGTAATGAAAAACCCCAAGAACAGTGACCGGAATGTTACAAATATTGAGTAAAAGCTAACTAGCATTACTACTACCGCCACATATGTTTAGATATTTGCTATGACTTTCAATCCACCACCACCTATGAAATGTACCTCATGCAGCCATGTTTTGATTACAGTGTGTATAATATTAACATGATTTGCCTATTTCTCTCTTCCACCACTAAATCTAAGCTCTATTATGCTATCCTGGCAATGCTGTAGCAGTCTAATCTCCTACACTGTTCTGTGTCCACCCCCCCCATACTTGTTTTGAATCTTTTCACCCAAGTTGCTTACTGGGCTCCATAATGCAATTTCCTATTCAAATTTTCATAGCTAATTCATAGTTCAAATATGGAAAAGTCATTATATTTATATTAAATAATCATGTTACTTTGAAGATTAAACACAATTGCTTAAACACCGATTTATGGATCCTCCTTGTGTTTGCTGTTAAAAAGGAATCTCTATTTTGTAGCTACACTGGCTGGCTGAGTGTACATGTTTGTTTTCCATCCATTAGTTCTCTGTGTGCAGTCCTGAAGTTCTTGCCTACCTCATTTTGTTACTATGAGGACTACTTCCTTTCGTTTACCCAGCCAAATCCTCGGGTTCCATTAATGTTTTCCTCAGAACACAAGTTTTCCGAGGAGCCCTTCCAAATACCAAACCCGCAGACCACCCTGCTCATAAGTTGATGCATATCTTGTTTTATTGAATTTATGTTTGCTGCTTGGGTATCTGCATAGTTTCACCCAGAAACTTTTAATGTATACACTTTATTCCCTATAATTCCTATTATTAGGGTATGTGTGCAATAAACACTGAACACGTAGCTGAGCCCAGGTCTTTTAAATATTCACTAACCTTTTATTTGTGAGAAGCACTGAGTTTTACAATTCACTAAAGGATAAGAAAATTTGAATCTATAAAAACAAAGCAATTGAATAAATGAAGTTGGTAGGGAAAATTTGACATTGTTTGGGAAGGTAACAAAATGTGAACTTACGTATGTATGTGTGTCTGTGTCTGCAATGAGAGTGATTGTTCATATTGTGCATACATGCTTCATAAACATTAGCTTTTAGGTTTTTCCTAGATGAAAGGCAAAAATGATTTCAACCATCCCACAGATGGTGTCTGATGATAAAATGATACTCCTGCCTACAGAAAACAATTAAATGTCTTCCTTATTTTAAACCAATTCTGGTATAACTCTTAGCATCCAATTGACTAGAGATGCAGGGCAAAATAATGATTTAGATGATTTTTAAGTCAGGAAATTTTGAGATGAATATATAACATTGGCCATGAATTGTACAAGAAGAAATGCTGCGATAGGTAGACTCAGAGCTGCCCAAAGACATGCCCAACCCTAATCTTTGGATCCATGTGTATGCTACTTTTTATGACAAAAAGGATTTTGCAGATATAACTAAGTGAAGGATGAGGAGATGGGTTCATTAACCTATATTATCTAGGTGGCCCAATGTAATCATGGGATTCTTGAAAGGGGTAGAGAAGGATATGTGATGATGAAAATAGAGTGTCAGAGTGAGGTGACTGATGTCGATTTGAAGATGATATGATGCTGGTTTGGATGATGGAGAAAAAGTTCATGAGGCAATGAATACAGGCAGCCCATAGAAGCTAGAAAAGACAAAGAAACAGACTTTTCCCTAAAGCCCTATTGACAGCTTGATTTCTAGTAAAACTCATTTTAAATTTCTGATCTCTAGGATAGTAAGATAATACAGTTGTGTTGTCCTAAATCACTAAGTTTGTGGCAATGGTTATAGAAGCCAAGAGAAACCAGTACAAACAGTAATCATTCCACTCAGTAGTTCCTACACTTAAGTTGAGAAAATGAAGCCACCCACACTACTTGGGTTTCTATGATAAAGTTTGCCAATGAAGAAATTACCAGAAATTCAGAAGAAAAAGATGAAGCAGAAAATTTGTGTTTCTCTCTTCACAATTTGTAGCCACCGCTGGCTTCATAAAGCACATGACTATGGAGACATACAGAGCCACATGCTTAGAAAGGCTCCATGCTTATTTTAATGGTCTGCTGTCACATCTTAAAATCCTTAACAATTTTTTAATAAGGTGTCCTGTATTTTCATTTTTGTACTGAGCCCTACAAATTACATAGTCAATCCTGGCTGTAGCCTTTATTGTTTATAGTTCTTTAAATACTCTATTCACATAAAGAGACAAGAACAATAACATGTTACAACAACAAACAAATATTAGAAAGAGGAGGAGGAGGTAGAGGAGGAGGAGAAAGCAGACCCATGGGGAGAAGAAAGGCAAAGCTATTGTAACACATTCAGAAAATTTTCTGTATAGTAATCTTCTCCCATCCCAAATTTTTATATCAGAATTTATGTAGCCAGTAATCACGATAGCTTAGTCATGGTCACTTTCTACCTCATGGGGTTAAGAAAGTGAAATATATTTCTCAACATTTAATCTATCTTTATTGGACATTAGAATTATAGAATGTGGTTAAAATGCTCCAAAAAACCAGGAGAACTACTGAATAGCAAGTAGATTTATACTAGATAGATAGATATAATAGATAGATATAAATAGATAGATAGATATAAATATCTAGATAGATAGATATAAATATTATCCTAGAAAAACAATTAGAAAATTTAAATCAATAAAAAAAGATATAAAAATGATCAATCATAACTAAATAAAATCAATAGGGAAAACTAAACCTTAAATTTGTGGGTGGCTCATTGGGTTAAACAGCTTCACAGCCAACTCCATCTTGCTATTTCATGAAACATTCTTGATATCTGAAATCCTAAGTCAGACTGAAATCATTTCAGTTAACAATAAACGATGATTCCTCATTAGCCTTCCCTTGATGAAATCCCTAATTCAAATGGAATATTAAAATTAACTAGTCAAGAGAGTGTTTTAAATGTTCTTTATCATATATGTAAACCCACAGTGTGATTTTGTTATATATTTAGAAAATTAGTAAATCTTTAGTATAAATTTAACTTAATAAATAAAAATACATTTTAGGATAACTTCTTGGGAACCGCGTAAGTAATTGCTGCTTTATTTTAGAGAAGGTGTATGATAGAAATCACAAAAGTACAAGTGAATAATATTTGTAACATTATTAAAGACAATTTTCAAAGCAATCAAAAATTAGAGGAAAATATTGTGTTTGACTTGACCTAACACAAAGTTGATACTTCAAAATATTGTCTAAAATATCTTTTGAAAACATCATGT
This sequence comes from Martes martes, assembly GCF_963455335.1. Classification (NCBI taxonomy): domain Eukaryota; kingdom Metazoa; phylum Chordata; class Mammalia; order Carnivora; family Mustelidae; genus Martes; species Martes martes. The sequence goes on from NC_137899.1 coordinate 31,191,642, forward strand.
TATAATTGAAAAGGCAATAAATTAAGAGACAAAAAAGATCTACATTTGGTAGTCAGGATTTTTTTTCTGTGTGGCTTTGGGCACGTTATTTTGTATATCTGGCTCTTAATTTTTTTTTTCATCTACAAGTTAGAAGTCTGGGCCAAATCCTTTCTAAACTACCTCCCAACTCATTGTAATACTGTTTCCAAAGGGATTTCCCAAAGAGAAAGTTGTTACCACTATGACTGGTTTAAGAATACACAATGAATCATGGAATTGAGATCCTTGCTTTTAAAATTCTATTGCTTCCTGAATAGAATAAATGCTAACATTTCTCAGGTTCAGAAATGATCTAAAATTTAAGATCCATAGGGACACCTGTGGTGGTCATCATTTAGACTGAAATTTGCACAAATCTAACTATTGTCTTATAAATATAGTAATGAGTCCTTGTTCAGTTAAAAATAATTTTCCATTAAACTCCGAAGTTTAATCATTTGCCTTTTCAAACCCATGCAGCCTTAGTCTAAAAATCATCATCACCGTGTTGTCAGAAATCTAGTATCAAATTGACTGTCTATTTATTTTTCTAACCACAGGCGGGGGAAACATTTCTAAATGAATTATACAACCTCATCTTGAATAAAATGTCTTCCTTTCCGACTATTTAAAACAACTCTTATAAAATGTTTATTTGACTTTAAGAAATAGCTTACAATCTCCCACTAAATAAAGCCCACACATTTTAACCTGTCATTCAAGAGCCTATACAACTTGGCGCCAACCTATCTTTGGAGCTTTATCTCCTACTATCCGGTTTGACACAACCCAAACTCTTAAGCCATTTACTTTCTTAACATGCTTGGTGTTTTTCGGCTTACCTATCTTTGCTCCTGCTACTCCTTCTATGTCTTCCAAGATGTCTATGCATTTCCAAAGTCAAATCTGCTTCAATGCTTAGATCTAGTGCTGGGTCATTAACGAAAACATCCCAGATCCTATACTCTCCTACACCCCTATCTTCCTTTAGCATGTCAGTGTCAGAAGTTATCTCACCTTCTTCTGCAATTCCAAAATAATTCTTTTTTCATTTCCCAAAGATTACTTAGCACATCCAAATATATACTAAGGAAATTTGTTTACATTTAGTTCCCTATAAGGTTGAGAGCTTCCTGAGGCCAGAAACCAAGTTTTTTAAGCTGTTTTCTTTTTCCCCCTTATTCCTCATATCATCAAACATGCCTTAGTTTGAGAATGTGCACACATACAAAATAATACATGAATGAGTATACAACTGGCAAAAGTGATTGGGTAGTGCGCTGTTGCTTTAATTATATCAATATTATTGGCAAAAAAGGATAGTTTTTTAACATCAAATTTCAATCATAACTGCTTATGTAGTCTTAAATTACCCAACATAACTGTTTTAAGGCAGCCTAGAGAAGATTTTATATCAACGTAAGAAACAGTCAGTTAAAAAACTCCAGTCTTTGAAACCTTTACAATCCTAGAGGACAAGTCATTACTCTAACCCCTCTTGGACTTATCCCCAGGCTGTAATAATGTTTTATTATTTATATAGAGATTTATATTTTCAAAGCACTTTAGAGCCATTAATTTGTTAAGCCAGACAACATACAGTAGAACAAGGTGAGTGTGATTAAATGTATTTGACAGATAAGAAAACAGCAGTCATGCAAAAGTGGTCTTTTCAGAGCCAGCAGCAGTCTGGAGTTCCTTTGAGTACTAGAACTGTAATTTCCCTGCTGTAAAAACAACCAAACAATTGACCTGCCCTTATTTATTTTACTTTTAATTATTCTTCATTTCCATAGTCAGAGTTAGGAGCAAATTGTATGTTAATAATCTTTAGTTCAAGTATAAGACTAGCCGTAAAGTGAAGTTTTAAATTTTTAGTGTTATAATTTCTGAGAAGAAGTAATATTGTCTGCTTTTAGATTAAATGTGTGGAAAAACATATCAATAAGCAAGCATTATAGTCCTTTAAGTCCCACTGAAAAAAGGTAATAGTTGGGGGGGGTGCCTGGGTACCACTGTCAGTTAAGCATCTGTCTCTTGGTTCAGGGCAAGGTCTCAGTGTTGTGAGATCAAGCTCCAACCTTGGGCTCTGCACTCAGCACAGTCTGCTTGGGGTTATTTCCCTCTTTCCCTCTCCCTCCCCCTGTGCCTCTCCCCCTGCACATGCTCATTTACTCTCTCAATAAATAAATAAATACATAAAATAAATAAATACAATAAATAAATACATAAAGTCTTAAATAAATACACAAAATAAATAAATACATAAAATCTTTAAAAAAAAAAAAAGTCCTACTTGGTATTTAGACAAATACAACGAGATCTACACCTCCACCTTATGATGTTCATCATTTGTACTGGGTTGAAGAACAATCTTTCTAAAAAGACTTCTGGTTTGTTTTTCTTAACACTAAAATTATGAGCAAATACATATGTATATGATAAATATATCACCTCCAAAATATAATATGCATTTTTCTTCAGAGATATAAACCTTACCAAAGATAACTTTTCCTGTCAAAGTTTTAGTTCCCCACTTGTCAATGCAAAATTGATTTGAAAGTAGATTTTCTCCCTTTATGTTCAAGGTTGTGATTTGGGGCAATGCAATAATAAATTATTAAAAGTTATTTTCTGTCCACTCTTGGACCGAACAAATCTCTAAAGAAATTGTCCCTAGTCAGTATCTCAGGAATGTAAAGTTATTTTATCCCAGTGGGGATGAGGGTTTTTCACCTTTATTTATGGTTGGCATTTTTATGCTTTTGACTCACACAACCACTCCCTCACGGTGAAGCCACTCGTATTTCCTGAGAGAAGTTAAGATAATTTACTATTGTGGAAAATATTTTTTGCTCATGCTGATGCAAAGAATTAGACACATGACTCCTGTTAGTGTCAATCCCAGTGATCCATAATGTGAAAATCAGGACTTTGCATAAAAAGCATCTGCTTCCTTTGATTCGAAACCTTGAAAGTGTTTGCATATGCCCATATACTCAGGTGTGAGTTCGCAGACACACACAAGTGGGGATTCAGAAGTTTAGGCCAAAGACAGAACCAATTTATGCACTTTAATACCAAGTGATCACGTGCATGAAGGAGGATCTGATGGGCTGTTGAACTCACACATTTTAAACATTCTGTTAATTCTTCCTTTTGATTTATTATATAGATCTATCAAAAACACTGAGGGTTCATAACAAATCAGGAACTGGAAAAAATAGATTTGACCAAATTGGCTCATGCCATTTAAACCATCTTCTTTGCAATTCCACACATCAGTTTCTTGTCAGTATCACCTAACTTACATATTTGTATTCACATATTGATAGTGTTCACATATTCACAAAATGAGGTTACCAATACTTGGAATGCTATCAATAACCTGAGGTGTCTAAGAAAACAACTTCCTCTGAAAAGACAGATACAGGCACCTCTGGGTAAAAAAAAGGCACAACCTCCAAAGCAACAAACACAGGTTAAACCTTTAGATGTCTTTAATCCACTGTCCTTTCAAGTGTCTTGAGAGAAGTAAGAGTGCAAGGGTCGAACTTACATCTGAGTTTAATTACAGGACACTGTGTAGGGATACCACTTGAGACATCTTTTCCTTCAACTTACAGCATATGTTATGCTTAAAGGTGGAAAGACTATTTTCTCTCTCCACGTCACTAGAAATCCAGGCCTCTCGCCTCATTTAGATACTTTGATGTTTTCACTACAGTTGGGGCTACTAGAGGAATTGATTTAGGAGAGACTTCTGTTTTAGCATCATTTTTTTTTTTTAATAGCAAATGACTGGCTCAAATGGAGTCTTTTAAAAGAAACATAAAACAATGGGAATTTCTCCAATCTTTAAAATGGTAGAAGAATTCTACGTAATCCTGTCTCTAAAATGTAAAAGTACAATAAAATTAATGGACACATAGGCAAATAAACTGTTTACAGCATATGTATGCATACGTGTGTGTATAGATAGAGATATAGATATATGCCCAAGAAAAAGGAGGGACAAGAACCCTTGCAAGTGTCTTGAAACTATGTACTGCTTAGTGACTTTAGTGTTTAACAGCTGCTTTCATTACATAGTAAAATCCATGAGGCACTAATCACTGAAGATTATCTCTAGGTAAAATAATAATAACACTCTGACCTATGTAGTTAGCCTCTCCATTTGCTTATACCATACAGGTTTTTTTGTTTTTTTTTAATGCAAGGTGGAAATGAAAGTGAGCATCTGGAGAGCATTCCTGCCCCATCCAGATTAAACTCTACTTTTAACCCCTAAGCACCAAAGCACACTGTGTTGCGATTCAAATATACCAACTCATTCCTTATCCTTAACCATCTCTAGTGTGAAAGTATAAGGCACTAATTTCTTTCCAAATAAATTCTGAACTATATGGTAATTGGTTCCAAATAAAACTAGCTACTAAAAAGAAGCTCTTTCTTACGCTTTCCCTGCAATGCTGATAAGTTCCAACACTAAATCTCAGACAGGGAAAGATTCACACAAACATATTCAAACATATGTAAGTATGTGTGCAAGTAGAATCTCATCTAATATACTGGACTTTTTTTTCTTTTCTATTTTTTCCTTCTACTTTTAATAAACTTTCCATTTTAGAATAGTTCTAGATTTACAGAAAAAATGACAAAGATAATGCAGAGAGTTCCTCTGTATGCCATGTGCAGTCTCTCTGTTAGTTACATCTTAAACTGGCACAGAACGTGTTGTAATTAATGAGCCAAAATTAATACATTATTATCAGCTAAAGTTCATGCTTTATTCAGATCTTTCCATTTCTAAGCTAATACCCTTTTTCTGTTCTAGGATCTCTGATCAATAATACCACATCTATCAGGTTTAGTTACCATGTCTTCTTAGACTCCTCTTAGCTGTCACATTTTCTCAGACCTTTCCTGATTTTGATGACTTTGATATTTTTGAGGGATACTGGTTAGGTATTTTGTAGAATTATACTCAATTGGGATTTGTGTAGTGTTCTTCTCATGATTAGACTGGGGTTTTAGGTTTATAGAGGAAGACTACAGGGTAAATCACCATTCTCATCAAATCATATTAAGGATACAAACTCTCAACATGACTTTTCACTGATTTTGACATTGATCATGTGGCTAAGGTGGTGTTTGTCAGATTTCTGTTCTGGAAATTACCCTTTTTCTTCAATTTCCATATTGTACTCTTTGGAAGAAAGTCATATGCAGCCCATACCTAAGGAATAATGTATGATGCTCCAGCAACTAAAGGTAGAATATCCACCTTTACTCTTAGAGTAATTCCAAATTATTTGGAACTCTTCCACATGGGAGATTTTTACATATTTATTCATTCATTCAATCATTTATTTATATCAGTATGGACATGTGGATATTAATTTAAACATTGCTTTATAAACGGACTACCTTTTTATTTTCTTGATAAAATCATTTTAGCTTTGGTCATTGAGAATTCTTAAAGGTAGTTTCCGTGTCCTTCTGTAATACATTATGTGAATATATGTATGTGTATGTGTCTATATAGATCAATAAATTGATTAATTGATAGATTGATCAATAACTATGAAATTCACCTTGTAGATTTCCTCCCCTTAAAACAAATATTCATTCAAGAAGGACTGGTTTCTCTTATTGAGGTGTGTTATTAGAAATCAAGACTAGATGCCAGATGAAGATTTGTTTTGGGCCAGGAAATTCACATACATATATAATGAAACCTCAAGTAAACAGCTCATTATTTGCTTTCACATTATTTACATTGAAAAAAGATGTTCTAGTTTGCCTCCAGTTTAAAAGTGATAAAGCCATTTTCAAATATCACAAAGCATAAATAATACTCTTTGTTGCATTAAACATATTTGATATTCACAAGGTAAAAGTGGAGAAAATTATCTGAAATCACATCTTTGCAAATCTGCATGTTCTTATGACCATTTTAATCTTTAATCATGACTTTTTTTTTAGTTTCTTGTCATCATGGAAATGAAATTCCTTGATGGAACTTCCTGATTTTTACCACAAAAGGCAAAAATTAAAGAATGTTGCATGAGTGATAACCCTAAGTTGAAAGTACTTTGGAATTTTGAGTAATCAGGTGACCACTAAGAAACTGCAAATCATTTTCAGGTATTTTATAAATACTTCATAATTTAAAGTTGCTATATCTATGTCTGTGTATTTTAGGGAGATAGATGGCCATCAGCACTGCCATCATTATCAATTCTACAGAGAAACTGAACTAATTAGAAAAACCTCTAATTCAACTATTGAGCATAATCAGAAGAGAGGGAAAGAATTCTACAGAGATGAGCTCTGTTGCCCAATTTACCTCTTCTAACCACTTCTTTATTTATAGTAATAAAATTCCCATTTCACATATTACTGCAGGAGGTATACCAACAAAATCCTACCCAGGGTTGATGTAAAGTGCCATATTCATTGAAGTAGAAAGTCTTTGGAGCAACTTACTACATCTTTTTTTTCCCCCAGCCTTAAATTTGTTATTACTTAGTTGGGCAGCACTTTAAAATAACTCCAACATTTATATTTTGCTTACATCTTTTCTATTATTTTTATTATTTGATCCTAATGTCTATGAGGTTATTTAAAAAATTTATAGAGGCCTTCTTCTTTCTTTTTTTTTTTTTAAGAGGACTTTTTTCCATATTAAGGAATCAAAGCTCTCAGTTACAAAATAATTCTTTTTAGGGCTTTAGTATTGCAATAATTTTTTTTCCAGATCAAGATAAGTGTATTTTTTTAAAGATTTTATTTATTTATTTGACAGATAGATATCACAAGTAGGCAGAGAGGCAGGCAGAGACAGAGGAGGAAGCAGGCTCCCTGATAAGCAAAGAGCCCAATTCGGGACTGGATCCCAGGACCCTGGGATCATGACCTGAGCCGAAGGCAGAGGCTTTAACCCACTGAGCCACCCAGGTGTCCCGAGATAAGTGTATTTTTAATCTCTTCCACTTATTTCCCCCATCCCTTCACCCACCTCCCCTCTGGTAACCATCAGTTTGTTCTCTATTGTTAAGTCTGTTTTTTGGTTTGTCTCCTTTTTCCCCCCGTTATTCATTTGTTTTGTTTCTTAAATTTCATAGATGAGTGAAATCATATGGTATTTGTCTTTCTCTGCCTCAGTTCACTTAGCATTATACTCTCTAGATCCATCCAGGTTGTTGCAAATGGCAAGGTTTCATGCTTTTTTTATGGCTGAATAATATGGCTGAATAATTCCATTATAAACTACCTATTCTTTATCCATTCATCTATGGACATTTGGGCTACTTCCATAATTTGGCTGTTGTAAATAATGCTGCTGTGAACACAGAGGTGCATATATCCTTTTGAATTAGTGTTTTGGTATTCTTGTAAATATGAAATTTTTTCATATCCTGGGAAATTCCCAATAGTACATATGACTTATCAGCAATAATTTTATGTTTTTTTTTTTTTAAGATTTTATTTATTTGTCAGAGAGAGAGAGAGAGAGAGCGCGGATCACAGGCAGACGGAGTGGCAGGCAGAGGCTGAGGGAGAAGCAGGCTCCCCGCCGAGCAAGGAGCCCGATGTGGGACTCGATCCCTGGACGCCGGGATCACGACCTGAGCCGAAGGCAGCTGTTCAACCAACTGAGCCACCTGGGAAAGGGGAAAGTAGCAAATCTAGGAGTGGAAATACAGTGCTCTTTGGGTGTAGGAAACATGGAAAAACTTCCCCTGCTCTCAGCGTTGACCCAGGAAGAAAAAGAGGTGGTTAATTACCAGTCAGCAATATGTGAGACTGGAAAATAGTCAAGACTGGCCCTGACTAGTTGGGGGAAGAGAGGTACCAGCATAAGGCAATAGGGCAGGCAGAATCGGGTATGCTTTGGAGAAAATGGTTGCGTGGACATGAAAAGTTTTGCCTTACTAACTTAGCTTTTATATTGGAAGCCTAGGGCATTGATGAATGAAGTATTAGCATAATACATATTTACTCTCCATGTGGAGAAATCACGGACTAATCAGTGACTATATAGGTATACTAGGTCACCAAAATATTACTGATCTACAAATAGGGCCACTCAAGTTTGAGATCACCAACTATCAGTGATGGCTCATGAATAGGTCCAAATTATCCAGTGAATGTAGGGGTTATAAGAGGACTGAAGGAAAGGCTAGAGATTTGGAGCCAGATCACTGTGAAGTCCAAGCCCTACTAATAAATAGCTTTGTGATCAGAAAATTAGCTGAGGTCTTTGAATTTTTGTTTACTCAATCATAAAATGGGGCGTTTTATGTGGAATCAATGGAATACTTTCTGCATAGCCAAATATAAATTTTAAAATGCTGCAAAAATGAAAGCTGATGGGATTTCAAAGAATAGAAGGGATGACTCGATTCATTTGTTAGGATTAGAGACATATTTTCACAGGTGTGCATTGGTTTGCTAAGGAAGTGGTGCTGTAGGTGGGGTGGATTACACCTACAGAAAAGGAGAAAGAAGGCATTTCCAGAAAAGGAAACAGCATGGAAAAAGGCATGGAGATTGTTGAATTCAAGCTGTGTTTAGCAAACATGGAGTGATTATATTTGGCTACAGAATATAGAGCAGGACTATAGGATTAATGGGAAAGAAGGTTGAAAGATAGGGTAGGTCTTGATGCCAGAAGCTTAACAACGAGGAAATGTGAATGTAATTTTCAATACAACCAGTAACAGCAAATGATTTATGAAGCAGTGACATAATTTGTTCTGAATGAAAGACATACCTGATTGTAGCACAAAGGGTGAACTGGAATTTAGAGCAGATAGAGTGGAAGTGGACTGCTAAACACCTGGGTAAGTTTGAGCCAGAGTAGGAACAGTATAACCAGGGACACAGAGAGAGACCATGCAGATTCTCAAATAGAAATCATTAGCCAAGATCTCACTCAAGACCTTTGACCTCTTCCTATAGCTACCAAATAGAATTTTCAACCATGACCCTAAAAGCAACTCAAAGACTTATTATCTCCTTTAAATTGTCTTCTCTTCCTTACAGCCATCAACAGTGTCATTCCTAAATGTATTCACTGCATTGTCCCCACAGGTTCTGAGGCTAGGATCTCCTACTTGATGAAAGGCATCTGCAATCTACTCAACTTCCTTAGTCAGAAACAGTGAAGTCGTCGTCTACAATGACTTCTCCTTTATTTCTTATATAGCAATCTGCTAAGTCTGGTCAATTCCTCCCTATCTTTGACATTTGAAACCTTCCCTCCCCTTTCGGCCACCATCTTAAATTTAGACCTTTATCATCTCTCCTTACATTATTGCAAGTGTTTTTTGTTTTGTTTTGTTTTGTCATCACGTCTTCTTAAAAAATTCCTCTTTAACTCATCACCTTTTAAATTTCTGTATTTACTTTAGAATTTGCTTATTCATTTGTGCAACAATATCCTCCTGAGCTTTTTGCTAGAATTACATTGTATCTATAGAATAATTTGGAAAGAATTAACACCATATAATATTCAGTCTTCCAATCTATTAGCATAGATTTTCATAGAAGATTTTACGTTGTCTTTAAATTCTCTTAATAGTGTTCCATAGTTTCTAGTACAGGTTTTTTTTTTTTTTTTGCATATTTTGTTAGATTTATTCCTAAATGAATTGTTTTTTATGCTATGTGAAGTATATTGTTTATTCATTACATTTTCTATTTTGTATATTGATATTGATTCTAGCAACTTTATAAGTTCACAAAGAATACATTATGGCAATAAGGATGAATCATCTGTATCTACATGTGATGATATAGATAAAGCTTACAATGTATTATTGAATAAAAGATGGTATACAAAACAATGCAAATGGTATGATCCCATTTGTTTGAAGTAAATGAAGTAATTGAAGTAAATAGTAAATGAAGAAAACAAATCTCTGCATTTAGTTGCTTGTTACATGGATATATTCAGTAATGAAAAGTCAGAAAGCTACACATTTATGGTACTTTTTTACTTATTAGAATTTGATGAATGTTTAACAAAATTAAAAGAACGGAGATGTGTCTTATTTCTGGTTTCCTTTAACTACTTACCATACTTAATGTTTTTAAGATTTATATGCTACAGGGGCACCTGGGTGGCTCCGTGGGTTAAAGCCTCTGCCTTTGGCTCAGGTCATGGTCCCAGGGTCCTGGGATCGAGTCCCTCATCGGGCTCTCTGCTCAGCGGGGAGCCTGCTTCCTCCTCTCTCTCTGCCTGCCTCTCTGCCTACTTGTGATCTCTCTCTCTCTCTCTGTCAAATAAATAAATAAAATCTTAAAAAAAAAAAGATTTATATGCTACATAGGGAATAAAAAGTGAGAGGAATCAATGATGGGGAGAGAGAGAGGTACAAACCCTCAGGGTGATTTTGCATGAGGAACAGATATCATATATTCCTCAGAAATACCCAACCTATAACATCTTTTCATGTTTCATTATTTAACAGTTTGGTTATACTTAGGTTCCTTCTAAATTCTGAATACCTTACTACTCTGAATACCTTACTACTCAAGCTCTGATGAAAATCTAAGACTGAGCTGCACTGAAAATATACTTGCTTTAACAGTGACAGTCATAAAAACAAAAACAAAAACAAACAAATAAAACAGTGACAGTCACAGAAAGCCAGAGTGAGGGGTGAGAGACAAGACACTGCTTGTTGGTGATGACAGCAGCTAGGCAGAGGTAACACCATAAAGAAATAGGTCAAACTTTATGGGACAATGTTAAATATGAGATTCCAATTTAACTTAAGCACTGAGATGCCTGTAATCTGAAAGGGATGGTATTTACTTTCTAGTAACTGCCATCCAAAGCATGTTAAATAGCCATGGGAAACACACTAGATAATTTCATGTTTTGGAATTGTACCTTTTCTTACCTAAAAGATTATGCAACTGTACTTTTGTTCTATATATTTATTTATTGTTTTCCCTTAGTAAAATGCCAAATGTATTGCATTATGACAAGTTCATATGTTTAATAATGAAAAAGCCTTCCAGCTCTCTCTCAAGGATTTCAATCTGATTATTATAAAAATGGTTTTCAGCATCTTTAGGTTTTATCCACATGTTTTTAGTAAGTCTATAGACTCATCTAAATACACCACAGAACATGTCTACATCAATTTTAGTTCTGTTTTTAATGGATTGCCAGACTTAACAGATCTTAAGAAAATTATGGCCAAACAAAATAAATACACTTTCCCTCTTCAATTATAGACTTAAGAGCTTAAATTTTCTAAATAAAAATTTACTAATGTCTAACTTGCATTTTTCCAAATTAAAAAGAAATTCTTAGGAGAAAAGAACCCAACTTTACCTAACCCAACTTTATCTAACCCTGTGATGAAGACAGCAATATATATTGTAGACATGCATATTTTTAAGAATTTGAATTTGAAACTTCATAATATTGATCAACTGCAAAGAAACATTCAACCAAATTTGAAAGCTGTCCTTGAACCCAGTATAATCATTTTATACCTTTCTAAGCCTTTATGCTTAGAAGGACCTTCAGAAACATTGAGGTTACTTAATTTCAGGGCTTGTTTTTTTGTTTTATAATTTCATCAAAAAATAAAGTGGATGTGAAGTGGTTAATGATTAAATAATAATTAAATAATTATTAATAAATAATTAAATAACACTATGATAAGAACTTAAAAATATGAAATCTATGTATTTAAAAATAAAATGGTAAATTGATAGAAACACTGAGTATTTTCTAGAAAACTTACACAAATACAAATAACAAGATAGACACCTGGCTTTCCCTTTTTGTCTTCTTTGCCTATTACAAGTAAAACTTATCTAATCAGTTTGGCAAGCAATAACGACAATAAAGGCTAAGGTTTTTACTCAAATAATGAGCAATTTTTCCAGATTAAGCATTTTCCATAAAATCATAATACCTTAATAACTGTGAAATGTCACTGCTATAAAATGATCTGGAATACCCGCTCAGCAGACAATTTTTTTAAATCAAGTCAAATCAGTTAGAACAGAGTGAATCAAATTGTTGTGCATTTAGCTTAAAGGGAAATGAGCTATACATTTTCTTGTAATATGACTTGTCTTTAACTACTCAGGAAGGGTAAACTCTCAAAAAATCACTTTAAGTAAGGCTCTGGATGCAAAGTCAAAATTATAATTTTTTAAAAGATTTTATCTATTTATTTGAGAGAGAGAGAGAGAGACCGTGAACAGTGGGGAAAAGCAGGCACACTCCATGCTCACGAGGGAGACAGATGTGGGGCTTGATCCAGGATGCCCAGATCAGGACCTGAGCCCAAGGCAGACATTTAACCCATGCGCCATTCAGGCACCCCAAAATTATAATCTTCTTAATGAAAAGCCAAACCTTTTACTTTTATTGGTTATTACTATATAGGAATGATTTCACATCTTACCTATCAATCACTCAAAATAAGGGAGCTACTGGCAAAATGCAATCCATCCTACCTCAGGGAAGCCAACCCACAAATGGACATGCCAGCTGAAACAACTACAGACGTACAAAGCAGAACTTTGGGTTTGAAAGATGTAACAAGTCCTATTTTGCTGAGTAGTCAATAAGTTTTCATTTGAGAATTCTGCTAACTCCCTGTTTGATGGACTGATTAAACAAAAGGCCAAAAATTCAAACTAATGCTTCTGTAAAGGGTAGGAATTGTCCTTATCCTCACCTATTTCATCCTACTCCCAACTCCTCTTTTACTCCATTTCTATTCTTCTATTTAGAGGAAATGACTTACTCTTACTGGGACACATTACAGTTGATTGTTCATAGATCAGCAAAAAACAATTAAGAGCATAAAATATTTTAAATTTACTACTGCTTATAAATAGCCTAGGTTATTAAAAAAAAATGTAGACATAGGAAGAATGTAAAAATGACTCCACACCACTAACTTCCGTTAACATATTTTGATAAATTTTCCTCTTAAATCCAACAGTCACCTAGGAAAGTAAATTTATAATTTCCATGAAATTAATATTTATGATCAATTATTTCTAGTATTTGAATTTCACTAAACTATATGGCCTCTAATTTTTAAATTTAAAATGTTGATTTAAAATCAACATTTTATAAAATTCAAGTTTTATTTATAATCAGATACATTACTGTTTCTTGTAAATATCTACAGACATAAAATCTACACATGAAGGATGAAAATATCTTTTTATATTTTTCTATTTAATTGCGTTTGATGGTTATTCAGTGTTGATGTCACAAAATAATGTTTGAGAGTCAAAAGTTCTAAAACTGTTAGCCAGTACACAATATAACAAATATATCTTGTTACCTTAAAGGCCCACATTTTTTTATTCAAAAACATGTACATACCCAAGTTATGAGTCACTCAAGGGAGCTAAGTAAGTTTTTTTTTTTTTAATCTTTTATTTATTTATTTGACAGAAATCTCAAGTAGGCAGAGAGGCAGGCAGAGAGAGAAAGGGAAGCAGGCTCCCCACTGAGCAGAGAGCCCGACACCAACACCGGGACTCTATCCCAGGACCCTGGGATCAGGACCCGAAGGCAGAGGCTTTAACCCACTGAGCCACCTAGGCACCCACTAAGTAAGGTTCTTAAAAACCACACTCCATTCACTAGTAAACGTGAGCTAAGTTTCAGTTAAACATAAAGTAAGTATACTTTTGGATTACATTGCTATGTGTCCATCTCCAAATCTGTATAAAATCTAATTCCGCTGATGTTTTTATCCCAATATTCTTTGAAACACATGTTTAATCAATGTGCTTATCTGATTCACGGCCTGATTTTGGTAATCTTTATATGCTGCATTTAACTGAGCAATATTTTCAGCACAGGACTATTATACTACAGTGGTATATGGGACAAAACTGTATCTTCACATTTTTCTATACAGCAATACACTTCTGTAAATATTTTAGTAATTGATTCTCCTGGAAATGGTCTGTAGAGATCAATCCCAGAAATACAGAGAAGAGTTTGAGAAGAACAAGGAGCTGCTTTGAGGGCAAACTGATGCCAGGATTCCTTCACAGGTATAACCCTTCAATGGAACACCCTGATTTAGAAGATGATCTGTGTTACCTGTTGATAGTCATTTCTTATGGCTACCAAGCTGCCTTAGAATTTGTTTTTTCTGCCTGTTGGGTCTAATTCTGGTTTTGGAGTTCTGTTACCTTGAATGTTAGAAGATAAAGTATCTTTGTTCCAAAGGATAAATGGTATAGATGCCACTGATCTGCAGAGGCATCAAGAAACCTTTGGCTCTTGTATCATTATCCCTTCCTAATTCTCAAAAGTAGAGAACAAATGGCCTGCCATTGGGGTCTTTTTAGCTTCTGGGGTACCGGGGAGACCACTCTTTCTCACAGGAGACTTACACAAACCTTTCCCATGAGCATCCATGAATCTATGACATTCTGATTTCACTTCAGGACTATGGAATGCTATGTCTAAAATTCCAGACCAGCCTACCGGGACCCCAAGAACACTGAAGGTTTTATTCCCACTCAACTACCTCCAGAGAGCTTGTCTCTAGAGAAGCACAGACTGAGTTAGGGGTAGTGGCACAGCAACAGATGTGTCCCAAAAAACATCTTCCCAGAAACTTCCCTTCTTTAATTTTATAACAATTTTTCTACACAATTTATGTATAATAAATCTACATTCTGTGATCCATAATACTTACAGAGTTATTGCAAACCAATCTCAGGCCATAAATCACAATCATTCACAGAGCTCTTGAAATAGATTTTCTGATACTATCCAATAGATGAACTTCAAGCAGTTATTATAAAGCAATTTAAAATTTCTAAATGAAAAATGTAAACAATTGAAGAAGGAGTCTTCTTTAGTACAAAGAAAGGTTTATTAGGTTATTTATTTCCAAGTAAAACCATTCTTAAAGGGATATGGGTCATGGGGAAAAAATTTTTTTTTAAATCATCTTGTTTAACCCTTACACATGATTTCAGCAGGTGCAGGCAAGCTCAGAGTACAGAATAGCACACCCTGACCTTCAAAAATACTTCTAGCATGCGTGTGCCAGCAACAGGCCAGGACACATGCTGAAAGACCACAAGCAGATGCAGCTGAGGCAAGAATTTGATTTTAGAGAAAAAGGAGTTTATTTGTAAACGTCCTTTAGGTGTTATCAGGAGAAACATTCTTTGCTGCCTTTAAATTTGCAAGACAAGTGAATTCAATATTCACTTCACAGCCCTAAGGAGGGTCCAGATATAAATTTTTCATGACAAAGGGGAAATGGTAATTAAGATATTTGAAAATTTTGGAGGCAGAGAAAGAAATCAAAGACCTTCTGCCTGTGGCTGCCACTAACGTAAATTGCTAAACTGCATAAGAAAACAACGAATGCTGTTCCCTGAGCGCTGAAGATTTATGAATATTTTCCATAAATGGATATTTTCACCAGATATGTTAAATGAAGACTGCCAAGTTTTTCTCAACTCAGCCTAGGTTCTGTGTGGATTTTGGACAACCATCATAAACAACCACACATCCTGGTGAGACTAAACACAAGAATAAATTCTGTATCTGCACTTCTTCATTCAGAGATCATGTAACACTTCTACGGTGTTTGGTAACCCTTCTGGAAACAGAACATAATTATATGTTTGCTCTAACTGCTATTCAGAGCAGGACTGGCTTGTTTTCTAAGCTTGGTAGGGGTAAGGCCCGTGCTGTGATAATCTTGTACCTGCTATCAAATCTATGGCCCTTTAAAAATAAGGCTCAAAAGAGATTTGGAGTTAAACATGAGTTCTGAGTTCCTGAAGGAAGTGCACTTGGTTGAGTTAGAGACAGCCCAGACTGCATTCTGATTGTAGGTGAAATAAGACCCTGATTAGTGGGTTACAGCCTGTTTTGGAATGAATTGTGCTCCTCCAACTCCAAGTTCATATATTGAAGTCCTAACTCCCAGTACCTCAGACTGTGACTGTACAGTCTCTTTAGAGAGGTGATTAAGTTAAAAGAAGGTGGAATAAATCCAATACTGACTATTGTCTTTTTAAGAAGAGGAAATCTGGATACAGACAAGTAAAGAGAGAGGACAGTGTAAAAACACAAACAGAAAAAGCACCATCTATAAGCTAAACAGAGAGGCCTACAACAAATCCTTCTCTCAAGGTCCTTAGAAATAACCAGTTCTACCAACACCTTGAACTAGGACTTCTAGCCTCTAGATCTGTGGGGAAAAAATTCTGTAGTTTAAGCCACCCAGTTTGCAGTACATTTTTTACCACAGCATTAGCAACCTGATACACTTGACCTAGTTTCGTTTTAGTGGAAAATAACTATACAAAGTTCTGCACAAAGTGTATCTCGTCTCTTGTGCCTTTCCTTTTTACCTGACCACTTAGAGGCAGAGATTAATTTTCCCTCTCAAAAGATTCAGCTCCCTTTAAGGGAGTTGTTTCATGGGCCCCACTGGAAAGTAGATTATGGAAAACCTATTTTTCTCTAATGTCCAGATGTGTTTTCCCAGCAATAGTAATGCCAATTTCGTTTTCCACCTCTTAATCCTTTTTAAAATTTTCCTTAATTATTTCAGAAATTAGGTGGGGAAGAGGAGATATTTATTGGCCCCCTCAAAGGCTCCAAGAAAGAAGTTAATTATGGAAAAGGGACTGAGCTCTGACTTGATGATAATGAAAGCTTATGTGATGATCGCAAATTATTTTCATTTCATTTTTTCAAACTGCCAGAACCAATTCTTTCTCTGCCTTGCACATTACCCTATTCTAGTTGAGGAGGCCTTGATAAACATCAGATTTAGAGATATCACCCTGATTAACCATGCCCTAGAGTTATTATTGTTTCCAAGACTTTCTTTTGATGTGCATTGTACCCGGAACAGATGAACAAACCACATTTGGAATTGTTAAACTATTTCTCAAAATATTTTTCAAATTTTTAAAAACCAAAATGCATTCTCATAAACACTCTTCCCATTAAAGCAGTGTGTGTTGTTAGAAAAAGTCTTTCCATATGGTTCTGATTCATTTACACTTAACTCATCAAAAAGTTGTTTGGGGAAAAAAAATACTTGATTGCCCAGTAAATTGTTTTGATCTTTTCATTTTAAAAACAGGATATAGTGTCCAAGGTAAACAAAATACGAAGTGGACAGTTGTCTAAATTCTTTTCTGGTTGTTTCTAGGCTTCAATGTTCCACACTCAAGAATTTATGTTGAGATTTACAAGTTAAACAATTAATTATTTATCAATTGCATTACTCTCTAGAAAAATGTAAAGATGTCCTTCTATGTGACTCTGATATATAAGAACTCCATGCTGAAAATTGAGCTCAATTAAAAGGCAACATTATGAAGATGAACAATCCCTGGATCAGATAAATCCACTGCCAAGACATATGTTTTGATGAATACTTGCATAAAAACATTGGTGCTACCAGATCCTATGGCGATTTAGAGATAAAAACAGTAAGTTAGTTAGAAATTGCACTTATTTTATACTTGAGACTGAACTCAGGTTAACTAGTGAGTAGAATATCCCATAAAGACTTTATTTAACTTCCTTGAATAGCTCATAGCTAGGGAATGTAAATGTTATTGAATCAGAAACATATTTTACAAACAAACTTTGGAAGACAACCAAAACTGTGATATCAAAGTACATATCCAGAATTAATGAGGACTTTAATATATTTCTGAAATTTGATGTTTTCTAACCAAATAGGTCTCCTTTCCTCTTTGCTACCTTGTGAGTTATCACAAAGAGATGTACCTTATCATCACTGTAGTATTTCATGGAAGGCTCAAGTTACAATGAGCTGTAAGCTTTAATATTTAATAATAATTAAATAAGTATATGAGTATATAACTATAAACTTTTAGATATATAATTGATATATGAATTGATTCAATTTATAAGGTGAAAAAATTTGCAATATCCAAATGATTACCATGGACAGGTATATTACTAGTGGGCTATTAATTTTTTTATATTCAGGTTGTTAAACATTATATTCCTCCAGATTATTTTTATCTATGAAGGACACTCAAAAAAATGAAACAGAAGTTGATACATCAAAATTAATTCCTCAGCTAACTACAGATCAGTAATTTTTCATGAAACAGGTCTATAAAAATTTGCCTTCTAATAGATTTTTACTATGAAGTAAATTAAATATGATTGTTATGATAGCTATGAACTACTGAATCACTTTACAGATTTTTTTTTCAATTCTCACAGTTATCTTACATTTTAGCCACATTATCCTCATATTTTAGATAACAAAACAGAGGATCAGAGAGGTAGCATAACTTTCAAAGTTAAGTAAGAAACGAGGTTTACATTTAAACTGAGTGATTTGGGGGCACATTGCTGGCTGTTGGAAGAGCGTGCAAATCTCTTTTTTAAACCCTTAAAAGAAAGGTTTATTTTATTATTTTAGAGAAACTGAGAGAGAGCAAGGGAGGAGGAGTGAGAGAGAGAACCTCAAGCCGACTCCATGCTGCACAGAGGCCAACAGGGGCTTAATCTCACAGTCTGAGCTGAAACCAAGAGTCAGTCCAGTGCTTAACTGATTGAGGCTCCCTACCCTGCCACATGCCCTGAACAACCAACTCTTGATCTCGGGGTTGTAAGTTCAAGTCCCACATTACTTAAAAAAATAAATAAACTGAGTGGCTTGTTCCAATGACTGAGTTCCTTCCATTGTAATATTCTTTCTTTCAAATCTTTTAAAAAGAATCTGCAATAATGTTTTCTTTTGCAGAAACTACTATTTTTATAAGTTACTCATAACTAAAATCCAGTAACAAATATCTTTATAAATATTGAATTGAAATTTTGATTTTTTTTCTTTAAAGGCCTAGTTTCAGATTACTTATTACTAATGTATAATAAAATATGACAAACAGCTCAAATCCAGCCTTCTGTTTTTGTACAGGCTGTGAGCTAAGAATGGTTTTCATATTTTTAGATGATGGAAAAAAATTAAAAAGAATATTTCATGACATGTGAAAGTTACATAATATTTAAATTTCAATGTCCATAAATAATGTTTGACTGGAACATAGCCACATTCATTTGTTCACTGTCCAGGGCTGTTTCTGTGCTACAATGAGTTTAGTAATTGCAACAGAGACTATAGACCATGCAAAAATCTAAAATATTTGCTATCTAGCCCTTAAAGAAAGGTTTGCTGATTTCCAATACATAATAATAAATAGCTAAGAATGAGTTTAAAAAATATGAAGTAACATATTTTCTTATTTCATTAGTAAGAATAAAGTTACAAAGAATGTATTAATTGGAAGAAAATGGTAATTAAGTCAAAATATAACTATATAGGTCTTTAAGGCAACATGTTGTATGTTATTTAAATTTATTATTATATTCTGCTTTGCAATTTTATAACTTTTCATTCCTAAATGTTATGACGTGACACCACTGGTACAGTGGAAACTTTTACAAAGAAAACCACTAATTTGAAGATCCACAAAAATGCAAGTACCTTAGATTTTCTATAGAATGCCTTGTACCCACATAAAAAATTCTAAGAAAATAAAGTTGTTCTTACAAAGAATTAAAATGTATGATATGATTTAGTTTCTGCAGATCAGGTTATATATATGTAGGAAAATAACTAAAAATCAAATATGTGAAATTAATGAGAAAAATATAGAAGAACTACATTAGTTAGCAAATATTTCAGTTAGAAAATAAACACTATAGCCTTATGTTGCTCTTCTAGTGTAAAATATGAGTTATGGCAGTAGGTCATCTTGCAAAAATAAAAATAATTTATTTTAATAGAAAATTTTTTTGGTCAAAACCGTACGTACAGCTCTTTTTGATTACAGTGATATACTACCGTACAAATAATGGATACCATATAATGTTGGCATGAAACTGTCAACTTTCATCCTCTAACTTTTATTTGGAAACCACAAACATTTAGAGTCAAAATGTATGAACTGATAGAAAATCTGCTGTTGTGATTTATCTCAATGTCTGGAAATAGGCAAACTTACAAAGCTAATGCTATCAATGGAGCATCTTAACTGTATTTCCTAGGGCTACCTGGGTATCTAACCCAGGAATCTGCAGAGAGAGGAATCATGTGTTTACTGTCAGCCTCACATTAACCTGATTCCAGTGTTTGTCAGTCATCTGTTTCAATAGGAGGCTAATGATTCTTCTCATCCTCTTTTTTAAAAGGCTTATGAGGGGCACCTGGGTGGCTCAGTGGGTTAAAGCCTCTGACTTCGGCTCAGGTCATGATCCCAGGGTCCTGGGATCAAGCCCCGCATCGGGCTCTCTGCCTGGCGGGGAGCCTGCTTCCCCTCCTTCTCTCTCTCTGCCTGCTTGTGATCTCTGTCTGTCAAATAAATAAATAAATCTTTAAAAAATAAAAAAATAAAAGGCTTTGAGCATTTAAATCAACTGAACTTAGGAAAAAATAGTACTATGAGTACATTGGATAAAAAAAAAGTGGTCAAGATACATTACTGTAGTACATCTATACACCAGAGCTATATAGACAGAAATCTAAAACTGTTACAATAAATTAAATAAAAATACATTGTTGGTACCAAGAATGTATTCCATAATTTGTCATATTTTCCTACATGTAGAACATTTAACAGTATGAGTGAATCCCTTTTTTTAACTAATTTAGTGTGGGGGGAAATTATTTCATCACGTAATTATTGAAAGCAATTTTGAGAGTTTTTTAAAATGTGAAACATTTAATTTCTAGATATGTGATATTATCTAGTAATTCTAAGCAAAATTATAACATCACATGCATAAAAGCAAAATACTGTTAATGTATATATATACGTAAATACCAATAAAAGCATGCTTTCAACTGAATTCTCCTCTTATCTGTAGTATTATAAATAATTATTGGCATTACTTACAGTAAATACAGGCACTAAAAGGAAAAAAATTATGAAGCAAATAAATATTAAAACTAAGGTAGTGCAGAAACACTAAATTTATCAGTAAGAGTGCTCAAAAGCAACAAAATAAGTTATATTTGAGTGGACTTCTTTAAAGAACATAAACAATATATGTAGACAAATATATTAGTAAAATAAGTACAAACCGCATGAAATAATAAGTCTGAACACTTTCAAATAACATAGATGTGCATGAAGTAAAAACAAATATTTCAATAAACGCTCACAGCAAGAAATGATAAAAAATTAATTGTAAGAGAAACTAATTTTAAGCCTAAACTCATTGCTGCCATTATTTCACACAATGGATTATAATTATAGTACATTTAAATCTAAATCAGATGGGTCAGGTAAATAGCATAGAATCTAGCTCTCATCAGCTGTGTGGCTCTTGTTAAACCTAATTGCAACATCTTTACCATATATATATTTTTTAACTATCTTCATCCTAAAAACAGTCACATGCTCACTTTGCTCATACAAGCCACACAATCTGTCACTTTAAGCCTTGATATTCATTATTAATATGGGTGCACCATATGTATGACAATTTATGAAATAGTCTGCGGACAGCAGAGGAATACATGGAGAGGAAAATGTTTTTAATATGGCAGCAAATAAAAGAATAGGTATACCAAAGAATTAAGTACTCCACTCTATATAGAGTGTAACAACACATCTAAATAATATTCTATGTCATGGATATACAGTTGACCCTTGAACAACATGTGATTTAGGGGTGCCAACTCTTACACAGTAGAAAATACATGCGTAATTTTTGACTCTCCAATATGTACCTACTAATAGCCTACTGTTGACTGAAAGCCTTACCAGTAACATAAACAGTCAATTAACACGTATTTTTATATGACATGTACTATATACTGAATTCTTAAAATAAGCTAGAGGAAAGAAAATGTTATTAAGAAACTCATAAGAGAAAATACACTTACAGTACTGCACTATATTAAAAAGAATCTACAAATAAGTAGACCCACACAGTTCAAACTTCTGCTGTTCAAGGGCCAACTGAATACTTTTTTTCAGTTTCAACTTTTTAATTTCAATTCCAGTTAGTTAATATTAATTGTAATATTAATTGCAATATTAATTGCAGGTGGAAAATTTAGTGATTTATCACTTACATATGCTACTCAGTGCTTATCACAATCAGTTCCTCCTTAATCCCCATCACCCATCCAGCCCATCTTCCCATCCACACCCCCTCCACCAACCCTCAGTTTGTTCTCTATAACTAAGAGTTTGTTTTGTGGTTTGCCTCTCTCTCTCTCTTTGTATTTTGAACACTACTAAAGGTCTTCTTAGTTACTTCCAGATTTTGGTGATGATGAATAATGTTGCCATAAACATTCAGGTACCGGTTTTTGATGTATGCAAGTTGTCAATCCATATGGGTAAATACCAAGGAATGCAATTTCTGGATTAGATGGCAAAAGTAGGGTTAGCTGTGTAAGAAATTGCCACACTGTCTTTCCAAGTGACTGTGTCATTTTGCATTCCCATCAGCATTGAGAATTCCTATTGTTCTTCATCTTCTCTAGCATTTGTATTGTTAGATTTTTGGATTTTAGTCTAGGATGAGAAGTGTGGAGTGGTATTCTCTTGGTTGTTTTAGTTTGATAAGAAGTTGGTTTTGTCTGAAATTAACGTAACTACTCCAGCTTTCTTCTGATTAGTGTTATCATGGTATGTCTTTCTCCACCCTTTTATTTTTAATTTATCAAAGACTTCATTTAAAGTGGGTTTCTTATAGAAAATAAATAGTTGGAACAAGTTTGCTTTTCTAAAATTCACTCTGACAATTCTCTCAATGAATTCAGGTATTAGCCATTCACATATAAAGTACTGATACAATTGGATTAATATCTGTCATATTTGCAACTATGTGCTATTCATTTCTATTTTTTATTTTTACTTTTTCTTGTTTGCTTTTTTTCTGTTTTTACTTTAATTGATCAATTCATGTGATTCCATTTCTACCTCTCCTCTTAGCATAACAATTATATTTCTTTTTTAAAAAATTCAGTGCTTTCCTTAGAAAAGGTAAACAATATTTTTAGCTACTCTAAGTCCTCTCTCAGTAAATATTATACCACTTCAAGGGTAGTACATGTACTTTTTAACAAAGTATTACTGATTTCTTCCTCTTCTCCTTTATTAACCTTGCTTATCCATATTTTGTAATACTTCAATATGTTATATTACTTTCAACTGTTACCTTTCAGATTAATAATAAAAATATTCTACCTTCATTTATTACTTCTTCAAGATCATTCCTTTCCTGATGTAGATCTGACCTATAACATTTTTCTTTTCTTGAAGTACTCCTTTTCATGTTTGCTTCATGCTCAGGAGAAATTCCCTCAATTTTTGTTTGTCTAAGAATGCCTTCTTCTCCTTTACTTGTTAAAAGGATACTGTTACTGGGTATAGAATTCTGGGTTGGTGGGCTTTTTTTTCTTCTTTCTTTCAACACTGAGTTAAAGGAGAAATATTTCAGTCTTTTCTTACTTGCATGGTTTCTGAAAAAAAAAAGTTCATTATAATTCTTATTCTTTTTTTTACTATAGGTAAGGTGTGTTACCCTCAGACTTTAAGATTTTCTCTTCAGTTTTGGTTTTCTGCAGTTTGGATATGATATGCCTAGGTGTAAATTTCTTTATCTATTTATCTTGCTTCATGCTTTCTTAGATTTCAGGATCCAGAGTTTGGTATCTGTCATTAAGTATGGAAATTTTCTATTATTTTAAAAAATATTTCTTCTGCTTCTTTATTTCTTCTGCTGATATTCCAATTATCTGTGTCACACGTTTGGAAACTGTCACATAGTTCTTTGATGTTCTGTTCTGCTTTTGTATTTCATTCATTTTTTGTCTTCACATATCA
The DNA here is from genome assembly GCF_963455335.1 of Martes martes. Classification (NCBI taxonomy): domain Eukaryota; kingdom Metazoa; phylum Chordata; class Mammalia; order Carnivora; family Mustelidae; genus Martes; species Martes martes. The sequence goes on from NC_137899.1 coordinate 31,215,561, forward strand.
TTTTGGAAAATTCCTATTGACCTAACTTTAAATTCAGTGACTCAAGTAACCAGAACCTGGTTAAGTCTCCTCTGTTCACCAGTCTCTTCAGATTTGAGGGTGGCAGTTTGCCCTGCAAATTTAATTCTCTGACAGATCAAAGAAAAATCATTCATATTCAATTTGTTTAGCTTTCTTGTTCTAAGAATGAAAGTGACTTTTTTTTTTTTTTTAAGGCTTTATGTATTTGAGAGAGAACAAGAGAGTACAAGCAGAGGAGTGGGCAGAGGTTGAGGGAAAAGCAGACTCCCCATTGAGCAGGGAGCCTGATAGGGGGCTTGATCCCAGGACCCCAAGATCATGACCTAAGCCAAAGGCAGATGCTTAACCAACTGAGCCACCAGGCACCCTGAAGTGATACTTCTGTGCTTTTTACATTATGAAGCTGAAATCAGAATGGATTTATCTTTAATGACGGGCAAATTGGTCAAGCTGTCCATAACTGACCCAATTTACTGAGTGTTTTGTGAAATTCTTTGTTCTCCCAAATCTAAGTATTTTTAAGAATATAAAAATCAGATGGGCACCTGGGTGGCTCAGTGGGTTAAGCCTCTGCCTTCGGCTCAGGTCATGATCTCAGGATCCTGGGATCAAGTCCCACATCAGGCTCTCTGCTCAGCAGGGAGCCTGCTTCCTCCTCTCTCTCTCTCTCTGCCTCTCTGCCTACTTCTGATCTCTCTCTGTCAAATAAATAAATAGAATCTTTAAAAAAAAAGAATATAAAAATCAGAGACAATAATGACATTTCTGAACTGCCACCAATTCAGTTTTAAGAGTTGCAAAACAGGAGTCTTGTCTTGTCCTTTCAAATATATAAAAATATCTTGACAAGTGTTTATGTAATCTGGATAAATGACCTATAGACTTTGAAAGTGGAAAGAACTACAAATGCTAACAGACTGATAAAGTGAGTCCAAAATGAAAAAGTCTCTGCATGTGTTTCACTGTAGCAGCCAAGAGCAAATTAATAGTATTTTTAAAGTATTTTAAATTTCAACTAAAGTCTCTTGAGTAGTAATAGAGATACAAGTAACAGCTTACAGCAAAAGTCCATATAATCAAGTTTTTACCTGTCTCTTTCTTATTCTACATTTCTTGAATCTACCACCAAAATTTTCCTAACTTAAAAAAAAAAACAAAACACTTTTTCCAGTCACAGCAAAGGTTCTGTCTTCTCCCCTCCCCATCACTCCCTTTGACTTATGTCTCTTTTCTACCTTAGTCTCATCTATTATTTTTTTTCCAATAAAATATAATATTGCTTTCCCATTTTGATTTCTTCTGATTCTTGGGGTAGCCAGGAACAGAAAGGAAAAGCTGATAACACTATGTATTTTTTTCTCCAGTGCATATTTTTTAAAAGTTTTCTCCCCTAAGTCCAATGCCTTATTTTTCAAAATATTACATTCTTTAAAGAAGTCAATTATCTTCCTTAAATAACCAGAACATAATTTTGCTATTATGAGTCAATATATAATATTCCATCAACAACACCAGCAGTTTCATAATAAAAATCACAGCTCGACCTGACAATACACTATGCTGTGAGTCAGTTCACCTAGTTACCTGGGAATACATTTCAAAAACCTCATCCTAACAGACCCATTAGAAAGAAGGTAGATCAAATAAGTTAACCCACAGAAACTATATGGTGCTCTCTTATAGTCAAATGGGACAATAGGGAACTCTTTCCTGCATTTTCAATATAAAATCGACAATGTATTTTTTATGTTGTATCTTTGCCTCTGGCTTCTTGAACCAACATTCTTTGGTGTCCCGAGCAAGAGGTTCAGGCCCTCCCAATTTCTCCTAGAGCCTCTGAAAGAAATAAATGTAAGGCAAATGCCTCTGCCTTGTTGGCATCCATCAGTTCCAGCCACAATTTGTAAAATGTTTCCATAGCAATTCTCCTTGGGATTTAATGAGCCCTAGATGACTGCATATTCTTAAATGGACCTTGAATACAATTTACATTGTTGTCCAATCCCCAGGGTTGAGTTTCTTCTTACATTTTTTTTTTTTCTCCTTAGTATCACAGGGATGCTCTTCTACCAATAAACCTAAAATCCTTCCCTCACATTCCACCAATGTTTGAATCCCTAACGCTCCTTGTTTGGGCTACTTGACCCTGACTTGGGACAGTTCCTTTTTCTGGAAATAGAAATGGTTCTGAGGCAAGAGGCATCTTACCAGCTTTTTTGCATATCTACTTTGATCCATTCTCCAATTCATGAGTATAAGTTCTGGAAGTTGCTTCACACTTAGAACTATGATAGAAATTATTTCTACAATGCTCATTTTGTTGTACTCTATGGCCTTAAGCAAAATTCTTTTACTGTAAGAGTTTAATGTGAAGTTCTTTTATAAATATAATTTTGATTCTACTCAAAAACACTTTTATTCATTTTTACTGCCTTCTTTACTTTTCTTCATAAACATTTAGTTTTGTGTTCACTTTTTCATATTCAAAGCATACGGATTATCATAAACAGTATGGCCAATAAAATGCACTTTATGTTTTCATCACCAACGTTAATGTTGCACAGCTTGCTGCCAGGACTCTTTTTAAACTCTAATTTAAAGAATTAATATCTAAAGAAAATATTGTCTTGGAACATTCTATCATCTCATTTGTCTAGGTATGCTAAATTCTATTTCACCACCAGGTTACATGACCAGAAAGCTGTGTACCTGGAACTCATTAACTCTCTTTGCCACATAAAACACCTTCAACAATCCACATTTTAGTGTTATATTCTCAGGTTTTATTGAAAGTTAATATAGAAAATAGTCCCCAAAACGATGTTTCGTATGTGCTTTGAAAGCATTCCTGATTTATTTAAACTAACAATTACTGGACGTCCAGCAGGAACCAGATAGTACTTAGGCACCAGTAATACAAAATAACTAAATAAAGCTAATTCTTTACCTGTAAGGCATTAATAGCCAGGAAATTGGCAGGGAGAGGGTACGTGGAATAAAGAAGAAGAAGAGAATGGTATATAAACAAATAGGTATATTATATAATCTTCCTTTAATGAGTTTATAAGCTAAATAAATTTTATTTAATTATTTACTACATTAAATAAACTTAATGACACAATGCTTCAATTCATTTAATAATGAGAAATTTATACTCTCTGCCAGAGATCAGTTACCAGCAAACAGAATTTAATCACAAACCCAAGCTAAGATATTTATTAGCCTCAGTGACAGAGGGTTTAAGTTCCTCTTCATATGCATTTCCCATATATTTTATACAGCATTATTATATATATATATGATAAATCACATCATTTCTTAATCATAAAAAAATAAATGGATTTCTTTCTTTTTTTTAAGTTTCCATTTGAATTCCAGTTAGTTAACATATAATGTAATGTTAGCTTCAGGTGTATGATATGGTGATTCAACGCTTCCACAAAATACCCAACACTCATCACAAGTGAAAATAAATCAATTTCTAAAACACTTACTCATAACTTTTATTTTAAATGTTATAAATTGCTCATTTTAACATACACATATTGAAATGAAATACACATGTTGAAATGACAGGTTCTAATTATTACAAATGCAATAAGATACAATTTGCAAATCAGATAAAATGGAGTTTTTAGCTTGAAAAGGTTAAAATAGAAATAAAATAAAAGAAAGTTTTTAGCTTGAAAAGGTTGAAAGGTACCACTGTGAACGAATATAAATGAAGAATTTGCTTAAAGTATAATTCTTCATTTATATTCGTTCACAGTGGTACCTTTCAACCTTGTTTTATAGTTTTTATTGATGTAGTTAAAAGAACTTTTTAAACTAACCTCATAGTTAAATGTCCCAGATATCAAAGTTATCTTGTTATCACAGATAAGATTCACATAGAGGTGTAATCATTATAGTTCTTCTGAATTCACACAGTCAAACAGCATCCAGAAAAAACAAAAACCAAAAACATATTGGAGTATAATTTAGGAACTCCCTTTTTGGGGAGGATTCTACTCTCTTAGAAAATGTCAATTATATAACACAGTATAATCAACTGCAGCCACCATATTCCACATTAGATCCAAAAGATGTTAGGGTTCAAAGCCAATGGCCAAGAAAGAATTCTTAAGATATCTTTGGTGCTAAAAGGTGGTTTTATTAAAGCATGGACAGGACCCGTGGGCAGAAAGAGCTGCAATGGGGTCATGTGAGGTGGCCATTATATACCTTCAAGTTGGAAGGGTGTTAGGAATAGTGTTAAGTCTCTAAGGAATTTTGGAAATGAGGTTTCCAGGACCTTGAGGCGGCTGGCTGTTGCTAGGAAAAAGTCATTTATTACTGTCTAATAAAACCTTAGTCGTGACACCCTTCAGATGTATATCGGTGGGTTATATGCTTGGGGCATGAGTGCCAAGATGTATCTTGGGGGGTTTAGAGATAAAGGATATTTCCAAAGGAATTTTTAAATGTTAAAGTAGACTTACAGGATCCTGGCGGGGGGTGGGGGAGGGAGGTGGGGGGGTTCAGGCTAAGATTTCCTTTTGCCCTTAGCAAAGTGTCAACATTCAGGCAGCTGAGTTCCTAGAGGAATGTCACTCTGCCTGTTTTAAGGACTTGTCAGTGGGCTGTAAGTAGTCAGGAAATTTAATTTTTCTTTGGCTTTTGTTTCCCACATCACTCAGACCTTATTCATCTTGTAATTGAAAATATGTTTAGCCTTTTACCGTCCTCTCCCTATTTCCCACACTCCCAGTCCCCGGCAACCACCATTCTATTTCTGTGTTTGATTTTTCTTTCTAGATCTCACATAAAAGTGATACCATAAAGTACTGGTCTTTCTCTGTCTTGTTTATTTCACTTAGCATAACACCTCCAGGTTCATCCATGTCATCGCAAATAGGATTTTCTTCTTTTTTAAGGTTTAATAATTCCCAGGTGTGAGGTGGTATCTCACTTACATTTTGATTTGCATTTGCCTGATGGCTACGGATATTGAACATTTTTTCACAATATCTACTGGCTGTTTGCAGATCTTCTTTGGGGGAAAATATATTTATTCAGACTCTTTGCTCATTTTTCAATTAAGTTTTTTATTGGTTTTTGCTATTGAGTTGCACAAGTACCCTGTGTATTCTGGATATTAACCTCTCACTAAACCTGTGACTGCAAATATTTTCTCCTTTTCTATAGGCTAACTCTCCATTATGTTGTTGGTTTCCTTGGCTATACAGAAGTAAATCCCTGACTCATGAAAATTTTAACTATGTCAATTATCAAACATCTATGTTCTGTTCATTCATTTTTTTTTTAAGATTTTATTTATTTATTTGACAGAGGGAGATCACAAGTAGGCAGAGAAGCAGGCAGAGAGAGAGAGAAGGAAGCAGGCTCCCCGCTAAGCAGAGAGCCCAACGTGGGGCTCCATCCCAGGACCCTGGGATCATGACCTGAGCCGAAGGCAGAGGCTTTAACCCACTGAGCCACCTAGGCACCCCTGTTCATTCATATTTAAAGTGGGCATTATGTAGAAATCATAGAGATATTTTACAAATATAAAATTACAATAAGTAACAGGCATAATATTAGAAAAGGAAAATGATGGGCAAAAAGTTCACTTTTCCTCCAGACCTTCAAACCCTTTCACTTTTGCTAATGAAATGTAAAGAATGCTGCCCCTTCAGCTCATCTAAATAACAAAAGGAAGAAAAAAGGAAGCAATTTACAGCTCTCTTGAAGAGAGTGTAATGAATCTAAGTTATAATTACAATTTGGGATTTATTAAATAATCAACTCCCTTTGCATTTAAAGATATTTACAAACCACAAAAAGATTATTTTGCTTATTTTATACTAAACAAATTCAAATGCTATGTTTTTTTACACAAAATGTATAAATGAATAAATCTAAGGTAGTGATGCATTCAGAAACACATCCATAGAATCAGCTGCCACTACTCTCATTCAAAATGTAGCCCTAAATCTTGACCTACACTTGCTAAATAATTAATTTTAGGGCTGAAGCCCACCAAATCTCATTTAAACAAGATTTTCTGTATTTTACATTCACTATTATTTGAAAGCCCCTGCTGTAGGCAATGAAGATCATAGATTTGGAGATAGTATATATTGTATTTTTTCTTTCTAATTAAATACATGAGTGATAGTGACAATATTAAGTCCATGAATGTTTAGGCCAATTTTTAAAACTTAGGTAAGATTTTTTTAAACTACATTTTAAAGAAGTTCAGAGATGTACTAACATATTTTAAAAGTGAAAAGTGAATTTTTAAAAAGTGGTAAACACATTAACCTGCAATTGAAAACAGTCTAACAAATATTTGTAACAATTCAGTCTTCTTTTTAACTCTAAAATATTTTTTGTACAGGCTACATTTTAGCTACCATCACACACACACACAAATGCATACAACACATGAACATATAAACTTATTTTTACCTTTAGTTGTATGTCATATATCAATTTACACAGAGAGAGACCAATAGCTTTATAATAGCTCCCTTGCCCATAGGAAATCGGTGAATTAAGCAAAGGTTTTTAATTGTAAAAAAAACTATTAAACCTCTTAAATCATAACTTAATAGCCATTTCCCCTAAAAAGTATTAATTACCTTCTAGATTAATGAAAATTAATTGCTATTCTACCTTGACAATTACATTGTGATCGATCAAGTTTAAAGAACCTACAAGGGTCACTTGCTGTAATTCTATTGCAATTCATTAAATCTGCAACAGATAACTTTTAACCTAGTCACATATTAGGGAATTCTAATGGCAGCTCTAGATGTCACTGTTTATACAAAAAATGATATATCAAATTGCCTCTTTTTCTTAGCTCAATTAAATTGCTTTGTCTTTACTATTTCCAATGCTACTACAGCGCCTTCATAACTAAAACATTTGCATTACATATTTTATGCAAACAAGCAACACTGATTAAGGAAAAGTAATGCAGGTGTGCTGTCAAGCAGTAGCAAATAAAAAATTAATAGTTCAATAAAATAAAAATTTTTTACAGTAAACATTATGTATCCCTTCAAAAATTTTTACTTTGAACAAGGAGATAAAAATTTATATCCATTGGAAAGCAAAATTTAAAAGGTGGATAATACAACTGTTAGAATGAGAAAATGGGAGGACTATAGTGCACTATGGGTAGGATTTTAAACCTTAGGGTCAATCTAGAAAGTACTCTATTTCCAGAAGCTCTAGGTGAAATTAAATATACGGTTATGAGCTATGACTCAGTGATCTTACATTTGAATAGATATGCCAGAAAATTTGTACAAGATCCATATAGTATTAGGTACAAAAATTGTTGCTGAGCTACTATTTGAATCAACAGGAATTTGGGGGAAACATCGGTGTTCATCACTAGAAGAATGGATAAGTCAAGTTAAAGAAAAAGAATAAAGTATGAGCTTTAGACTATGAAGTATCAGACTTTATTCACAGTACTATACAGTCATAATAGTGTATCTATCTATTTATTTATTACTACAAAATATATTACAAATGTTTGTACTTAGGTTTGGGTAAATGCAGTTTCCCATCCAATTGAAAAAAACCGTCGGATGAGTGATTTTCACATTGCATTTTGTTTTATTCACTTTGACACTTACCATATCACAAAAATAACCTCTGCTTTCTCATCTGAACGAATTTGCTGGTTTTTCCCTTTCAGTTGGTGTATTTTTTTTTTTCTGTTCTCTAAATAAGCAAATTTATCTACCCAGTAAGGTCAAAGTCAGGCAAATCTCCTCCGTGACTTTCCTGATTCCACATTTCTTTTCCTTAAACTTGCATGACACTAATACACTATATACTGCCTAATTTAAGTCTTAGTACAATTGTCTTTTTATCATTGCCTCTTTTGTCCTCTACAAGACCTCTGAGTGGGACCAGATCTTTTGTTCCCAGTTCCCCTTACATTTACTAGCATAGGACTGAACACTTTATAGAAAATTAGAAATGCCTCTTCACTCATCAGTAATATGTTTGAACCACCATTATTCTAAATACTATGGATATTTCAGTTAATAAAACCGAATTCCTATAATCTTGAACATCTAGAGGCAACAGGAGAGAAAATAGGTTCCAGCAATGTATTCTATTAAAAATTCCTTAATAGATCTAAAGAGCAGCATATGACAAGTGCAATCTATTCCTGGCCAGGGAAGTGACAGAACAGATAAAGTCATTAAAAGGAAGATTTAGCTTTGAAGCTGAGCCAAGAACAGAAAATGAGGAAGGGGCATGAGCTTCCCTTTACCCCTAGCAGTTCCAGAAAACTTGACCCTGGAAAACTAAGAAGAACACAGCTTAATGATCCTTGTACACTCCTCGTTTCCTTATGGATGTCTAGAGTTCCTTTATCATGGAGAGTAATTTTTTCATTTCTTAGAGGTAAAATCTTAAAAGGAACAACTTGGTTGATGTTTTTCACTGAAATGAATTCACATTAACTATAAGGAACAATCATTCAATTATCAAGTATAAAAAACAAGGAAAACTTTAATTTTAAATAAGGACACTTTGGGGCAAACAAGGATACTAATAATCATGGCAAATCAACATGCATAAATCAAGATTCTTCCAGGCAGACTCAGATAAAGTATTGCCTAAAATAACTGTTATTGTTTTACTTTGTTAGCTGTAGGGGGAAAAAAAAAACCAATAACTACATCTATACCTTTAAGACATACATTTAAGACAGCTCTTCAACTGTTAAGAAACAGAGAAGTTAGGTACTAAGTAATACACTAGGAGTTTGTCAATGTGTGATTAAAATACATGCAGCTTGAATTCCCATGATTTTTACAAAATGAGCTTCATTCTCAAGGATTTGTTATTAAGCATGTCATTGATCAATTGATTATAATAAGAAAATCTTTCAATAGGTATGTAACAAGCTTTGATGATTTGAGGCAAACTACTTTGTTCTGAGAAAGTCTAGGTTCCTAATATTCTTAACTACTTTTAAAATATCTTTAATATTGTCATTACAGTTTAAGATTTAAAAAAATGATTAATGGTAAATAGGTATGTCAACACTCTGAATTAGAATTGATTGTTGACCCCTATATTTGCCCTGGCACTTTGCACATATGAAGTATTGACTTCAGCCATATCATATTTACTATTTGCTGGCCAATATCTCCTTTGCAAGAGGGGCATCTCCTCTAGGGTAATAGAGGGGGGGTCTGTTTTATTTACCCCTGCCTTCTCAGCAGGTGACTTAAAGAAAAATACAAAGTAAAAAGAACAAAGGAAATGCACAGAAAGAAATACTGTAAATTATTTAAAAGCCATAAGCTTAACTGTACTCTAGTCAGTATAAGCAGACTTAACTCATTCATTGAAAACAATAATAAAGCAAAAGCATGGATGAAAATCTTATTAGATAAAGCATAATTCACACCCCAAAGCATTAAGTATAACAACAAAAGTTTCAAATGCTGAAGGTTAGGATTGAGAATGATGAGGATCTATCTATCAAATAACACACCCAACACTTCTGTAGAGTAGAAACCATAGGAAATACATGAAGAAATAAAAGCACACTAAAAATAGATATTTAACACATCATTTTTAGTCCAATTCAGATCCCGTGGTTAACAGTTGGATAAGTACACAGAAATCCTAAATGGCACAATCAAGTAAAAAAACCATAAATTTTAACCTGCAGTAATAAAAGATAGACTTTATTCTCTATTTCACATGAAATATTTTTAAAAACTGACCATATGTTAGAAAACCAAACATTCTGTGAGGTAAAACTAATAAAAACAAGATAATCATTTTACGGAAAAAAAAACAAAAACAAAAACCAACCAACATTCAAATACAAAAATAAAGGAAATCCTGTCCACCTGAAAAAGTTACAACTCTTCTCTACCTATACCTTTGGGTAAAACTAACTTTGTAACACAGTATCAGTAAAATGAATCTAGTAATCTCTATGTCTTTGACCAAATAGGTTAATCCCAAAATAGAAATTGGTTCAACATTTGAAAATCAATCCATGTAATTCTACATACTGATAGAATAAAGAAAATGAATACAAAATAAATACATAATTATCTTCATAGCTATAAAAAAATTGAGAGACTTAAATACTCATTTATGACAAAATCCTTTAAAAAACAAGAATAGAAGGGGACTCTCTTAACCTGATAAAAGGCATCTTTATGAAAGACTACATCTACTATAATTTATGGTGAATAACTGAATGATTTTGCCTAAGATCTGAAACAGGTAAGGAGTCCACCCTCATCACATACTTCAACATTTTCTTGGATTTCTAGCAGCTGCAATAAGGCCTAGTAGGTACAATAAAGCAAAAGAAAAAAAATATATATATATAAAAGTACAAAGATTAGGAAAAAATAAAGTTATACTTTTAAGATAATATGATTATTTACATACTAAAAGCTAAGTGATCAACAAAAAGCTACTAAAGATAAATGAATTTAATACACTTTCAAGATAGTATGAGAAAGAACATTTGGAAAATGAAATTTAAAAACAATAGTATTCATAATACTATTGAAATCATGAAAAACAACAAGAATTACAACAAAATGTGTCTAAGATCTATGCTATGAAAATTACAAAACAGTTCAGGCAAAATTAAAGACGGCTTAAGTATTTGAAGATATGCACCACTGTTCAAGGACTGGTAGACCAAATTCTATTAGGTCACAAAATCTTTCTAAATTGACTTAATAGATTCTGCATGATTCCAAAGATAATCTCCGTATGTGTGTTTAAAGAAATTGACAAAATAAATCTAAAATTTATATGGAAAAATAAAGGATATAGAACAACCAATACAACTTGGAATAGAGGACTATCAAAGAATAGAATAGAGACTGAAAGAATAGAGGACTATCAATATTTCATTTGAGATTTACTCTAAAATTAGAGTAAGGAGGACAGAATGTTATCAACATAAAAATAAACATACAGAGAAATGAAACAAAACAGAAAATCCAGAAATGAACCCACACATATGTGGCCAGTTTGTCTTTAATGAAAGTGTAAAGATAATTCAACTGGGTGAACAATTTTGGTCTCCAACAAATGGTATTAAAACAAGTATATATCCATAAAGAATTAATGTGTCCCTTTCCTAATGTTACCACAAGATTAACTTAAAGTACATATAGACCTAACTATGAGCATGTGTGTGTGTATATGTATGTGTGTATAATAAGATAAAGCAAAGGTGTCAAAAAGTTTAAATTAGTGAATACAGGGGAAGGTATAAGAGTTAGTCATTGTATACTTTTTTCAACTTCTCTGTAGCTTTAAAATTTTCAAAACAAAAATCTGGAGAAAATTTTCTGAGGCAAATATGAAAAATATTAACTTGTGCTCAATTTAGTTGCTTAGTAAGAGATGGTCTATCAATTATTATATTCAATATTTGCGTGAAAGATTTCAACATTAAAAGTAAAATGATTTATAGAGATATTTAATAAGGTAATTATATGACACAGTTTTAACAATTAAATGCTGCACTCATGAAGAGACTGATTATTTTATCGTGCTAGTATTTAAATTGTTGCTTAAATTAATTCGTGTTTTTTGTTATGAGGGTACATAATTTGTTTATATACAACATTAAAAATAGGTCACATTACATAGACTTCAAATAGACCTAAACGGCTGTAACTTCTTATCTTATCATAACCATGAATGTGCTAAGATAACTTCAATAGGTTTGAAATTAAGACAGTCCTTGATCCCTCTTCAGATTGAGATTGTTATATCAAACTAAATCCCATGACATTCTAAAACATTCTATTGCAGTCTTGCCAGAGATAATGCCATTCATTACTCAGTAAAAATTTATCTGTTTTCATTTTAATCACAAAGCAATACCTTTCTTCTTTACTGTTATTATCTTTCATCTCAGAAACTTAAAATGTTTTCAGAAAGACACGGTAGTATTATCCATCATGAAGAAAAGAGAAAGGAGGTGGAGATGGGCTTACTCTATTTCAGAGTGTCTCCCTCAAGGCCTGACGCAGAGGTTAAAGAACTCCACAATCTCAACTTCTCAGAAGTGGTGCAAAGTTACACGCACTCGAATGCAAGGCCCATTGTGGGTTAGTATTCAGGTTTCAGTAAAGCTTTTCTTAAGTTTATTTTTCTATAAAGCCAAATACAAATCAGCCTTTAATAAACGCATTATGTTTTTCAAATGTGGACTTTTAAACAGTGATGTGAGAACTGTGGTAATAATGGTAAAGTACACATTAAGGGGAAAAATGTGTGGGAAAAATACATGGGAAAAACTAAATAGGTAATAGTGCGCCCAGTTATCTCCAAATCAAAGTCGTCCGCTGAGAAATGATCATTATGTTTCATGAAATAAAGATGAACAGAAACTCTGAAGTGGACGTAAATTGTATGCTGAGCCATTTGAAACTTTTGAAATATAGGTCATTTGCAATTGTGAAGGTTTGTTTCTAAAATTTCTTTGTAAATCATTTATTTAGAACTCAGAAGGAATTTCCTTACAGAAGCTATACTATTCATGATGTCTTGGTGGTTGGGTTTCAGAACAAGACACAAAAACCTGCAGTCCCAGCTAGACCTAAAATATGGTACAACCTTCAACCTTCTCCTTTGCCAATAGAACAAACACACAATGCTCAGAGGCTTCTTAGACCATTACTGCAGGAGACAGTGGAAAGCTGCATGTGAAAAATGCATACCATACCATAGAAACTGGTTGCCAGAGTCAAAATGGGACTTCATGTCAGAAATATCGGTTATGAAGATCAATGCCCCACTGGGAAGGTCATTGTCTCAGGTCCCACACAGGCCTGTTTTCTGGGTAATGGTTCTCACCAAAAATGGAAGAAAGTTTTAAACTCAGGAGAGTCCCAAGCAAGTAGCCTGGAAAAAGCCATCCACATGATGATGGTATCTGCATTCCCTCCTGCTCTCAAACCTTTAAAATACTGTATGACTCATTAGAGTTCTTTTTTCTATGCAGCCTCATTTTTGATAATATATTAATTATTTTTATTATGTTCAATTAGCCAACATATAGTACATCATTATTTTTATGCAGTATTATTAACTATTAATTATAATTACAAATTGCCAATAATATATCAGTGAATGGCACTGATGATTAATATTCTTAATTAGTATTTATGTTCAATTATTAATAATGTAAAAACTTTTATTAACAATCTAGTTATATTTTGCTGGGCACCTATACATCCCAAACACTTAACTCACCTTACTTCTCATCCTTACTCTGAAAAAGGAAAACTTATTATCCCCACAATACAGAGGAGAAAACTGATGTTCAGAGAGATTAAAACTATAACCTAAGTCATTCAGCTCTAAAACTGATCAAGCTAGGATTTCAATTTAACTCCTCTGCACTTAGCCACTATACTTTCATTAATTAGCCAGTTCATCCACTTATCCAACAACTGTTTGTAGAGTACCTACTATGTGGCATGCAGGGTTCTAAGAGTTTTAACTTTAAGAGGCAAATGTGCTTTGAGGAATTTAATCTAGGCAGAAGCAGAGGAGGGTGGATCAGGGGAGAGACAGAAGCACAAAGAAATAAAGGCATATAGGATGGAGGAAGAAGAACAGAATAAAAGTCAATAGATTTACATTGAGATTTAGGAGGATCAAACTATAGGGACAATTTTAAATTTATATATTAGATAGATAAAACAGTTATATAGCATATAACATATAGTTATATATTATTATAATGTAGTTTATTATTATGTAGCTTATTTTTACTATTTATTATTATAGTTTATTTATTATAACTATTATATATAGCTGGAGAGAGACACATTTTCATTTTCTGATGACAAATCCCATACCAAATAACAGATTTTTACAACTGAGCTGCACTTGCTTTGAATAATAAAACACACTTCTTGGACAGGTATCAACCAGAAATGTATGATATTATGTTTACCCTATTTCATGTTTTCTGAAGATGTGAAGAGTAGGCTGCTAGTCATGTAAATATAGAGTGCTATAAAAATAATATATTAATGTGAGATAAAAAATTGAACTTCTATCTAAAAATGGGATATAAGAGATATAAAGGAAAATGTTCTACATGAGATTTGTTTTCCCAATTTTAATGTGATAGTGGTATACAAACAGCTGTTGCATGAGGAAGAATAATTTTGCCAATATAGGACCAAGTTTAAGAATATCTGTGGCTAAGAAATATGCACCACTTTGGAGAAGACAGAAAAATAGGCTCCTATTATATTGTATGATAGTAAATGGTGTGACAATACTCAGGAAACAAAACTAAACAGTAGCCATGGAACTAGGGACGAATATCACATCACTAGAATTTGCTGGCACCATGATATTTCTACATCTCTTGTTTTAAGAGTTGTCAAGTATGCGACACTGGTCTTTGTAGTAGCAAGTTTTTCCAGGTACGCTGATATGAGCTCTGGCCGGGTGAGTGGTAATAATCGCCTGCATGTCCTCCGCTCCCATCCCTCCCATTTCCAGCCCTATGTGTCCTAACAATTCCAACATAAAATTTATATATGTATAAGTTTGTTATGGTTCGAGAGAGTCAATTCACAACATCCACTTCTCCCTGCCTGGGTTTTGAAACAAATAAGATAGAGGAATAAAAAAAAAGAAATAAAAGTATTGGCTTTGTTACTGATGAAGCAGATACAGATATTGGCTGATGTGTGCACCATCTCAATGCTTAGGTGTTAGTGTCCTCATCTGCACCCTGGTATTAGACACTCATCCATACAGTCATAGGCAGGTCTAGAGAACCACAGGTCCTGCCCTGCAGGCTTTTACTTCCAAGCTTACCACATGGCCAGTGGCAGACCTGAGCACCTGCTCTGCACCAAGAGATGGATCCCAAAAGTGGTAAGATGGGGCTGGTAAAGCAAGCCCAGTTCCTCCTCTCGATCTCAGCAGTGAGGCACAAAAGAGGATAAGGAGAAGTCAGAAAGGTTATCCTACTTGATATTCCTCCAAATGGAACAAAACACCAGGACTAGAAGAAATTAGTAACTCCTCAAATAAAAGCAACATGAGTAGCAGTCAATCATAGACATAGTGATGGATCAAGGCATGAACAATGTTAATCTTTCTCTTTATTCATATTTACTGAATATCAACTTTCCAACAAGCACTAAGCTAGCATCTGAAATGCAAATCATAGAAAACATACCATCTAATCTCCAGTGGTTCTCATTCTATAACCCTGCAATATATAAAAGAGAATTTTAAAAATAATTTGCGATATTCACAAATAAGAGATTTATGTTAGATTACTAAAATCTTTGAATTTTATTTAAATTATAAAATCATCAAGATAACCTCTATATCCTTTTATAGACAACATATAGTCTTGAGAAACAATAGACTACTTTAACTTCAAACAACTTCAATAATTCAATTCTTATCAGATGTGTTACATTCTCAATTCTTTCAAGACAAAAACTTCCCAATTTTTGTCTTTATAATAAAGAAGAAGAATCGTATTTTGTTCCATTATTCTCTCCAAGATGGACTTCATTAGAACATGATTCTTTGGGTCTTTGCCAAACAACTGAGATATAGATAAAGCAGTATAACAAGAACCTTCTGGTTCTTTTACTTACAAGCACCAATCAATAGGATTATACTAAATTTCATGCTGTAGCAGGTCATATTTTATCAAGGTTTTACTGCATTTACTAAGAACAATAGCCCACTATATAGATCCTTTTATTAGATCTCATAGAAGTGCTGTAAGCTTGGAAACTTTCCACCACAACACTTTTACTGTAAATGTTGAAAATATTAACGTATTAGAAAAGCAAAATAAGATTATTTTCATATAACTTCTAAAATAGTTGAAAGCATATATTCTTAAAAAATGTTTACTGTTTTACAAATGAATATTTGTACATATAATAGCAAGGAGAACGGCTACTATTTGTTCAGTGTTGCCTAAGAGCCACTGAGTTTAGGGCCTTACATACATTATCTCATATACTTCATGGCAGACCTGAGAAATAGATATTATCATCTCTGTCTCATGCTTGAAGAAATGAATGTAAAGGAAATAAAATTTAGCCAAAACTGAAGTGCTTAAGTAATTGCTCAAATGACAATTAATAAGTATGAGTAATGCTGCATATGAACAAGGGTCTAGGGGACTCCAGGCCCACACTCCTAAAATATCCTGCCTCTAAAAATCCAACTGAATGAGTGTATATATCCATATAAAGTTTCTCTGCCATATAAAGTTCACTGCCAATAAAAATAAATACAATATGTAATATGTTTGTATAACATACATTATATTATATATTCACATATAAAAATAAGCATATATAAATTATAGACACACTTACCTTATTTATAGACATGCTTAAAGATGGATTTGAAACTATGCATTTCTCTATAGACTAAATTCTCAGATTATACTAGATGCCTACTTGTTGCATATAAATCCAAGCATTGCTGCTACAAAATAAATGCCCAGTACTTCATATATTTACACCAGCAAACCCAAAGCAGACTTGAAAGAAATTATACTATAATACATACATACAAACATATATATACAAGTATACACAAACATATATGCTCCCTATATGGTTCCTATATTAACATGACTGATGAATTAAACAAATTGATCAAAACTTACCATGAAGTTGAGTCTGCAAGAAATGGCATGTGCTGTGAAGACATAAATTATATATGCCTTTAAAATATGAATTATGAAATGAATATGTAATATAGTTTGTTTTTGTTCTACTTTTAACTCCCAACTGAAAAGATGGCATACTTTGCATGTCTAACCAGTTTCCAGGTGATGCTCATGGGGACCACAGTTTGCGAATACTCTTAGAAACTCAAAGGTATAATATCAAACCTTGGCCTCTGCCCTTAACCTTCATTGGGCAGATCAAAGCTCTAGTTATCAACTGTTCTACAGGGATGGAACGGGTGAGGACTGTCCACAGCAGCAAGTAGTTTAAGCAAAGTTGTTCTCAAGAATCCTAATATATTACCTGAGAAGCTTCTGAACATCCCAGGCGCTACTCAGGCCCCATCTAGTACTAATTAAATTGAAACCTCTGGGTGCAGAACTCAGGCATTAGAAATTCTCAAGCACCCCAGGGGATTCCAGTGTGCAGCCACGTTTGAAAATAATTGACAGTGAGAAAAATCCAGCAATGTCCATGTCAAGTGGTGGCAAGCAGCCGCCTGCATTCTGCACAGTTTAAGGACGTGAAGATTGTCAGTCTTAGGCCACTTCCCATATACTGTTTTTCTATGAAATGTATAAAATTTTATAGTTATTAATAACTATATAATCAATACAAGTGTTTTAACTTTCATAAATATAAAAGATATTTATAATATAATTATGGCTTCTCTCTTAATCTCTCTGTCTCTCTCTCTCTTAACTTTTTCATGTTTCTTAGATCCCCAAATATGGCCTACAACTACAGATTGTGTTATATATGCCAGGATGATACCATGGGTAAGTTGGAAAGTAGTGCATAATTGTTCAAATATAGAATCTACTGTCCACTGTTAGGAGTTTAAATTTGAATTCAGACTTATTAGTTGTTTGACCTTGAATATGGTCTTTCAACTTTGAATCTATAAAAAGAGTCTGATAACAGCACTTGCTTCCTACAATTATTATGTAAATTAAATGAAATAACATCCAAAGGTAATAAATGTATAGGAAGGACTTAAATAAAAGTTGTTTTATTATATTTCATCTCTTCAAGTTGGTGTGTCATTTTAGTTAAAAAAGACATCACCTCTTTGAAAAAAAGATGGGGGGGGCACCTGGGTGGCTCAGTTGGTTAAGCATCTGCCTTCAGGTCATGATCTCAGAGTCCTGGGATAGAGGTCAGGTCAGGGCTCTCTGCCCGGCAGGGAGTCTGCTTCTCCCTCTCCCTCTGCCCCTGCTCCTGTTTTCTCTAACTCTGTCTCAAATAAATAAATAAAATCTTTTTTTAAAAAAAATCACCTTTTCAACAGTTTTATCTAAAATCCATGAGTAGGTTATTTCTGATCATTACATCTTTTGAGTTTGTTTTTTTTTAAGATTTTATTTATTTATTTGACAGAGAGAGAGAGATCACAAGTAGGCAGAGAGGCAGGCAGAGAGAGGGGGGAAGCAGGCTCCCCGCTGAGCAGAGAGCCCGATGGAGGGCTCAATTCCAGGACCCTGAGATTATGACCTGAGCCGAAGGCAGAGGCTTAACCCACTGAGCCACCCAGGTGCCCCACAACTTTTGAGTTTTAATAATTATAGACAAAAATGCATGCTGCTGCTTTAAACTGAAATTAAATAAATACGGTAATTAAAATGGGGATGACTTTGGCTAAGAGACACTGGAGTCAGCTTATAAATGAGATTCAGTCATAGAGACATAAAGTGGTAAATTTCCTGAAGAGTATGTAAGGAATTTTATAAAATTAAGTTATCAAACTTCTTCTGACTCTTATTAATAAACATCTTTCAATATAGTAATTAGTTGTATCTTACGCTTCTATTCTTTAAAGATTTTAATTATTTTAGAGACAGAGTGTGTGAGCAGGGGGAGGGGCAGGGGAAAGGGGAAGGCAGACTCCTCACAGAGCACAGAGCCTCATACAGACAAGACCCCACAACCCCATAACCCCAAAATCACGAACCCCATATCACAACCCTCTGATCAAGACCAGAGCTAAAACCAAGAGCTGGATGTTCAAATGACTGAGCCACCCAGGCACCCCATTATGTTTCTATTCTTTAAGCTAGAAATCACTAAATTAAAACACGCAACTTCTGGTATACTCTACAATGTAATTTTTAAAAATTTATATTATTATATTTGCAGCTTTTAATTACGTGAACATTTCTTTCACATCAAAAATATATTAGTTATGTCATAATAAAATAACTTGCTTGCTCACATTGAAAAACTTCTACATCATTAAATAATTTATTCACAAAGCCTTCTTAGTATATGTATTCAATCGTTCCCTCAGAGTTAAGAATGTATTTAATAATGTTCAAGTATCATCTGTTAAAAATAATTTTCTTACTTAGGATAATATTAAGGATAATTTCTTTTATTTTCAAACAAGCAATTCATATATATGTACATATATTATAGGCATCATTTATTTTTATTTACTATAGGCATTATTAATAAATATTTAATATTTACTAATTGCCCATTTACAGTAATTATTTTTGTGTTAGAATCTAAAAGTTAACAAAAACCCTAAAATGAGTAACACTCCTATTCAATATATTTTGTTGAATTGCTACCATGAACAAGATACTATAAAAGTAATGAATAACTATGGTGAGATAACCTAAAAACAGGTTATCAGAATTTTACTATAAAGGGCAAGACACTAAATATTTTAGGCTTTGTAAGCCACTTACAGTCTCTGTCATATCATTTTTCCCCTTCTTTAACAAACATTTACAAACATTAAAAACCTTTCTTGGCTTGGAAGCTATATCAAAACAGGTTATGCTGGATTTGGCTCATGGCTGGTAGTTGGTTGACCTTTGACCTAAATGCTTTTAGAGTATATTACTATTAATACCACTGTGGTTTTGAACCAAAATTTGAGTAATACCATCTGCAAATTTTCAACCACATTCAGAGAACATTCATGAAAGTGACTAAAAATTGAAAATGGTTACAAGTCTGCATAATTAGCCCAGAATTGTGGAAACCCAACAATTCACTTACATTATATAACACTGAGTTATACAATAGTAACACTGCCAGAATAGGCATCTAGAACACCTAAAATAGAGACAGCTGTGCATGATTTGCTTTAGTTTTAGCCATAAAATTCAATATTATGTGCTAGGAATCTGAATTATGAGACAAGGAATAAAAAGGCACAGACTTCTAGTAATGAAGTGTCAGCCACAAAAGAGAAAAATAAATGCAAATATTACATATACTAGAATAAAGACAATACTCAGTAACATAGGATGCAATTATTTGTCCATGAATCCAAATCCAAAAACATATGCAGTTTTATTTTTAAAAACCATGTGTAATAACTCTTATTTTTATGTTGGAAACATTCCTCATACCCTCAAAATATATATCTCTAAAACATAAGTTTCCATTATTTGGAAGAGATTAAATTACACTATACTGATACAATGTAAACAAAATATATGTGGTTGATAATATTCCATTAATAATGTTCTGGCTTAAGCCAGTTAAAAATTGGCTTAACTATCTTTTTTTTTTAATGTTGCTTTTTGTTATTATTCTTTGGACGATTTTTGAGAAAGTGATCATATAATATATGTGTATGTGTATATATACATACATGTATATACTATGTGTGTGTGTGTGTATACATGTATATATATTTTTTTCATGGTATCCATTCATGTATTTTAAGAATCACTGAGTTTGAAATAGGATATTTGTTCTGAAAAGACTGTCCTTACTTTTGCCTGGAAGCTTTAGTAGTTATTATCGACCTTCTATCCTAGGGAGGGGGGAAAAAAGAACCGTACTAGAACCATTTCAAGACCAATTGACTTTATTGCCTACCTACCGATTCTGCAGAATTGTTTGGGAAATGAAGCAGAAGGAAGCTGCTGAGAAAGCACAGTAGGAATCCATCTAGAAAAAAAAATTAATATGAACTAAATCACATCATCTTGGTATATCACAGAATGCCATGAAGAAAGATGAAAGAGTGACTATGTCTTAATTGAAAAAAACAAAAAAAAAACAAGCACAAAAAACCAGGAGGTACATGTCTGCAATTATGAGAACCAATTTATATAACACACAAAGAAATAATAAATGACATGTTATATGTCACATTTATTACAGTAAATCATATTAAGTATTCTGATGTATACATATATAAATGTAAAATGCATATTAAAATATTATATAAAATTTTCTATTTGTTGCCTTTGTGACATTTTCTAATCATTTAGCTCTGTCTTCAGGTCTGTTAATTGGAGACATTTATCTTATTGCTGGTTAAAACATGACCAGTTAACCATGGTTAGGGTTTGAAATTCATTGGTTTAGTGCTCTACTGAGACTCCAGGGGGTAGCTGCCATGGACTCCTTTGAGCATTACTAAAAGGAAGAGGAAATCATCTGTGAGAAGGACTTTTGTGTCCTCAAAATATTCTGCAGTTAGGAGTGCTTCTATTACAGAGGGATACTGAAGCACTAGAGAACTGCTGTTGAAAAAGAGGAAATAATTGTGCATTTAAGCAGTGAATACACATTCCCTAACTCCTGCTATGCAAGATTTGTCAGTTTATGCTCCCCATAGGTTTCGTTACACAAAACATCAATCTAAATGGGAAAATAAACACATTTTACAATTTAACCTGAACTGTTCTCTTTGTTACTGTCAAATATATATTACAAAACGACTTCATTAAGGAGCTACTAAATCACTTTTCAGGCTTCCACATCAGCAGATTCATAGAATTTCAGCATGGCCCCTGTTTGGTGAAGAAACTGTCTTGACTAATTTTTCCATTAACGTGTGCTGTCATTTGTTAATTATTTGAACAATACCTGCTATCTTGTTTGCTAGGATCTGTAAAGAAATACTTAAAGGGCCCTGGGTTGCTCAGTGGGTTAAAGCCTCTGCCTTTGGCTCAGGTCATGGTCTCAGGGTCCTGGGATGGAGCCCCGCATCAGGCTCTCTGCTCAGTGGGGAGCCTGCTTCCTTCTCTCTCTCTTTGCCTGAGCCACCCAGGCACCCCATTATGTTTCTACTCTTTAAGCTAGAAATCACTAAATTAAAACGTGCAACTCTGCCTACTTGGAATCTCTGTCTGTCAAATAAATAAATAAAATCTTTAAAAAAAAAGAAATATTTAAATATTTTCCTACTCTCAGCGTTTGGGTAGAAAGACATGTAAAGCAAAAGAATGAGGCTTGCTGAAATAGAAATATATGAGAAAGACACTGTAGGCATAAGGAAGGTATTGGTAAGTTTACCTATACAGAGAATACAAACTTTAGAGAGAAAACGATGCTTTAGAATAATCTTTAAAAAATAGAAGATATTTTCCAGACATAAAAAAGGAATGAAAAAAAGCATGAAGTTTAGAAATATCAGAGGATTAATATATTTGACTATTAAAAAATCTTACATGGACAGGCGCCTGAGTGGCTCAGTGGGTTAAAGCCTTTGCCTTCAGCTCAGGTCATGATCCCAGGGTCCTGGGATGGAGCCCCACATCAGGCTCTCTGCTCAGCAGGGAGCCTGCTTCCCTTCCTCTCTCTCTCTGCCTGCCTCTCTGCCTACTTGTGATCTCTGTCAAATAAATAAATAAAATCTTAAAAAAAAAAAAAAAACTTACACGGAAGTTTTTTTTAACCTGTTCCAATATTTTGGTTTTCTAGTAATGAAACGGCAGAATGATTTTCCAGTAAATATAATTAGTATTAAGAAAAGAGCACAGATATTTAAACATTAAAAAGCTGTCATTAGGGGCACCTGGGTGGCTCAGTGGGTTAAGTCTCTGCCTTCTGCTCAGGTCATGGTCTCAGGGTCCAGGGAAGGAGCCTGGCATCAGATTCTCTGCTCAGCAGAGTCTGCTTCCCCGTCTCTTTCTCTCCCTACTTGTGATCTCTGTCTGTCAAATAAATAAATAAATAAATAAATCTTTTAAAAAAAAAAAAGGCTGTCATTAAAGTTCACTTATCATGGAACACCAAGAAAGACATTACATTAGATATTTCTAATTCCAATCTGCTGGAACAAAATTTTGAAATAGGACATTTACATGAAGGGAGCTGAAGAGATTTAGTCCTCCAACACTGAAATGTAGCAAAACTCAAGAAGTTGACTGTCTAATGTCTTTGCACACTAAAATATTTCATTACATAAATTGTTTCATGAAAGAATGGGAAAATAATTTCTCCAGTTTACAGTAAGTGAAATACAAATTAATTATATAAAAAAAGTTATGTGGCTCTCAAAAGCAAAAACCCTCTTAACTCACAAAAATGGCTGGTGGCAAATCACATATCTAATAAAAAAAACATATTTTCTGATACAAGTTTTTTTTTTTTTCACTACTTATTCTCCACTCTACAGTGAGTGAATGGCTGAAAACTATTCAGTTGGCAGCTGGAGGGAAGTCTAACATGTTTTTTATTTGTCCGCATATTGAAAAAAAATAAAGAATGTATATTATGAAAATGGACTTCTCACTCATATCTTTACTTGCAGAAAAAAAATGGAAAACTTGGCTTTAATGCATATGGACTATCCCACATAGCACATAACCAACAATGAATAGAATGTTCTAAGTATGACCTTTCTTGAACTAGTGCTCCCAACTACTAAACTCTTAAATTTTGCTCTATTTAAAACAGAAAAATTTGTTCTTTTCAATACTGCATTCTCAGACTTAACTAAAATGGCAGACTTCCACAAGCATTGTATTGTATTGTCATCTGTCTGCACAGAGAAACAGGGATAGCAGTGATTAATAAGAGTAGTGACTGATAACAAGAATTGTGTTAGATGCAATGGTTGATATTGGCTTTACCTTTTTCTCTTTAATGTGCTGAATATCCGAGACCTAGTTATATGCATTTCATCGAAATATTTTTCTTCTCAATTGAAAAGCATTGCCTAGAATCTTTCCAAAAAGGCAAGAAATCCTTTATTTAAATGCAAAAGTGTTAAGTTTTGTAAGAGAGAGACACATTAATATGTAATATTATACATGTAATATCACTGCATATTACAAAAAGTATTTATATTTCATGTCCTATGCTAAGGTTTACTTTTCAAATTTATAAAGGCTTATTAAAAATTATGCCTCTAAATGCACACACTATGAGATGAAGATACTTATCTCTTTCATATCAATAGAATCTCCTTTGTATTTTTATAAAATTGATTTTAAAAAATCCAGTATTGAAATACTATGACTTTATTTCTGAGTTAGCTCCTATCAAAGTGCCTGTCTTTGTCAGACTGAAGAACTGCTATATGCAAATGGAAACAATATGTTTGAAATGAGAGGACTCATTTCACTGTGCCCTCCATGTATTTTTGGAATGTGGACAGTGATGTGATAAATTATTTTTTATGTTAATTCTCAGAATTCATATCCTCTTATATTTTTCCACTGAAATGTCATCATTCTGTGATTTCTGTATAAAGCATGCAATAACTTTTTCTCTCAGAAATAAAAAAATATTAAGCTAAGTAACAAATGTCATCTTCTTAGTGATGCATCACAAAGTCAACACCTTATGAAACACATTTGGAATTTTGGCCTTCTCTTCCAAACTATAAATTACAACTTCATGAAATTTACTTATAATCATCATCATAAATACAATGCTTTTTCTAAAACCCTCAAACTCAACAATTACTATGTAAAAAGTGTATAATGAGATAATTTAAATTATTACATATCTTACTGATCTGTGAAAAGTTAATAGTTTTATATCTGGAAATGTAAAAAAAATAAATAAACTGAAAACACTCAAAAGTACTTGGTGAGTAATTATCAGTGAAAAACCCTAGAATAAAAGCCCTTCAAAATCATTAAGTACTTTTCTGTGCAAAATTATACAATCATCAGGCTTTGTTTTTAGTTGCCTTTTCTGTATTTTCAATATAGAGGCATCAATAGAAAAACACTGATCTCGATGACTCTCTTCCAAATAAAGTATTTGTTCTAAGGGAATCTTATAGAGACTATTTAAGCCAAATGCTTCCCAAAGTATAGTCATTTTTAGTTTTACCTTAAATGTATAATTGAAGATTGTGTCTTGGGCAGCTGGGTGGTACAGTCAGTTAAGTGTTTCCACTCTTGGTTTCAGCTCAGGTTGTAAACTCAGCAGGGAGTCTGCTTGAGATTCTCTCTCCCTCTCCCTCTCCTTCTTCTGCTGGTGCTCCTATGCTCCCATGCTCTCTATCGCCCCTTAAAAAAAAATATATATATGTGTGTGTGTGTGTGTGTGTGTGTGTGTGTGTGTGTGTGTGTATTCCTGCCTTTTATTACCAGAATAAAAAAGTTTGAGAAAGATTTGCTCTGCAAACTAAATTTATTGCTATTGCCATAATTCTGTATAACAAACCCCTGAAAAAACTTGATGACTCATCAATCATTTATTCTGCAAGGTCTGAGAGTCTATCAGTTGGGGTCTGCCCAATCCTCAGCAGAGAATCTCTGTTTCAGGCTATAGTAATGACACTGTTCTTGACACTGTGTATCTCTGAGTTGGTTCTATTCCACCTGTCTCTTATTCTCTTCCTCATACCAGCTGGCTGGCCAGAGCATATTCTCCTCAAGGTAACAGCAGAATTACAAGAGAGAACATACCCTACTGTACAAGGGATTTTTAAGCCCTCACAACATGACTATTCACATTCCATTGGCTAAAGCAAAACACATGGCTGCACCTAAAGTCAAGAAGCAGAAAAATACATTCTGCCTTTAGTAAGAGGACAGGTATGTTATAATATGACAAAGAGCATGGATATACAATAATGCGATTCACCAACATAGTACTGGCGGACAATGCCTCAACCTATACCTAAATTCAGATGTACTTTTGAAGACATCAATTCTTGATCATAAAGACACGGACATTATGAACAAATTTATCAAGATATACAGGTACTCTCTATTAAAAATATTTCCTGAAATTGAAAAGTAAAGCCATTATAAAAGATGAAAGATTTGAGCATATTTGGTATTCTAGAGTATTACAAAATAAAAATAATAAAGACGGATGTCTCATTTAATCATCTTTCACATACAGCTTTTCAGGAGTCTATCTTAGAAATTATTACTTCAATAAAGACTAAACATTTATTATTTGACTAGGTAAAAATTCTAATTTATGGTATCTTAACCCCTCTTTTATTAAAATAAGACTAACTCATATTTCTTTTATCCCTTCTCAGTTCTAAAACAGTGATGTCTTGTTTCCAATTCCTCTTTTTTCCTGGATTTAGTAACCCATAGTTTCTATCTAAATCAGTTCTGAAACCCTGTTATATATTAACACTTATCTGAGGAGCTCTTATAAAACAAAAGAAAACAAAATACAAAACACTCATGCCCATGACACAACCCCAGAAATCCTGGTTTAAACTGATTGAGCAGGACTTGGACATCATTATTATTTAAAAATCTCATATGTGGTTTTAATTAACTGTAAGGATTGAGAACCAGTGAATCCAGTGTGTACAATCCAGTGTGTATAATTTTATAAATAATTTAGTTGCAAATATACAATGACATCAACAGTAGTGTCAATTTAAAGAAGAAAGGGAATATGATATCTTAGGCATATGAATAGTCCAGGGGTGGCTTTGGGTTCAACTTGACCAAGGATTCAAAAGATGTGCCCAAGCCTCGCCTCTCTGATCTCTTAGCTCTGTGTAGGTACCATTTTCAGGGTAACCTCATGATCACAAAATGACTGCAAGCAACTCTAGGGGTGGACCTGGATTCCCCTTCATTCGTATTCAATAAAAAGAACATTATTTTACCCCCCAGGGACTGAAGAAAATACAATTTTTCCCTTTCCTATTCCTATTCCATATTCCCTTTCCTAAGTCAATAACTGTAGTCAAAAACATGAAATTTATGCTGCTTGCCTCAGGCCTAAATTCTGGTTTACCTAAGAGCTAGGAGTAAAAATAAAACAATTCCCCTCCCCCCCAACTAACTGCAGGTGAAAACTTGGCATTCTGGTTCCATGAAACCAGATTGCGGAGCCTTTATACAGTATTCACATTTGTAATTAATAGGAGTTAACATTTATCTGCTATATGTTGTGTTATATAATTTATATTATACAGGTACATCATTCTAAGTATGGAAACAATATATTAGAATATCAACAATTATATGTTATTATAATATCAAAGTGTTAATACTAAATACTCAATAACATGAAAGGAAATCCAATAAAATTAATTTGCCTCTTTGGCTATCAGTAAAATAGATTCAGAAAATTCATAAAAGGGAAAAAAAGCCCTATGGAACTATTTTATGATCCTTTCCAAATACTAATTATAGCTGGTACCATATGCAGTTTAAAATAGACCCCAAATGACTGCTGACTGACTGTTATAATGGAATTCCCAAAGTAGAAATAATCAGGAAAATAAAAAAATCAGAGTTTGGCATGCGTGCTGTTTAATAATGTGCAAAATTGGCAGCTTTCAAATTGTTTTACTACATGAATCTAAATAAGAAAATTATAATTTTGACAGTTATAAATTCCACAAACATGATTTCAAGAGAATGTAAAAGTATGAATAATCAGGATACAAGTGTCCACTAAACCAGCAGATTTTATTATTCTCAACATAAAGACATCATACAGTTATTTCAATTGATTTAATCTAGGCTCATTCACACAGGTCTAGAAAAATTATAGTTATTGTTTTTATGTAAGTTTAAATACATATTATATACAGAGATCTTCTTATATCAATACGCCTCGGTATATATTTCCAGTGATTATCTTAGGTTAAAATAATCTTTTCAGTGAGGAAATGAATATTATGTTGTTTTTTTTTTTTCAATTTTATATGTTGGCTCTGGCAATTGATAGGTGATATAAGAATCTAATACACTTATGAATATTCTAAAATTTTAAAATTATACTTATCTATTATATAATTTTTAAAACTTCAAACATAATTCACCTACTTTGAACTTAATGAGAACACAAATATATTCATAAATTATATTACTGAATATATAATTAAAATGGATTTATAGCCTATTTTCTTAATCAAAGATTTAAAATGTTAATAAGCGTTAAGATGACTAGTTTATGAGGACTCTATAAAATAGTAGAAAATGGCAATTAAATAAAGTAAGAAAAATTAGATGTATTACAAGATGAAAATTAAACTATAAAGTGATAAAGAGAAAAAATGAGAAAGAGAAAACTAGTCAAAGCCACAGGTATGGTGGAAATAAGTAGGTTCTCATATATTTTAAATTTCACAGGGAGAGTTTTCAGAAACTGTTTATAATTTTAAAATTTAAACTTAAGTGGAGCACATGGGTGGCTCAGTAAGTTAAGGATCTGACTCTTGGTTTCAACCCAGGTCATGATCTCAGGGTACTGGGATTGAACCCTATGTGGGGCTCCATGCTAGTTGTGGATCCTGCTTAAGATTCTCTCTCTTGGGGCACCTGGTTAGCTCAGTTGGTTAAGCACCCTACTTTTGACTTCTTAGCTTTGGCTCAGGTCATAATCTCAAGGTCATGGGATCGAGCCCTACTCCCTCAGTGGGGAGTCTCTTTATCTCTCTCTCTGCCTCTCCCCCTTCCTCCCCCCACAACTATTTCTCAAATGAATAAATCTTATAAAAAAAAGGAAAAAAAAGCTTCTTTCTCTCCCTCTCCTTCTACCCCTTTCCTCCCCTCTCTTTCTCTCTCTCCTCTAAAAAAAAGTAAATAAATAAAAAGTAAACAAAAAAACAGGCTCATTGTGAACAATTATCTCCTCAGATTAAAAAAAAAATTAAATCTAAGTTGAACCACTTTCAACTTTATGCTATTCTTCCAAAATGTAATAATTAGGCTGATTAAGTGGTATCTGGAAATATGATTATTAATGGTATTCACTTATTTAACACATTTTTATCGAGTGCCTAATATGTGCCAGAAGCTGTTTTAGGAAGTAAGGATAGTGTTGAAAAAAATAAAAACACATTAAAAATATCTTACCACCTGGAGCTTATGTTATAGTGAAGGAGTCAGACAAAACAAAAGAAAAATAAGTCAACTCTATGGTTTATAAGATGTGACAAGTATAAAAGAAAAAGTTAAGCACAGGAGAGAAATATAAAGCACTGGGAGAGGCATGGGTATTGAAGAGTTATATGACAAAGCCTGAAAGGTGACATTTGATTCAAGAAATTCATGAAGAAATAAATTAAATGGATATTATTGTGGACTGAAATTTTGTGACCCCACAAATTTATATGTTGAAGCCCTAAACCCCAAAGTAACGGTATTTGGAAATGAGGCCTTTGAGAGGAAATTAGATGGGAGTTATGAGCTGAAGCTTTGGTCCCATTAAATCAGAGCCTATATAAGAAAAGGTATCAGAGCGGTGCCTGGGTGGCTCAGTGGGTTAAAGCCTCTGCCTTCGGCTCAGGTCATGATCTCAGGGTCCTGGGATGGATCCCCGCATCCGGCTCTCTGCTCAGCAGGGAAGCCTGCTTTCCTTCCTCTCTCTCTGCCTGCCTCTCTGCCTATTTGTGAACTCTGTCTGTCAAATAAATTTAAAAAAATCTTTAAAAATAAAAAAAAATTAAAAATTTAAAAAAAAAAAGAGAAGAGGTATCAGAAAGCTTACTTGCTCTCTCTGCAATAGAGGACAAAATGAGGAGGTGACCATCTGAAAGCCAGGAAGAACGCTCTCACCAGGAACCAAGTCAGCTGGCAACTTGATTACATAAGGACTTCCCTGCCTCCAAACTGAGAAAAAAATTTCTGTTTCTTAAACCCCATCTGTGATACTTTTTATGACAGCCTGAGCTGACCAATATAGATACTAACCAGAACTTGCAGTGTAGGGGCGCCTGGGTGGCTCAGTTTGTTTAGCAACTGCCTTTGGCTCAGGTCAGAATCCTGGAGTCCAGGGATCCAGTCCTGCACCGGGCTCCCTACTCAGCGAGGAGTCTGCTTCTCCCTCTGCCCCTCACCCTCTCTCGTGTTCTCTCTCCCATTCTCTTTCAAATAAATAAAATCTTAAAAAAAAAAAAAAAAAGAACTTGCAGTATAGTACATCATTCCTGTGGTGGGAATGGGCCCGCTGTGCCTGTGTTTGTGGAACAAGGAGACCCATTTGATTAGATGTGTGCTCAGATGTCAGAGAACAAAAAGTGGAGTGGTGGGGAGTGAGTTCACAGAGGTAATTGGGGGACTAATCATGTGTGCTCTGGTAGTCATAGAAAGAATTTGTCTTTCACTCTGAGTGAAATGGGACATCAAGGATTTTGAGCAGACTGGTATATTCTTTAAATATTAAGTAGAATTCTCTCATGAAACTACTTGGGCTTGAAGATTTATTTCCTGGGTGATTTTTATATGCAAATTAAATTCTCTCAGTAATTATAGGGCTATTCAAACCACCCATTTCATATTAGATAAGCTGTGGTAGTTTATACTTTTTGAGGAATTGGTTCATTTCATGTAAAGTTATTCAATTTATGTGGGTAGAGCTGTTCAGAGTATTCACTTACCCTTTGTTATCTGCAGTGTGTCTGTAATGATACCCCCTATTTTATTCCCGAAGTGAGTAATGATTATTTTTCTCTCTTTCCTTTGTTCATCGTGGTAGTGTTTTGTCAACTGTAGCAATCTTTTCAGTGAATCAGGTTTTTGATTCATTCTTTTTTCCTATTCTTTTTTTTGGGGGGGGTTCAATTTCATTAATTTCTATTCTTCATTATTTCCTTTCTTCTGCTTGCATTGGATTTATTTGCACTTCTTTTCTAGTTTCTTGTTTCTTGGGAGGTAAAATTATTGTCTGGGGCTTTTTCTCTTCTATTCTATTAGCATTTAATGCTATAAGTTGTCCTTTAAGCACTATTTGAGCTGTATCCCACAGATTTTTATTTTTATTCTGTTCAAAATATTCTTTAAAGACTTTGTGGTGGGGGGGGGCAGTTTGAGGTTTACAACAAAATTGTAAGGAAGGTACAGAGATTTCCCATATATCTCACGCATAGTCTCCACCACCAGAACGGTGCTAATTTTATCATGGCTAAACCTGCACTGACACATTACAGTTACCTAGAGTCCATAATTTACCTTAGGGTTCACTCTTGGTATTGTACATTAGGTGAGTTTGGACAAATTTATGTTCAATATATGAAGTTTCCCTAGGGACTTTCTTTTTTAAAAGATTTTATTTATTTGAGAGAGAACACGCTCATACACACATGACTGGAGAAGGGGCAAGGAGGAGGGAGAGGGAGAGAATCTCAAGCAGTTTCTGCACTGAGCCTGAGTCCAACACAGACCTGGATCTTATGACCCTGAGGTCATGACCTGAGACGAAACCAAAAGTTGGACACTTAACCATCTGAGCCACCCAGGCACCCCAAGACTTTCTTTTTGATCTTGGATTAACTAGAAATGTTTAGTTTCAAGTATTTGGAAAATTTCCTCATCTTTTGTTATCAATTTTTAGACCAATTACACGGTGGTCAGATAACATACTCTGTATCATTTATTTTCTTTTAAAGTTTATTTTATGACTTCTTTTTGAAGTTTGTTTTATGGTCTAGGATATAGTATATCATATTATATACTCCATGGACATTTGAAAACAATGTGGGTGTTGTACTGTTCTTGGTTGGAGTGCTCCATAAATACTGATTATATCATGTTGATTAATGGTTGTGTTAGGGTCCTCTATATTCTTTCAAGGTCCAACTGTAATTGTGAATTTGTCCATTTGTTTTCAGTTCTATCAGTTTTGCTTCACACTATTTTCCAGCTCTGGTGTTTGGTGCAAACACTTTTAGGATTGTTATAGTCTTTTGGTGAACTGATCCTTTTATCATTATGTAATGTTCCTTTCTATCCTGGTGATATTATTTGGTCTAACATCAACTTTATATGATATTAAAATAGCTACTCTTGTTTTCTTTTGATTAAGGTTTTCTGGTTTACTTTTTTCATCTTTTTACTTTCAAACTATGTATATAATTATATTTGAAGTGAATTTCTTAGAGATAGCATACAGTTCCATCAGAATTTTTTAATCCACTCTACTAATCTTTCACTTGGTATATTTAAACTATTTAAATTCAAAGTAACACTGCTAAGTATAAACTCAATTCTGTCATTTTTTGGTTTTGGTTTTGTTTTCTGTTTTTATTTCTAGTTTCTTTTTTTTTTTTTTCCCTTTTTACTGTAGGTCACATGAACACATTTTAGCAGTCCATGGTAATGCATACACAGTGTTTTGGGGTGTATCTCTTTGCAAGTTTTTTAAGTAGTTGCTCTAGCTATTATAGTGTTTATATCTATAACTTATCAAAGTCTATTAATGTTGCGGAACCTGGACTGGATTCTGGCGGAAGAACCAAGCAGCACTCGGGGACTTTGGAGGATTGGAGATTTATTTAACATCGGTGGGCTCAGACGAGGTTGTTCTCCAAAGGCCTGAGCCCCGAGCACAAGCAGGGAGGGGGATTTATACACTTCTACTTCCGCAAACTTGGTACATTTG
Source organism: Martes martes (assembly GCF_963455335.1). NCBI lineage: Eukaryota > Metazoa > Chordata > Mammalia > Carnivora > Mustelidae > Martes > Martes martes. Next base: position 31,247,876 of record NC_137899.1, read on the forward strand.
GCGCGCACAGGAAACAGGGTAGGAAAGAAGAACCCGGAAGGGCTTTGAGACAGGGACCGGAATTCCCTCGCTGGTCTGGTCAGCCATCTTAGAGCACAGTTTTTCCCTATCATTAGTCACACGTTTTACTAGTTCAAGTTTGGAATCCTTGTCTCCTTATATATACCCCTCTGCTTATATTTGTCATAAATATTTTCTCAGTATACAATCAGTACCGCATTAGATGGATATAATTATTGCTTCAGCTATCAAACACAAATTGGAAAGCTCAAGAGAAGAGTTTTTGTTTACTACATTTAGCTAGATATTTGCTCTGTATTTTTCCTTCCTTCGTTCTTTCCTGATCTTCCCAGATTTCTTCTTTTATCATTTTAATTCTATCTGGAGAACTTCCTTAAGTTATTCTTTAGAATAGCTCTGCTAGAAACAAATTCTCTTTGTTTTCTTTTATATGATAATGTCTTGATTTCCCCTTCACTCCTGAAGAATATTTTCATTGAATACACAATTTCGAGTTGAAAATTTTCTTTCAGTCTGTAAAAAATATAGTATCACTGCTTTCTGTCTCCTGTGGTTTCTGAGGAGATATCTTACTGTCACTTCAATTGTTTTTCCACTATACATGAGGTTACATTTCTCTCTGGCCACTTTCAAGACTTTCATGTTCTTGATCAGTCTTCAGATATTTATTTTGTTTCTTGACATGCATTCCACTTGGCTTACCCTGTTCACGATTCACGAAGCTTCCTGAATCTGTTGCTTGAGGATTTTTGCAAAATTTTGGAAATTTCAGCTGTTATTTCTTTAAATACTTTACCATTGATATATTGCATCCTTTATTTCTGTGATAAAAGTGGCACAGATGTTAGATATTTGATCATAATCTCACATGTCCCTGAGCTTCTGTTTGTTTTTTCCTCTATTGTTCAACTCAAGATATTTCTATTTTTCTATTTTCAAGTTCACTGATCCCTTCTCTTTTCTATACATTTTGCTTTTGAACCCGTCCATTGAGGGTTTTTTTTTTAATTGGTTATTGCATTTTTTTTTTCAGTTCTAAAATTTACATTTGGCTTGTCTTTATATCCTCTATTTTTTCTTTTTTTTGCTGGAATTTTCTAATTTTATTTTCATTTAATTCAAGCCTGCTAGCAATTGTTCATTTAACCATTTTTATGATGAGTGTTTTAAAATCTTGTCAGATGATGCTAACATGTATCCCATCTCAGTGGCATTTGTTATCTTTTCTCATTCAGTTTGAGATCTTCCTGGTTCCTGTTATGACAAGTGATTTTCTATTGGAATCTAGATATTTTAGGTACTAAAAGACTCTGGACTTAGAAAACTTAAATCTTGTGTTTTAGTACCCTCTAAAACCAGTCTGGTGTGTGAAGGGGGTTGCTGCTTCATTACTGCCAGATGGAGTGAAAGTTCGGGTTCCAAATTCAGCCTCCACTGACATTTGAGGTGGGGGAGAGTATTCTCATTACTGCTGGGTACGGTTGAATTTCTAGCTCTCCAAGTGGTCTCCACTGACACTGTGTTTGTGTGTGTACTGGGGAGGGGGGAATAATGTTGTTACTGCTAAATGGTGGTCAATGTTCTGATCTTCCATTAGGCCTCTTCCGACAGCATTCCAGTGAGAAGTGGGGAGGATGCTTCATTACCACTGGGTGGTGGTGAAAGTCTATACTCCCCATATAGCCCTCACTGATATCATGGAATGTGTGTGTGGGGAGAGGGGGTGAGGGTAGTGGGCTCATTACTTCATGGCAGTAATAAAAGCCATGGCTTTCCACTTAGCCTTCTGATACCACTCTTGCCTTCTCTGATAACACCTTGGTATCCCTATGTTGCTTTGGCTGGCATGGGTGTGGCTCAGTCCATAGATTTTTTTTTCTTTTTTCTTTTGATGTTTGGTGGAGTAGATTCACTACTATTTGCCCCTTTCCTGGTCTACTGGCCAGAGAAAACAGGTTTTACTTGGGCTGGTTAGTTTTTATGTACCAGTTGGTGTTTCTGGGTTTCTTACTTCCCAAGGATGCAGTCTGGAATGTATAGAGCAAAAAGAAAACCCCAAGTACCTTTCCACTATATTGTTTCTTGGGTCCTGAAAGATCTCTAGCTGGTGTGCCTTCTCTCCACTTTTAAGAGTCTTCTTAAATTTGTCTTAGTCCAGGAATTTTAGTTGCACTTACTGGGAAGAATAGGAAAAAATAAGTCTGTCCACTTTCCCAGAAGGAGAAATCCTCCCTTAGGTGAACCATGACTCTAATAGCTATGTAGCAAATAAGAAGCAAGTATAGAATCAAGGAGAGTAAGTAAGAGGCTATTACTTAAATGAGCATAGTAACTTCGAAGATGATGAAAGGCAGTTAGATTCTAGATATATTGTTAAAATAAAAGAACAAATATTTGCTGAGGATTTAGATATAGAATAAAAGAGAAATAGAGTAATGAAGTGTAATTCTAAAAATTTTAGTCTAAGCTATGGAGTTACTTTCAGCTGCAGTGAGGAAGACCATGGATGGGCTCAATCTGAAGGGAATGGGAGGTCGTAAGTATGGTTTTCATATGCCACTGAGTGACAATTATTAAACATCTAACCAGAAATATTACATAGTCACTGGAGATGTGATTCAGAGTTTGTGGAGAGGCCTGAACTGGACATACACATTTGGAAGTAATTATAGTATTTAAAACCATGACAATAAAAAATATTGTAAGGAAAGGACACAGCTAGAGATATGGACAAGACAGCCCCATGGTTCTTACATGTTAAAAGGTCTGGGAAAAGAGGAATCTAAAAGAAAAATTAGAAGAACTAGCCAGAAGGATAAAGAAAAATCAGAGTATGGCATCTTGAAACAAAGTGAAGAAAGTATGCCAAGAAGAAGGGTGAGGTCATCAATATGAAATATTTCTGATAAGTCAAGTGACATGAGGTCTGAGATTTATGAATGGATTTGTTATATCTAATAAAAGATTTATTGGTTTCTGATAGTTTCTGTAGCAAATTACGAGCAACTAAGTAGCTTAAAAAGCAAATTTATTCTCTCACAGTTCTGGAATCCAGAAGTCTGAAATAAAGTACGGATGCCCTTCCTCTGGAGACTCCAGGGGAGAACCATTCCTTACCTCTTCTAGTGAGGAGCTGGAAGGGATATATGATGGCTAACATATATCCCTGTGTGCTTGTAACTCCAATATTTGCCTCCATTTTAACATGACTTCTCCTAAGTGTGTAATCTCCCTCTTCTTCTCTCTTGCAAAGACACTGTGATGGCATTCAGGTCCTAACTAGAGAATGCAAAATATTTTTCTCATCTTAATATCCTTAAATTAGTCATATTCGTAAAACCTTTCAAAATTGTAAGAAAATAATTTTACCATGCAAGGTAAAATTGACAGGTTCCATGGTTTAGGACACTGGGTTAATCCTTGCAAACTATTATCAGCCTACCGCAACAGACAAAACACATCGATGAGATATGTTAAATTGTTATCAATTTATCAAGATGTTAAATGAGAATAACTATTCTCTCACAATCAAGACTAAACAGCAGTGCTGAAAACAATGGTGACAAGTACCCAGTGCCAGGCTTGAAACAAGGAAACAAAACCAGCCTTATTATGTCTACAACACATCTCACCGCTGGACTGCACGACAGATGCTTAGAGGCACTGTAGAGAATCTTTAGAGGTTATTTATACGAAAACCTCTTTGAGGTATTTCCATTTTCATGGCCAGATGAAGTCAGTGGAAGGAAAACACTCAAAGAAGTAGAAAGGGTAACCACCAGAAAGGAAAACTCGCCTCAGCTGAATGTATGTAGAACTACAAAAGTCAGAAGGCCAGAGCTGCTGAGAGACTACAGCAGAGAGTGGCAAAGAACAACATGTCCCTTAAGCTTGGATATCCTTTCCTAGAAAAGACTGAAGCCTGTCAGTGTGACAAGGTTAAAAAGGAGAAGATGGGCAAAAGTGTGCAACATTTCTTGTGGTCATTTGGGAAAGACCAACTATGGCCTGGTATAAACCATCTTGAATGAATACAATCTGAGAGCAATGGCTGCCTCTTGGATTGTGTGGATCCTAACAGAATGTGCTTAGAGACACCAAGGCAAGAGAAAGGGGGCAGCTAGAAGAGGCCAGACAGGGAGTTTAACACATACCAGGGAGAGGTGACCAACAGTGAGAATCCAAGAACACAGTAAAGCTGTCTCCTCCTCTCATCCTTATCACCCTCCCCATCTCAGCCTCCTTGGGAAAGCAAAAGCAGCAGAATGAGTTGTGTGAAATGAGGAGGTGGATAAAGAAGAGGAAAGGTACATTCAAGGTGTTTTGGGGCGCCTGGGTGGCTCAGTGGGTTAAAGCCTCTGCCTTCAGCTCAGGTCATGATCTCAGGGTCCTGGGTTCGAGCCCCGCATCAGGCTCTCTGCTCAGTGGCGAGCCTGCTTCTTCCTCTCCGCCTCTCTGCCTTCCTCTCTGCCTACTTGTGATCTCTGTCTGTCAAATAAATAAGTAAAATCTTAAAAAAAAAAAAAAAAAAAAACGGTGTGTGTCCTCCACAACTGAAATGGGAAGGAGTCAGCCTGAGCTACGCCAAATATGACGTAAGATAGAAGTTTTTGTTTAGATGATACCAGAATTTTTCATAAATAAAAATTATATAATACTATTAAAGGCTGTTAATACAATATCTGAAAGCCTGTGAGATCTAATAGATGAGATGAAATTCTAGAGTTATTTTCTGTGGGAAGATACTGAAAGGAAAAGAACAAAAACAGTGTTTCCTGACTGTACTCTCTCAAGCTCAGATCCCTTTATAAGGAATATATTAGTAACATATGGGTCATATTACACATGAATCAACATACTGTTTTCCCATTAAATCAATCAGTGAATTGATTCAGAGCATAATGCTCTGTACAAACTACCTTAGCAATTTTGGATCACCTCCTGTCATGACCACGCTCTCTCTCCATCCCATCCTGCCTCATGCTGATACTAAAAAGTGATTGTCTCATCTCACAGAAGAAAGTTTGTCAATAGAGGATCTTCCTCCATAGCAAAGAAAGCATGCATTTCCCTATGCCCCAAACTGCTCTGAACTCAAAGTACATACGTTCAGTCTATGTTGAGATATATGCTAAAACACCAAAACTACTTTAGAGGGAACTATGAAAACAACTAAAAAAGGAAGAAATAAAGGATTTTCTCCTATTCAGAATGTAGCAACAAATATGAGAGTAATTTTTTCCAGGGTTGGGAAAGGCTTGAATCTTTACAGTGGAAATAGAGGACCCGTAGCCCAAACATTTTGCTGGGTGAAGCAGTGCATGGAAAGAATCTACTGCAACATAGAGAAAAACAGATTTTAAAAAGTATCTTGATGTAACAGAAGTTAGCAATCAAAATAAGCTTCACTGGTGATTTGTGTGATTTGTGTGATTTGGGGACTGCAGCTGCCCATCCTGCCAACTAACCCAGGAAAGGTAGCCCAGCTGTTTCCAGTGAAGAACTGCAACAATGGGAATTCTGTTCTCTGGGAGACAGGAGGATTAGCTGCCAATGATCCCAGTTGTGTGTAGGACCACACACAACTCAATTCAAACAAAAACCCAAAGTACAGCATTTGTGTGCCATGATATTTGTAAAATTCTGAGCTAATCCCCTAAAGGAATATACCATTCATAAAATAATTATAAATAGAGCAGTAACACTACATAGTCTTTTTGAAAAAATGACTTAAAAAATGTTCACTGGTCTCTTAAGTTGTTTAAATAGCTGCCCATTTTATTATCTAAATTGCTTATAAAATATTTTGCCTTTTTCCCCCCTGACGATATGTTTAGAAGTAAAAATTATAGGAACAATGACTGCTTCATTTGATGGCAGCCCATGGGTGTGCCCAACTCATTCTTCATTATAGAGTTAGCCTTCCCTTTGAACATTCATTTTTCCTCCTCTGTTACTATTTAGGGAAGTAAAATTTGGCTCTACTTTAATTAATAAAATGCCTTTTTAAAGGATACTTGTTTCTATTTGGGAAGAACTGCATGCCTCAATATAAAAATGGAAAATGAACAATGCAAAAAAGGGAAGGTCTGATCTTCAGTTTGTTATAAACTTGCTAAAAGTGCTTCCATGGTTCTCCATGACCCACAGGAGAAAGCACAAACGTTTTCAGGGCCTGAATGTCCTCATTCCCATATCTCATCCTCAGTCCCATCTCCAGCTGTTCCTTGCTTTCCCCCCTATAATTTGAAAAAGTAACTTTTCAGCTTTCCATAATTGTCATTTTTTTAATTCCTCTGTGGTTTGTCAGATGTAATGTTCTTTGCTGGTAATAAATGCCCTTCTGCAAACTGCAATCCACCTAGCAAACATTTGCTCATTTTTTTTTAAAGATCCAACTCAAATTTCTCTCTAAGTAGCATTTCTTGAGCAGTTTCATGCAGAAATCCTGCACCATCCCTTATGCTTTTACATACTTTTATAATAGTCCTATCACACTGTATTACAATGGAGAGAGTATCTCTCTCCAGTGAATTCTAAGTCTTAAAGACAGGGCTTGTGAAATTAAAATCTACTTTCCTAGGAGCTTATGTTAATTGCTTGCTATACAGTTGACATTAAGAAAATATTTCTTATGAAAAACAATGTGTCAATGACTAAATTTTTTATGCGATACAGCCAGCCCAACCTGCAACTGTGATCAGGACTTGAAGCAGAAGGCATGCCTTTCAGTTGACAGGCCCTAACCAAGTGGAAAGCTAAGCTAAGAACTGCTTTAAAGCATCTCCTTGTTCCACTGTCCACATCCCCTTTTTATAGTGTCCTAACAACAACAACAAACAACCAAGCAAACAAACAAACAAAAAAGGGAAACTATTACTAAAAACCAAAAACCCACAATGAAAGAGAAAAAGAGAGGTAGGGTTTTTTTTTGGTTTTTTTTTTTTTTTTTTGGTTTTTTTGGTTTTGTTTTTTGTAGATACTATTAGGGTGTGGGTAAATAATGCCAGAGTATGTTACTACTGGTCCTTTTTTCCAGGGTTTTATTCTTTTTATGAAAATGTTACATTTTTATTAATAGTCAAAATAGTTCAGAGATATGGACAGAAACATGTCATCCATACATATTTTATTCCATCTTCTAAATTA